>NW_025999400.1:600000-986908 GCF_019419815.1 Pyrus x bretschneideri | reverse complement strand
GCCCAGCGTTGCTGGTTGCTCGGGGGGCAGGCGAGAGAAAAGGGGCCCGAGGCCCTGTGGACCGGCTCCAGCGTTGGAGAGCCGAGTGGAGGTGGAGGTCCGAGCTTCGGGCCCGTGGAGAATTGCCAGCCCGAATGGATGTGACGCCAACGCTGACGTCAGCCTGGCGTCGGGACATTTTAAATTTTTTTCTATCAAGGGCGTGCACTCTACTCGTACGTGGGGGCGCGTCGCCAACACAAAATCAGAAAAATATGTGCTTTTTCAGTTACCGTTGGGAAGCCACGTGGCTTCCCACGGTCCGTTCGATCTCAACGGATCTTTAATTTGGATCGTTCGATCTCAACGGTCAAAAAAAAAAAAAGTCTTATTTAATATCTACCGTTCGATCTGAGATCAACGGTGGATATTAATATGCTTTATAAATAAAAAAATAAAAGAAAAAATAGTTTTAAAATTAAGAAAAGTTACCGTTCTGACACGTGACACAATCTGGAATGTTGGAATTCAAATTTTTTTATATCCAACAGCAGAGATTAATTAGTTGAATAAAAATTTAAAAAGAATTGTAAATAATTGTAAAAAATTCAAAAAAAAATCTGAAATTTTTTTTAAAAAAATTGTTTTTACTTTTCTATAAATACCTTCTCATTATCATCTACCTTACACAACAATTTCATATTTTCTCAACTACTTTCAATCACATTCCTTTCTTCGTCTCAAAGTTTCAATCCATTTTTTTTCAACAAAATGACCACTGGTGCAGGTACGAATTGGTCGCTTCTTGAAGATGTTGCGTTGTGTACTAGATGGGTTGAAGTTACTCATAGTTCGCTTACGGGTAATGAGATGCAGTTGCGAGAAATGTGGAGTCTTATTCATACCAATTATCTTGAGAAAATTGGTGGGAAAAGAATCAAAGAATCGATGTCCAGTCGTTGGAAATTACTTAGCCAATCGTTTAGTACATGGAGAGACGCCTTGGCACAAGCTATTAGTAATATTCGAAGTGGGGAAAATTACTCGGATCAGGTAACAATATATTATTTATTTGATACCCAAATTTACATTATAATTATTTGTTTGTATTATTTATTTGTTACGTACTTACATTATAATTATTTGTTTGTATTATTTATTTGTTACCTACTTACATTATAATTATTTGTTTGTATTATTTATTTGTTACGTACTTATATTATAATTATTTGTTTGTATTATTTATTTGTTACCTACTTACATTATAATTATGTTGTTTGTATTATTTATTTGTTACTTATTTTCATTATAATTATTTCTTCTCCCGCATTGTGTATGAACTTCAAGCACAAGTTTGGTACGCTGCCAAAACCAAAAGCAAAAATAAATCATTCAACCGGTAGGAATGTTGGAATATTGTCAAAGATTGTCCTAAATTTAGAGTTGTGTCAGTCGGTCCAGAAGTGCACATGAACAGCACCCCTTTACACTCTACACATGATCATGTCTCGCATGTTCATGAAGATGATGCAGAAGAAGTGCCCGAAATGCCCCTCCCTGAACAAGCGTCGGGTTTGACCCGTTATCTAATTAGGCCTCAAGGTAAGAAGGCTTCAAAGAGAAAAGGGAGTGCTTCCAAGAATGATTATGCAAAGTTCATGGAAGAACTTACTCGCCAAGGTGAATTGACTTTGGCGAGGGAACTGGCGAAATAGAGGCTGATAAGGCTAAAGAAAACGCAAAAGTTGTAGCTATTGAGAGAGAATTTCAGGCTAATGAGAGAGAAAGAGAGCTACTTAGGCAAGAAAGGGAACATGTTAGAGAAGAAAGACGGGTTCAACGAGATCGTGAGATTATGAACATGCCTTTAGAAGGGAAGTCTCCAAATTCTAAATTTTTTTGAAAGTCAGAGAAAGCGGACGTGTGATGCGTGATTTATACGCACACAAATTAAACCCTCTTTTCGTCAAATTGTAGTATATGTATAAGTAGGGATCGTTCTGGACCGGGGATTAGGAGGGATTGTTAATCACTTGGATTTGACTCAAAAACGTAAAATAACGATATGAAACACTATACTAGACTCAAAGAATGCAAAACTAAACTTTAAAACACTAAAACAAACCAAAAGACTCAAACATCACCCAAAACACTCAAAACTGCCTTAAAAACACTTTCTGGGCAGTTTTGAGCACTTTGGTGAATATGGACGAAATTGGGTTATGACTTGACTCAAAACTCTTAAAAACGCAAACTAAATGTAATTCTAACTAATCTAACACTTTAAAATAATTGGGGGATTGGTTTTGACGAAAATAAAACAGAAACTTGGAATTAAAACAGGTTCTAAAAACGAAATTAATGAAATAGAATGATGAAAAACTAGTTAGAGGGTTCCTTATCCACACATAAACATAAGCATATAATTTGACTCCCAGTTATGACTTCAACAAACGATGAATGACAATGCTCCAAGTTAATTAGGTCCGCTTAAATTAACTTTCAGATTTCCCTAGATTCATTGGATTAGATGATTGCATACGACAATCCAAAGCATTCCTAATCAAAGTCCCTAACCATGGAATACGCATGATAGAGACATTCAACAAAGATCATTAAGTTCAACGGAAATCATAAACATCGACTAGGCATTCATAACTATGGAATACGCATGTTAATCCAGCCTAGAGTTTACTAAACACAATCGTGACTAGCGATCTTTACTACTCATGAATATAAGTTCATAACGATTAGGTGAAATTCCCTTATATCCTAGCATCAAGTTTAGGCATGCAAATTAAGTGTCGACCCTCAACCCACATACATAAACAAGTTCTTAATCAAAACAGAAAAGTAACCCACATCTAAAGTTCATGAGTTCATAACTGGAGTAAATCAAATCATAACCAACATATGTCCATGGCTTCAAATTCACCTCTAACTAAAAAGAAATTAGTTTCACATGTTTAACATAATTGAACAACAAGTTAAATTAAACATGAAAACAGAAACAAGAAAAGAAAGAACAAATGGATGGAATTGAATGGATGGAAAGTTAGCTACGGGGTTCATCTCCACATATGTTATACTTGCATAATAAAATGAATTCCAATTGCGTTTCAATAAATCATTAATTCTCAACACCCCAAGTTAACCGTGATGCACTAATTAACCTTCAAATCTTCCTAACGTTATTGAATTGGATGGGTTAGCGCATACAACAATTCAAAACATTCCCCACAAGTCCCCTACATGACTGCATAATAGAGATACAAGCAAGAATCATTACGCTCTATGAAAATTATAAGTATTGACGAGGCAATTGTAACTATGAATGCATGATACTCTTGCCAAGAATTCATTTAACGCGATTGTTTATAAGCAACCTCCACTACTTGTGAATATAAGTTCGTAACTATTAGGTGAAACTCACTTATATTCTAGCGTCATATTCATGCATGAAAATTAAGTGTGCACTCTTAATAAACATACATAAATAAGTTATCAATCAAATAGTTAAACAAATTGAATCCACAACTTATGAAACGCAATTAGAAGTAATCAAATCAAAACGCTAGCATAAACATATATTTCAAATTACCCCCTAGCCAAGGGGGGTTGAGTTCCTTATGATACAAAACAAAGAGAATCAAAGAAACACCTAAACATTCCAACAACTCAAACTTGAATTGTATGAACGTTTAGGCACTCTTTTCTTCCATGCCTCATTCGTACAAAACAAAGAGTATTGAAATTAAACATAGAAATCAAAGAAACACCTAAACATTCCAACAACTCAAACTTGAATTGTATGAACGTTTAGGCACTCTTATCTTTCTCTTCGTTGTAACACAAGGTCTAAGGATAGTTTGATGGTGTGAATGGTTTGGGTAGTGGTGGAGGAATGGAAGGATGGTGTTTGGATTTGTAGGGGAAGACTCACGGCACACAGGTGGTTTATGGTCTACATTTATGCAATGGATGAAGTGTATGAATGGAATGGATGGACTTTGTGAAGGGCACGGCCCCAAGGGACCAATTTCTGTTGTGAAATGAATTGTCAATGAATGAGAATGAATGAATGAGTATTTATAGGTGAAATGGGGGGAACATGACAGCTAGGTTGCATGTGCTAATGCTTGTGTGTGCATGTGAAATTTGCCAAGATGCATGTGAAAGTGTATGAATGTGCACGACATGGGATGTTTGTGGAGTGGATTGTGCATGTGGGTTGCTGGAACAAAGATGGAATGCATGTGATTAAAGGGTGGAATGAATGGAATGCAATCTGAAATGCATGTGAATTAAATGGATGTGAGTGGAAATGTGGCTGCAATGATGAAGTGAATGCATGTGAATTATTTATGAAGGGAATGCATGTGCAAGGATGGAAATGGGATGCTGGAAAGTGGAGGGAGAGCCACGGCAATGATGATTTCTGGTGGTGTATGTTTGAATGGTGCATGTGGGTGAATGTGTGGCTGAAATGTAAAGGGGGAAGATGATGAATGCATGTGCACGGCATGGGTATTTTCTGGAATGTTGAATGTGCATGTGAAGTGGTTGATTAGAATCTAGGGTGCATGTGGAGTGGTTTTGTGGCTGAAATGATGAAGTGAGATGCATGTGAATGCAAAGGGAGGCCACGGCAATGAGTGATGTTTGTTTGAATGTTTGCAATGATGAAATGGATGGGAGTGGTTTGATGAATGAGTGGATGGAATGATGAAAGAATAAAGGGTGCATGTGGGTGAATGTGTTTGCATGTGCACGGTTTTAGGGAGAAAGGTGGATGAATGTGCATGTGAGTTGGATTGTGAAAACATGTGAATGCATGTGTTTGATGAATGATAAGTGGTGAATGATATGATAAGTGATAAGTGGTGAATGATAAGTGATAAGTGGTGAATGATAAGTGATATGATATGTGGTTATGATAAGTGATAAGTGGTGATGATAAGTAATGGGAGCATGTGAGGGAATGAATAATGAATGCATGTGTATGGTTTTGGGAGAAAGGTGGAGATGCACGGCATAAGGGAATTGGAAAGGTTTAAATGTCCTAAAACTAAAGGGAACAAAGTTCCAACACTTTGGTCTTCAATTTCGTCCAACATTTTGGCGCCAAGCATAAGCTATCCATCCTTAGCCCAAAAGTGCTCCAAAAGTCTCCAAAATGCATCTTTTTGCTCCTTTAGCCCTTTGGACCTACAAACACACGAAAATAGCTTAAAGGACTAAAATAACTAAAGAAACATAATGTAAATGCACGAGAACAAGCCATTTAAGTCGCATGAATATGCTCCTATCAACGTGGTGCGAAGAAGGCGTGCAAGAGAAGCGAGAGCAAGCCAAGATGGTCCTAGCACCACAAGAGAAGATCCTAGCACCACAGATTGGTTAAGTGATGATAAATAGAGTAGTTTTTGTAATTGATGCGATATTTATACGCACACAAACTAAACCCTATTTGTGACAATTGTAGTAATGATGTAAGTAGGGATCGTTCTAACCGGGGATTAACTAGGGATGCTAAATACTTGACTCAAATAAATAAAACTAACTTTTAAAACACTAAGACAAACTAAAAGAATCAAAACAAGTTTAAAAGACTCCAAATACTCAAAAACATAAAATAAGACAAATCAAATGAATAAGACTTAACAAAATAAGGGGGGTGATTGTGGTTGGACGAGATTAAATTAAATGGACAAATTGTAATTAAAGGCAAAACGTAAATATGAATGTGATGAAAATATGGATGATGGAATAGCCAAGGGGTTCTTCTCCACACATGTTACACTTGCATACAATGTTGATTCTCAGTTGGTCTTTCGATAAGTTGTGAAACTCAATGCTCCAAGTTAATTAGGTCCGCTTAGATTAACTTTCAGATTTCCCTAAATTCGTTGGATTGAATGGAATACGCATTACAACCAAATTATTCTTAATCAAAGTCCCTAACTATGGAATACGCATGATAGAGACATTTAACAAAGATCATTAAGTTCAATGAAAATTATAAGTGTTGACGAGGCATTCGTTACTATGGAATACGCATGAAACTTATGCCAAGAATTCGTTTAACGCGATTGTTTATAAGCAACCTCCACTACTTGTGAATATAAGTTCATAACGATTAGGTGAAACTCACTTATATTCTAGCATCATATTCATGCATGAAAATTAAGCTTGCAATCTCAATGAACATACATAAATAAATTATCAATCAAACAGTTAAACGAATTGAATCCACAACTTATGAAATTCCAACCAAAAGTAATCAATTCATATTGCAAATATAAACATAGTTTCAAATCACCCCCTAGCTAAAGGGGGTTTAGTTCCTCATAACTTTGAAATCAAAGAAACCCCTAAACATTCCAACAACTCAAACTTGAATTGTATGAACGTTTAGGCACTCTTCTCTTCCATTCTCATACGTACAAAACAAAGAGAATTAAATTTAAACTTTGAAATCAAAGAAACACCTAAAAATTCCAACAACTCAAACTTGAATTGTATGAACGTTTAGGCACTCTTTTCTTCCTCGTTGTTGTAGCACAAGGTCTAAGTGAGCTTTGGGGATTATGTGAAGTGTTTTGGAGGGATGGGAAGTGGTTGGATAGTGGCTGCAATGGAGGAGAAAAACTGCACAGAAATGGAAGGGGATTTGCGGCACAAAGGTTGTGTTTGTGTTGTGTGAAGTGTATGAAATGAGATGAATCCATTGTGGCTAGGTTGCATGCTTATTTATAGGTAAATGAGAGGGAACATGACAGCTTGGAATAGGTGGAAATGTGGCTGCAAGTTTGGTGAATGATTATGAGTGAATGCATGTGAATGTGGCTAGGTTGGAAAGCTGGAATTTCTGGAATTGTAATGTACCCCACGACATTGATTGTGTTTGAGTGTTTGTGGCTGCAATGTTTGTTGGTTAAAGATGCATGTGGATGTATTATACAATGGGAAAGTATGTGATTGACAATTAGGGTGAATGGTGGCTGCAATGATGAAGTGTGATGGCTGAAAATGCAAGGGAAGTGCACGGCATTGATTAGTTTTAGGTGCATGTGGCTGCAATGTTTGTTTGATGATGATGCATGTGATGGGTGGGAACAAAGGGGGAAACATGGCACAAGGGTGCTTGAGTGAATGATTGAATGTGCATGTGGATTAAAGAATGAGTGGTGGTGTAATGATGAAGTGAATGCATGTGTTGATGACTAGGTTAGTGGGTGGAAATCTGAAAATGGCATAAGGGAATGGGAGCTAATAAATAATGCATGTAGGGTTAGGAAATAAAATCATAACTTAAAGGGGGATGATTAAAGGGTGTTGAAAGGTTTTGCATGGCTTTGAAGTGATTGTGGATTGGGCTAGAGTTTAAGTACATGAAATGGACCCAAATTGCTCCTCCTTGCATGGCAAGGAATGGTGTTTGTGTTAAGCCCATGGCAAGGTGTTATGTGATTGGGTTAGGGCCATTGTTTTGTGTCTTCAAGTGCATACAAGGCCTTCAAATTCGTCCATCCTCTTGGCTCCATGGATAAGCTATCCAATCCATGCCCAAAAATGCTCCAAATGGCCTCAAAATGCACTTTCTTGCTCCCTAGGCCCTTAGAACCTGAAAACACACAAAAGAAGCATAAAGGACTAAAATAACGAGAGAAACATAACGTAAATGCACGAGAACAAGCCATTTAAGTCGCATGAATATGCTCCTATCAAATACCCCCACACTTAGCTTTTGCTAGTCCTCGAGCAAAACAGAATAAAAACAAATAAACAAAACGACACTAAACACGTAAAACACAACCTAAACCTTCCAACAACCGTCTTAGGGATTTCCAATGCACATGACATGTTAAAAATCATCATTCTCACAGATTTTAGTCATCTTCACACTTAAGTACATTCTTAATCATAGTCACCATATACTAGTTCACAATTAAGCATTTAAAACCATGTTTTGAATGTAGTAACATGCCTTAGAGAATTTGCTCAATTCCTTACAAGATATGCACTCGATTTTCACTCAGAATTTCTAACTACACACCCTAATCTAGTCATATGTGAGAAGATTGAAGTAACATGAAAACGAACACTCACATATAAGTATCACAAAGAACGCAATTTCTGGAGTTAATAAGCATGTTTAGATATGATCTCATGAATGGAATGCTACTACTTAGACGCGAGAACCAGTGACACCATAAGCTCATACCAAGTTCAAACTCCACAAATTGAAATACACAACACTCAAGATAGAAGTCAAGGGTTGTAACGGGGCTTGGGGTATGTGGATAACAAAGAAGGGATATGGAAAACAAAGGTTCTTAAAGAAATAGTGAGCAAAACATTTGAATCAACTTAGAATTCACTTTTGAATGAAAACTCAACTTTTGAACAAAAAGGGAGAATTTAGACAATTTACGCCCAGAATTGGTGTTTTGGAACCTTTCTTCAATCACTTATTCTTTTCTCTTTTTTTTTTTTTTTTTTTTTTTTTTTTTTTTTTTTTTTCTTTTCTTTTGAATCTCAAAACATAAACACTTAAACATTCTCTCCCCCACACTTATTTTCTTTCATAATGTAACTCAAAAGGAATTCAATTAAGTCATGCTCACTATCTTTTAAGAATAAGGGTGGGGATTGTCCTAAACTAGGCTAGGTGAGGAATAAGTGGGTTAACAAAGAACATGGGCTAACACGGCTCAACGGGGGTACAACTTACAACATATACGAAATATGGGAAGTGAGGCTATTTGGCTATGGTGGCAACTACACAACTTCATCTTGAATATGTGTTATGCAAATCAATAACATGCTTTGAATGAAATGGGCATGAGTTCTAGCATTTGGAACTATATGATGAAACGCCTTCTAAGTAGTAACCAAGCAAAGAATAATGAGATCATGCAACGACTTTAGAAAACAAGAAATCACAGATTATACTCTCCAAAGAACGTTATAGGCTCAAGTCTCTCAGGGTTGTAGCGTTTGTTTGAGTTCCTTCCTTCAAGCATGTTACAAAAACGAATTTTTTTTTTTCTTTTATGATTGCATGTGAAGTCATACATTATAACCATAACCAAGCATATACCAAGAGTAAATCAAACTTTTCTCTATGTTTATAACTTTTTCTAACCGTCATGCAATTATAAACCAAATCCTTATCATTGTGTTGGAAGGTACCCTAAGACACAAACTCACAAAAACGACTCAAAACACTCTTTTTAGGCTTTTCAAAACAATTTTTCAAATTTTTATGTGCTTTTCGGAGTTATAAAAACAAAACATACTAAAACACTCTAAAACAACTTAAAAACACCTTAAAACAGCAAGGAACAACATTTGAAGTTATGGGTGATAAAATCCCACGAATTTGCATTAACAACATTAGTTACCCCCCCCACACTTAAATCAAACATTGTCCTCAATGTTTTAAGCATAGATTCACACAAAACATAAGTAAACACACAAACAACAACTAAACATACTAAACATGGCAGAATGTAATTAACAAAGAGAAGAGTTTAGGGACGCAAATCTGGTTATGGAGTGTAAATTCCCTCTTCTCTTTGTTGATTGCATTGAGGCTTGATCTTGATGATTCCACAGGCTTACTCTCGAACTGGTTTCCGCCCATCATTGATTTTCCTTTGTGCTACTGGGCTGGAGGATTCTTTTGGTCTTCCCCGAAGGTCTGAGCTTACCCCTTTGGTCTGTTTCTTTGTTCAATCTTTCCAATTCGTATTGAAAAGGGTTGGAGGATAACTCAGCCTATGTTTGTCTCCACATGCTTCAATGTATCATTTTCACTTGCCTTACTCGCTCCCCTTTGCAGAAGTGGTCCCTTCTCCGGAAGTGTATCAACCGTTGAACATGACTACTCGAGAGCAACGCTAGGTAAGCAATCAGGAATAGATCCCAGGCAGTTGGCTCCAGATCGGAAGACTGACTCCAAGTGCCGGCTGATTGCTTCTTTTACTTTGCCATGCGAGTAAGAACAAGGACAAAGAAAAAGACAGGGAAAGAGCATGATATGAGATACTTTTGCTTTTGACCTTGATGATATGAGATACCTTTGCTTTTGAAGAAGCGGTGAATGAATCAGCACATGTATTTGTTGTGCTGTTTCCTCCTGGGTCATATGTACTCCAGGCATCTGGTATCATCTTTGGGGAAGAAGAAAGAATTTAGTATTTCGAAAGGCTTTGCTGGGAGTGCGCCCTCAGAGGTGAGGGAGAGTTGGGCATTCTCTTCAAGTTTGCCTTGCCATAAAAGACGAAGGTCGACATATATAGAGAAAATATCAAGTGGTGGTACTGTGTTTTTACCCTTGTCGACAAATGTCTCTTCGATATCAGAACGACGCCTCTTCGATTTCTGAGCAGGCGCCCCTTCGATTTCTGAACGACGCCCCTTTGCTTTCTGAACGACACGTAGTAGTGCAGATGCGGCTCCTTTTGACAAAGCTACACGCGTTTTCTGAAAAGCAGAGAAAGCGTCGCCGAACTTTGCGCTTGTCGGCTAAAGAGGTGTAGTTGCGATGATGGCCTCCACGTGTTTTCAGCTTTGTCAGATATCTTTTGACAAAGTTGAACGTGTCTTCTGAAAAGCTGAGAAAGCGTCGCCTAAATTACGCCGGAAAATCTGGCTCTTTGAATCGGTGGACGCGTCGCCTTGGCTTTTTATAGAGCTATCAATCACCCCAACACACACACTCTGAAGAACTCCCATTCTTGAAAATCGACTCCGGCCCTTTGAAATTTAACTCCATCCCTTCTCTTTGAACACTTTTGAAAAAATGGCAAACTCATCGAACCTTAGCTTGGAATTGAGCCTTAGCAGTGATACGGGCGCGCCGCGTCAAGGTAACGTATGGCGCCCTTCTTTCTTTTCTTCTAACGGTCCTCTCACAGGTGAAGACTCCGTGATGCAGGATGCCACAACAGCTACAATAGTAGCTAGGAACCTCCTCACTCCAAAAGATAGTAGGCTGCTGTCAGGACGGTCCGATGAGTTGGCCGTTCAAGAGTCCCTCGCACTTAGTGTTCAGTGTGCGAGTTCTGTGTCCAACATGGGCCAACGCCTGCTTGCCCGCTCCCGTCAGGTGGAATCATTGATGGCAGAGGTGGAAAGTCTCAAGCAGGAGATCCAGCAGCTTAAGTATGAGAATAGAAGTTTGCATGTGCTTGCAAATAACTATTCGTCGGGCATGAAGAGGAAGCTTGATGAGCTGCAAGAGTCTGAAGGTCGGATTCACAGTGACCGTCAAAAGTTTTCGTCTTTCCTCCAGAGGCACCTTTTTCCTGGCTCATCCAGCGCTTGGCCAAGTATTGAGGCCTGGAATGCTCTAGCTCCGATGCCTTCCGCTCCGATGCCTTCCTCTTCGATGCCTTCCTCTTCGATGCCTTCCGCTCCGATGCCTTCCTCTTCAAAGCCTCGTAGTGGGGCTTCAAGTAAACGCCCTTTGTGAAGGCTCCATCTTTCTTTGTTTAGCAGTGCCTATCAATAAATCAAACATTTTCTCAATGTTACAATCATAGACTTACACAATTAATAAACAAACAACAATAACTAAACAACCTAACAAGGCAGAAACGAAATAGCAACAAAGAGAAGAGTTTTTAGGAATCTGGAATTGGAGTGCTTTCTAAGTCTTCTTTTGTTGAATGCATGGGTTGCCTCCCAAGTAGCGCTTGCTTTTACGTCTTGCAGCCGGACGGTACCTCCGTTTAAGCTTGACTAGGTTCCACGGCATGGAGGGGTACCTCCTCCACGACATGCTCCTGAAACGTCTCGTAATAGGGCTTCAATCGATGCCCATTCACTTTGAATTCTTGCTGCGTCCTTGAACTTTTGATTTGTACTGCACCATGAGGGAAAACATTAGTGACAATAAAAGGACCAACCCATTTGGAACGCAACTTACCCGGAAACAACCGAAGGCGAGAATTGAACAACAACACTTTCTGCCCAATATAGAACGTCTTGGCACGAATCATCTTGTCATGGAATGCCTTCGTTTTCTCCTTGTAAATCCGGGCATTCTCATATGCTTCATTTCGGATTTCATCAAGCTCACACAATTGAAGCTTCCTATGTAAACCTGCGGCATCAAGGTCCATATTGAATGTTTTGACGGCCCAATGTGCACGATGCTCTAGTTCAACGGGAAGATGGCATGGCTTCCCATAGATGAGCCGAAAAGGTGACATCCTAATGGGAGTTTTGTAGGCAGTGCGATACGCCCACAATGCATCGTTTAAGCGCAAACTCCAATCCTTCCTTGTAGGCCCCACGGTCTTCTCAAGAATTTGCTTGATTTCCCTATTCGAAACCTCGGCTTGCCCGCTCGTTTGAGGATGATAAGGTGTGGCCACCTTATGCGTGACATTGTACTTCTTGAGCAACACCTCGATGGTTCGATTACAAAAATGGGAACCTCCATCACTGATTAGCACTCGTGGCATTCCAAACCTTGCAAAAATGTTAGTTTTCACAAAATCTGCAACCACTCGAGAATCATTAGTTCGGGTGGCTTTTGCTTCCACCCATTTCGACACATAGTCCACAACAAGCAATATATACAGAAACCCATGTGACGAAGGAAAGGGACCCATAAAATCAATACCCCACACGTCAAAGATTTCAACACTAAAAATGGGGGTTTGCGGCATTTGTTGTTTAGGACCAATATTGCCCGTTCTTTAGCATCTATCACAAGACATGCAAAACGTTCTAGCATCCCTAAAGATGGTAGGCCAATAGAAACCACATTCTAACACCTTAAGTGCTGTTCTTTGAGTGCCAAAGTGTCCCCCACAAGCATAAGTGTGACAAAAGGTTAGAATAGCATTAAACTCAGAATTGTGCACACACCTACGTATAACTTGGTCAGGGCAATATTTCCATAAATACGGGTCATCCCACACATAAAAACGTGCATCATTTTTAAGCTTATCACGTTGGTGCTTGTTTAGTTCATTTGGAAATTGTTTAGCCACCAAGTAATTCACTAAATCTGCATACCATGGTTCTCTTACCTCAATGGATAGCAGCTGCTCATCGGGAAAAGTTTCAGGGATAGGTACGGCATGTTCATGCTCCTCGTGGATCATTCGGCTTAAATGGTCAGCCACTACATTCTCGCTTCCTTTCTTATCCCGGATTTCAATATCAAATTCTTGAAGAAGAAGAATCCAACGGATAAGCCTCGGCTTTGCTTCCTTTTTCGTGAGCAAGTACCTCAAAGCTGAATGATCAAAATAAACGATTACTTTAGTACCAATTAAATATGAACGGAATTTATCTAAAGCAAAAACCACAGCTAGAAGTTCTTTTTCCGTCGTGGAGTAGTTCAATTAGGCATCATTGAGAGTCCGAGAGGCATAGTATATGACATGCGGCCGCTTGTCTCTTCTTTGTCCTAGAACAGCTCCTAATGCATAGTCGGATGCATCGCACATGAGCTCGAACGGAAGGCTCCAATCTGGAGGTACAATAATGGGGGCCGAGACTAGCTTCTCCTTGAGTTGGTTAAATGCCGAATTACACTTTTCATCAAACTTGAATGGCACATCTTTTTGAAGCAATCGGCAAAGAGGGTTGGACATCTTGGAGAAGTCCTTGATAAAACGCCTATAGAACCCTGCATGGCCAAGAAACGAACGTACCTCGCTAACCGAAGTAGGAGAGGGTATGTGACGTACAAGGTCTATTTTCGATTTATCTACTTCAATTCCTTTTTCTGAAACAATATGTCCTAAAACTATACCTTGTTTCACCATAAAGTAACATTTCTCCCAATTCAAGACAAGGTTAGTTTCAACACATCGTTTCAAAATTAAGGTCAGATTATCCAAGCAATTATCAAATGAACTCCCAAATACACTGAAATCATCCATGAAAACCTCAATGATCTTTTCAACAAAATCGAAAAATATACTTACCATACACCTTTGGAAAGTGGCCGGTGCGTTGCGTAAGCCAAATGGCATGCGACGATAAGCAAATGTTCCAAAGGGACATGTGAATGTGGTCTTCTCTTGATCATCCGGGGCTATCACAATTTGGTTATATCCAGAGTATCCATCAAGAAAACAGTAAAAAGCATGACCGGCTAACCTTTCGAGCATCTGGTCGATGAATGGCAAAGGAAAGTGATCTTTCCTAGTCATGGCATTTAGCTTCCGGTAATCGATACATACTCGCCATCCAGTCTGAATGCGTGTAGGCACGAGCTCATTCTCATCATTCTTGATAACAGTTACTCCGGACTTCTTGGGAACGACTTGAACTGGAGAGACCCAACGGCTATCGGAGATAGGGTAGATCACTCCGCAATCCAAAAGCTTGATTATTTCCTTCTTCACCACTTCCATCATCGGAGGGTTGAGACGGCGTTGAGCCTCTCGGGATGGCTTAGTCCCCTCCTCAAGAAGTATACGGTGCATGCATGTGGTAGGGCTTATTCCTTTAATGTCGGCCAAAGTCCACCCTATGGCAGTTTTGTGCTCTCGAAGCACCCTCACAAGCTTCTCCTCCTCCATTGCCGTGAGACTTGATGAAATGATGACGGGCAATGTTTCGCCTTCTCCCAAAAACACATACTTCAAATGGTCCGGCAACGACTTAAGTTCAAGCGATGGTGCCTGAACAACAAAAGGTAGCATCTTAGTGGAAACTGAATTTGAAAGTGAGAGTGGAACCTTACCATATTGTTGTGGCAATGACTCAAGGGCTGCCACAACCTCAATTATTTCTTCACTAGAACCCATTGCAAAGAATTCCTCCTCTTTGCCGTGGCCTTGCATTGGCCCAAATCCTTCATTTTTGCGCTCTATGGCCTTAGTGATGGTTGTTTCCAGGGCGTCCTCGTTCAATTCTTCAAGGTATACCTGTGCCAAAGAATCGATAACATCAATGGAAAAACAAGAATGGTCATTAACGGGATATCTCATAGTTTCAGAAATATTAAAATCAATCACTTCCCCATCGAATTCCATTGTCAAGGTGCCTTTGTATACATCAATCTTTGTTCGGGCCGTCTTCATGAATGGCCTACCAAGGAGAATCGGCAAAGATGTAGAATGGGCTGAATCCTCCATGTCTAGGACGTAGAAATCAGCCGGAAAAATTAAATGGTTCACCTGCACAAGCACATCTTCCAAAACTCCTTTTGGATACGCGTTAGAACGATCGGCCAATTGTATAATTACACCATCTTGTTTTAATTCACCCAAATTCATAGATGCATAAATAGAATAAGGCATGACATTTATGGATGCACCTAAATCAAGCATGGCATGTTCAAAACGATTATGTCCAATCACACAAGGAATCGTGAAACTACCGGGGTCTTTGCACTTGGTAGGCAGTTTACGTTGCAAAACAGCGAACACATTCTCGCTTACCTTCACTACCTCTTTGTTTGCCCTTCTTCTCTTTGTATTGCATAGGTCCTTGAGGAATTTAGCATACTTTGGAACCTGTTTGATTGCATCGAGAAGCGGTATGTTCACTTACACCTTCCGGAACGTTTCAAGAATGTCCTTCTCGCTTTCTTCCCTTTTTTCTTGCATGAACCTGCTAGGAAAAGGTACATTGGGCAGATTAGGACGTGAAGTACATGAATTTGAACTTAAATTACCTGATTTGGCAGAGTTAGGGTGATCTGTCTCAGGTTGTGTCGTCTCTTCATCTACTTTCTGGGCAGATTTGGGATTGTTTGGCTCGGTCCCAACTTCTTTTCCACCCCTTAGGGTGATGGCCTTGGCGGATTCGAATCCTCCCTTTGGATTGACTGTGGTTGAGCTAGGAAGCTTTCCTTGCTCTCTAATCTGTCCAAGGAACTCAGAAATCTGCCCTATTTGTTTCTTCATATCCATCATCTCCTTCTCGTTATTTGATATCCGGTTGTTTTGATTTTGCAATCCCTGCGAAATAGAGGTTAGTAATTGCATAGCTTGATCACTTTCCAAGGACGTACCTGAATGAGAAGGAGATGATGCCGAAGGTTGTTGGGGTTGTTGGGGTGCATACGGCTTGGAATAAAAACCAGGGGGGTTTGGCCTAAATCCTCCTTGTTGGGCAGCTTGTTGTGGCTCCCTCCATTTGAAGTTTGGATGGTCCCTCCATCCGGCATTGTAAGTGTTCGAGTATGGGTTGTTTTGATTTTGTCCTTGGAAACCAATTTCATTGGCAGATTCCCACCCACCATTCTCGATTAGTTGAGGGCACTTGTCGGATGGATGCCCTTGAATTGAACACACGCCACAAACTTGGTGTTCTTGTGCTTTTGGACCAATCACAACCTGAGAAACAAGAGAAGTAAGATTAGCAAGTTGTGATTGAATTTCAGAAATAGCACTCACCTCATTTATACTTTGTTGCCGTGGGGCTTCCCTTTGGCCCACTCCTTCATATTGTTGAGCGTTGAGCGCTCGGTTGGCTATGAGAATCTTGGCATCCCTTGGTGTTTTGTCCACCAATGCTTCTCCCGCTGATGCATCAAGCATTTGACATTCGATAGGAAGGAGGCCCTCATAGAAATATTGAAGGAGAAGTTCCTCCTTCATTTGATGTTGAGGACATGAAGCTACAAGGCCCTTGAAGCGCTCATAATAAGCCGGGAATGTCTCACCATGATTCTGTTGAATACCACTAATTTTCTTCCGTAGGAGAATCACTCTCGAAGTAGGGAAGAATTTCTCCAAGAAAGCACGCTTCATACTCTCCCACGAAGTCACAGTTCCCGGGGCTAGTTCGTAGAGCCAATCTTTGGCCTTGTCCATAAGTGAAAATGGAAGGGCCTTCATCTTCAATATACTCCCATCCACAGTGATGGGGGTCATGCTCGAACAAACCACCTCGAACTCCTTCAAGTGTTTGTTGGGGTCTTCCATAGACAAGCCATGGAACTTCGGAATATGGTGTAACAAACTGGATTTGAGTTCAAATTCATCGGTCTTGCCTTGGGCAGCCGCGGGGTATTGAATGCAAAGAGGGGCTGCATTGGCCAAACCCGAGGCCGAAAGCTCCTTGATGGTTCTATTATCTGCTGCCATGGCTTGTTCTTCTTCAAAAATCTGATCCGTGGGCTTTTCTTCTACACCTACTTCGTCTTCTTCAAGCCCAGGTTGTGGTGGAGGTTGTGGTGGCTCTTGTTGACTCCTCGTTCTCCTCAAAGTGCGTTCAAAATCACCGTCAAAGTCGGAGATGTTCTCTATAATAGGCCGAGAGCTACGAGTCATACACAGTACCTAAAAAACAAGGAAACAAACAAACTAAGAATCTGAAATAAGAATGCACGAAAAACAAAATATAAAAATAAAGACAAAGGATTAGCAAAGTTGCTAATCCCCGGCAACGGCGCCAAAATTTGATGCGATATTTATACGCACACAAACTAAACCCTATTTGTGACAATTGTAGTAATGATGTAAGTAGGGATCGTTCTAACCGGGGATTAACTAGGGATGCTAAATACTTGACTCAAATAAATAAAACTAACTTTTAAAACACTAAGACAAACTAAAAGAATCAAAACAAGTTTAAAAGACTCCAAATACTCAAAAACATAAAATAAGACAAATCAAATGAATAAGACTTAACAAAATAAGGGGGGTGATTGTGGTTGGACGAGATTAAATTAAATGGACAAATTGTAATTAAAGGCAAAACGTAAATATGAATGTGATGAAAATATGGATGATGGAATAGCCAAGGGGTTCTTCTCCACACATGTTACACTTGCATACAATATTGATTCTCAGTTGGTCTTTCGATAAGTTGTGAAACTCAATGCTCCAAGTTAATTAGGTCCGCTTAGATTAACTTTCAGATTTCCCTAAATTCGTTGGATTGAATGGAATACGCATTACAACCAAATTATTCTTAATCAAAGTCCCTAACTATGGAATACGCATGATAGAGACATTCAACAAAGATCATTAAGTTCAATGAAAATTATAAGTGTTGACGAGGCATTCGTTACTATGGAATACGCATGAAACTTATGCCAAGAATTCGTTTAACGCGATTGTTTATAAGCAACCTCCACTACTTGTGAATATAAGTTCATAACGATTAGGTGAAACTCACTTATATTCTAGCGTCATATTCATGCATGAAAATTAAGCTTGCAATCTCAATGAACATACATAAATAAATTATCAATCAAACAGTTAAACGAATTGAATCCACAACTTATGAAATTCCAACCAAAAGTAATCAATTCATATTGCAAATATAAACATAGTTTCAAATCACCCCCTAGCTAAAGGGGGTTTAGTTCCTCATAACTTTGAAATCAAAGAAACCCCTAAACATTCCAACAACTCAAACTTGAATTGTATGAACGTTTAGGCACTCTTCTCTTCCATTCTCATACGTACAAAACAAAGAGAATTAAATTTAAACTTTGAAATCAAAGAAACACCTAAAAATTCCAACAACTCAAACTTGAATTGTATGAACGTTTAGGCACTCTTTTCTTCCTCGTTGTTGTAGCACAAGGTCTAAGTGAGCTTTGGGGATTATGTGAAGTGTTTTGGAGGGATGGGAAGTGGTTGGATAGTGGCTGCAATGGAGGAGAAAAACTGCACAGAAATGGAAGGGGATTTGCGGCACAAAGGTTGTGTTTGTGTTGTGTGAAGTGTATGAAATGAGATGAATCCATTGTGGCTAGGTTGCATGCTTATTTATAGGTAAATGAGAGGGAACATGACAGCTTGGAATAGGTGGAAATGTGGCTGCAAGTTTGGTGAATGATTATGAGTGAATGCATGTGAATGTGGCTAGGTTGGAAAGCTGGAATTTCTGGAATTGTAATGTACCCCACGACATTGATTGTGTTTGAGTGTTTGTGGCTGCAATGTTTGTTGGTTAAAGATGCATGTGGATGTATTATACAATGGGAAAGTATGTGATTGACAATTAGGGTGAATGGTGGCTGCAATGATGAAGTGTGATGGCTGAAAATGCAAGGGAAGTGCACGGCATTGATTAGTTTTAGGTGCATGTGGCTGCAATGTTTGTTTGATGATGATGCATGTGATGGGTGGGAACAAAGGGGGAAACATGGCACAAGGGTGCTTGAGTGAATGATTGAATGTGCATGTGGATTAAAGAATGAGTGGTGGTGTAATGATGAAGTGAATGCATGTGTTGACGACTAGGTTAGTGGGTGGAAATCTGAAAATGGCATAAGGGAATGGGAGCTAATAAATAATGCATGTAGGGTTAGGAAATAAAATCATAACTTAAAGGGGGATGATTAAAGGGTGTTGAAAGGTTTTGCATGGCTTTGAAGTGATTGTGGATTGGGCTAGAGTTTAAGTACATGAAATGGACCCAAATTGCTCCTCCTTGCATGGCAAGGAATGGTGTTTGTGTTAAGCCCATGGCAAGGTGTTATGTGATTGGGTTAGGGCCATTGTTTTGTGTCTTCAAGTGCATACAAGGCCTTCAAATTCGTCCATCCTCTTGGCTCCATGGATAAGCTATCCAATCCATGCCCAAAAATGCTCCAAATGGCCTCAAAATGCACTTTCTTGCTCCCTAGGCCCTTAGAACCTGAAAACACACAAAAGAAGCATAAAGGACTAAAATAACGAGAGAAACATAACGTAAATGCACGAGAACAAGCCATTTAAGTCGCATGAATATGCTCCTATCAGTAATCGGAGCCCATAATTTTCTAATCACTTTGGGTTGTAATTTATTATTTATTGTTTGTATTATTTATATTGTTTCCAATTTATTGAATATTTATTCAAATTAATTTGGTAAGTTATTTATACTAAGAGAATATTTATTGAAATGACAAAAACACACCAAATAAAATTACATAAGCATACCGAATAATAAAAAACTCACTAAAAAAAATTACATAAACATACCAAATAATAAAACACACCAAATAAAATAACATAAACATACCAAATTCAAAAAAACACACTAAATGAACTTAATTATCTTCTACTTGTTTCAATGCCCACTGGTGCTCTATCAAGTCAATTTGCCAGGCATTGTGCATGTCTGGCATTTGAAATGCAGTATATCGTTGAATGAGCCTTTCATTGTAACGACTATCCCTTTGTAATGGCTCATGTTGCACGGGCTCATCGGTGGCATCATGAGCACAATATATACGTGTTCTTGAATTGTTCATCGTGTCTGGCTCATATTCATCAACGGCTTCATAATCATACTCATCTTCCACAATCATGTTGTGAAGAATGATGCACATCATCATGATAGATCGAAGCGACTCTACATCAAACAATCTGGCAGCACCCCTGACGATCGCCCAACGAGCTTGGAGGATACCGAAACAACGCTCCACATCCTTCCTACACCCCTCTTGACAGCTTGCAAAGTGTTTTTCCTTTGCACTTCGCGGACGTGGCACTGTTTTGACAAATGTTGACTATCGCAGGTAAATGTCGTCAGCTAGGTAGTATGGCCCGTCGTACATACGTCCGTTGACCTCATACGTGACTTTTGGTGCCTTTCCTAGGACCCCGAAAAAGGCGTGCCAAATCCATGTATCAAAAGATGCCATCACCTCCAGAATGATACTTTGTGCTCTTTTTCTGTCCCCATAAGCGCCTTGCCATGCACTTGGATAGTTTTTCCACGTCCAGTGCATACAATTAGTGCTTCCAATCATTGCAGGAAAACCACGCATCTCGACCTTCTTCAACAGCCGTTCCAAGTCCATGTTTGTAGGTTTGCGGAGGTACTCAGCGGTGTAGATAGATTCGGTTACTCCGCAAAACCTCATCAGGGACTCAAGAATGGTTGATTTCCCCATCCTCGTTATCTCATCCACTTGGTCTGCAGATGCTCCATATGCAAGCATCTGCAAGGCAGCAGTAATGTTTTGCTCAGGCAGGAGATCCATAGCAACAAAAGCATCATTCTTTTGCACAAAGTAAGAATCATGGTTGCAAACAGCAATCATAATTTTGTTGAACAAATGTCGTTCCATTCTAAAACAACGTCTAAAGTATGTATCAGGGAATGCACTATTAGGGACAAAATAATCATCCAAGAGTTTCATACCTCATCGTTGCCTACTTCTGTTAAGGTTTCCGGAACGGCTGGGCCTGCAGATCTGAGTCACAGTTTGGATGACTCGACGGGAATGTGAGGCTCTGCCCATTCTTACTTCGTCATCTCTCCTTCTATGCTCCTCATCCTCTTCCCTCTCATTTTTTGCCCCCTGGTGATTGAACATTGCTTCTGATTGGTTAAACAATTCTTCCTCTTCCTGATTGAGTTCCTACATCATCCTTGAGGAAGAAGAAGACATTGTAAAAAAAAAAGCAGAAACTATGAATAATGATACAGATTTTTGTGAAAGAAGGAGGCAGAAACTATTAATAATGATAGAGATCTTGAGAAAATTGGTGTGAGATTTGTGAGGATAGATGGTGGATTATATGGAGGATTCAGAAAGGATTAGGTTGTACATAATGCCACGTGGCATGCCGTCATTCGTTAAAAATCTGATGGAAATATATCCTCAAAGATTGTAAACAGATTATGACACGTGGCGCAACGTGATTGGTTAATAATCTTATCAGAAATCCATCACCAATAATTGTATTTTCGGATAATGACACGTGGCATAACGAGTACAATTAAAAAATTTATCAGAAATCCATCCCCAATAATTGTCTTTTCGGATTTTATGACAAATGGCACAGCGACAACGATTAAAAATCTTATTCGAAATTACAAATAAAATTATTTTGTATTATTTAATAATACTTCGGATAATGACACGTGTCGCAATGAGAACGATTAAAAATCTTATCCGAAATTACAATTAAAATTATTTTGTATTATTTTATAAATAAAAAAATTACTAATATTTTATTGCCTATTGATAGGGCTATTGAAGTGTAACGGTGGAGATACAAACGCTATTGCCAGGGCTATTACTGTTCATTAAGGGCAGTTACTGTTCATAAAGTGGATTAAATTGTGCATAGCCTGGGGGGAGGGCTCCAACGCTGGAGTTGCTCTAAGAAAAAAAATGAACAAATCGAAAGATCCCTGTCCCGAATTAAAAACTGGAAAGCGAAAACAAAGGCGCTGAAAAACAAAAGCTAAAAATCGATCGAACAAACTGAAGTCCTGCACTGAAAGCGAAAGGAATCAGCAAAAATAAGAGAGAAAAGAGACAAAGCCACAGTCGATTCGATGATCGACACGTGGTCATAAGCAGAAAAGGCAAAACCAAGCAACATGCGGGGTAAAAAAAAAAAAAAACCGGTTTGAAAACTTTGAGTTTTAACGATAAAAACAAAATAAAGGGTAAAGTGAATAGTATAAGGATTGACTTTTTAGTGTAAAAATATGATTTTTCGTTAAAGTGAACAGTACCATGGCTTTTTCGTTAAAACTCCCAAAAAAAAAAAAGATGAAGAAAATGGACAAAAACGACATTTCATGCAGCATCTTCAAAATGCCAAAAATGTGGACGTTAGATCAAGGGCAAAACTGGGAGGGCGCTGTTAGTGAACAACATTTTTTCCACTAGTTTTAGTATAGATAATAATGTATGACATTTATGTAATTATGAAGCTAAATTTTTTTAATGTTCTTTTTTATGGGTTCTTGATCAAGTTAAATGTGATTTTAGAAATAACATGAATAAGTAGATTTAGATAAACAAAATAAAAAAAAGATACAGAAAATTAGTCATAGGTTTACATGTCACAAGATACATGGGTAAGGTTAACCTAAATATCACACCATATTTATAAACAAGTTGAGTCCTTCGACATGATTAGTTGAATAAGCCGGGTTAACATTGACTATTTATTTACACGATTACAATATGATATGGCTACATATACACAAAGGTAAAATACTTATGATTGAATAATAGACAAATTAAAATTCTCACAATACAAACATTAGATAAATGTTTATATCGCAATGAAAATATTATTCTTACCATCTATTTGTATCATCTCTCTAAATGTGATGAGATTCACATTTGTTAATGCGCCCTACCTCTATTAGAGAAATGGTACAAATAGATTGTAAATGTAGCACTACTCAGAATTTGAAATCTTCTATACATACATATAGACTATGTACCAAAATGTTTGTTGAGCATAAGATGTTTATGGTTCTAGACAAACTAGAATATAATTTTATCTTATTCTTGGACCCTAACAATTGTACCTTTTTTCAAATTGATCGGTTTAAAGTTAAGAATGAGCTCTGAAGGCCGACTGGTACGTAGATAAGAATTAATACTAGTAGGAGCATTGACATCATAAGTTAAGTAGCCACCAAGTCTCATCACCATGGCAAAATGGCAGTGTTCAGAACACCAGTTTCCCAATGAGGAACTAATTTAGATTGTGATCATACATTGAAAATGGTAAAATATATACTTACGAACATAAGGAGATGTATAAAAAGTGGTTGTTCCCTCAGCTGTGTATGCTGCAGAGGGAAGGCGTATAAACATAGCCACCACGTCCACCACAATGAGAACTCGCGTCTCCATTCCCATTTTATCTCCTATAAAACAACTTGCTAGTGTACTTTGTTTCCAGTGCAGAACTTTGTAGGGCGAAATTAAAGGCTTCTGATCTGGTTTTTGTGGGAAAAAACGTAAATGCTTTGCTCCATTTTATAGCGGAAACCTGGAAAGTCAATCGTCATGTTCCATGCGTCAATCGTCATCTGCCAATTGATTGTGATTGCACCAAAATTGTAGAGTATGAAAGGTTTGCAAGGGCCCATAACATGAACAATGCTTGCATTTACACACTACCTTTTCCACCCGCTTAACAACTAAACAATTTCAAATTTGATTTTTTATCTACACATACACACGATATTTAATAAACAAATTTGCAATTAAATAGTTTAATTATGAAATTTCTACCGTGTAAATATACACGTATCATAAGTAGGCGAATAAGGTGGTGCATCTATACAATGTAAGCAATTATTATCTCTGTGACACTTCTCACATAAAAAAAGAGGTATGCTATCCACACACCTCATTTTACTTCTCACACACCCCTTGATAATTTATATTCATTGATCTTCTTCAATTCATCTGATCCAACGGCCGAAAATTAAAAGGGTGTGTGAGAAGTAAAATGGGATGTGTGGATATCACACCCCTAAAAAAATTATGGAAACGATAATTTTCCGCTTAATATTATTATATGTATCTGATAAAGATTTTTACCACTTGCAAAAGTAGGGATAAAAACACTTAAAAATACTTGCAAGACAACAAGGTAGTTGTAGTATAAACGGCTCAAGCAATGTCGTTTTCCGCAGGGATTGAATGAATAATTTATGTAAATATCAAATCTTAATTAATTATTTGAAAACAAAGATTGGAAGAGTCTGGCTTTGAATTTAAAAATAATAAAAACAAATTCAATTAAAAAGGTTAAAGAAATTAGCAAAGTAAAGAAAACAAAGGAAAACATTTTGAAAACCAAATTGTAAAAGCCTAGGGTTCCGCCGTCCCCTTAACAATCCTATGTAGATTTATCAATTACTTATGAATTACCCATGCAAATTTGAAGGTTAGGTTTTCCTAATGCATATTCTACTCGTGATATTCAAGCTAGAACATATAACAAACATGCAATCCGTTCGTAGTATTCAGATCAAATATAAACATGCATGACTCATTATGCTTTCTAAAAATCCTTTGAAAAACCATGCAACCCCTAAGACGTGATATTCATCCTAGGTGAAATTACAACTATCAATCACAAGAAGCAATACTCAATTCCCTAATGGTAATCCCACCAAATTGCATCTGATTACTTATCTAAACATCTAATGGTAGCTAAACATTAAGATATAGAGACAGCTTAAAGCACAATGATTAATAATTCAAAGTATGCATGTATAATATCATACGCAATTAAATAAAAACTACATATTCATGCTAAGGCTCAAGGCATCGTCCTAGCAAACAAAAATTAGCTATGAACAACCATAAAACAAAAGGAATTTCTTGAAATAGAAAAAGGATATAAAACACCTTCAAAATATAAAGTGTCAAAGCGTAGCTAAATTCTCCACGTACGGTCCCCCCTTCTTCTAATGACTAAAAAGTCTTATTTATACTACTAGAAAATAAAACTCTACCTTCAAAAGGTCTTAGAATAAAACTAGGAAACATAATTAAATGATAAAACAAAAAATAAAAGGTTTCATATTTGAACTAGAATTTGGAAGTTCTCAGAAAATCATACTTTTAACCAACCAAATCAACTCCGATTTGGTCCCAAAGGTCTCTTTTGAAAGTTGAAGATGTCCCTTACAAATCCTCAAAAGGAATCTTCCTCAAAATATGCCATCTTGACCTTCAAAATACCCAAAATGTCCAGAAACATCAATCTGGAAAAGCTGCCCGCTGGGCCTTAATTTCATTGCCACGGTCAAACGGCCTAGTAGAAAAATATGGAATTTTGACACAATCATCTTGAAAGAATCACAAACATCCTCTAATTGGAATCACTCCAAAATTCATCTGTTTGAATACTTTTTGCTCCAGAGGAAGTTGAATGTCCTACATTGAAAATATATAACAAAGTATCAAAGTTCTACTAAAATAATCAATAAATTAATACTAAGAATAAGGTAAAATATATATTATAATATGGACTCATCAATTGTGACAGCCCGTCCCAAAAACGTTTTAACGCACGTGTGAAAGGACTATTTTGCCCCTAGTTCGCTTCTTTTACGTCTATTGGTTGTTTTGTGTTGTGTTGGCATGTGTTGGGCCACACACTCCCACTCTCACTCCCCCTAACCCTCTGTCCCTTTCCCTGTGATTGTCCCGAGCCCCATTCCTTCCCTTTTTCTTCGAAAACGTACGGACACACACACAAGCACACTAAATCTCCACAGATCGAAGGAACTGAGTACAGATTCGAGCTCGTGAGGCTCGTGGGAGTCCAGTCGTACCATTTTCAGGTGAGAACTCCATCGTTTTCACGTCGATTCGACGATGTCCGATTTGGGTACTATTCATGCAAACGTAATTTCTCACGTTTTAAGGAAAATGAAGCTTGTAGGTAGCTTGGTGGAGTCCCAAGGAGACTCGGAGTAGTTCGTTTGAAGGAATTGGACGTCGGGATCGTTGGGTTCGAAGTTGGCCGGAGTTGGAACGATTTTGCAGGTGAGATTCCATGGTTTTTAACCCTTAAAAGTTGTATGGTTGTGTTCCCCTAGTCCTAGGCTTCATTTTGGTGCCAAAATTATGAAATTTGGATGAAAAACGGGCGAGATATCGAAGTTTAAAGTTTTCGCGATTTTCCGGCGCCGACGACGGTGCTGGAGGTTCGCCAGGGAAGGAGACGGAATATTCCGTCAAGTCTGACGGAATATTCCTGACGCCGTTAACGGAATCCGTTAGAACTAACGGAATATTCCCTACGGCGTCAGTTGACGCCGTCAGCGTGCCAGGCACGTGCCTGCGCGTGGTCGGCGCGTGTGGCCGTGCCTTGGCTGGCGCGTGGGGGCACGTGCGGCGGTGGAAAATTTTTCTAAAAATTTGGGTGTGATCCTGAGGTTGTGTAGAGCACGTTGGTATATTCATTTGTCCAATTTGAGCAATGTATGAGAAGTTATTACGAGAAGTTGGTTATGTGCTTTAAAATTAACGTTTTTATAGTTGTTTCGCATATAGGTGATACGTATCCCGAGGATGAGCGTGGTCACTCGAGGCAAGGGGGCTACGACCCTTCCACATGCCAGTGAGTGGGCTTTTGGTTTTCCGTATATACCTATATACCATATTTTTCCCAGAAATTGATTTAAATGTTTATTAGTTATATGCCATGCATTACATTATCATTGTTTATGCGTCGTTAGTTGTATATATATACATATGCATATTGGGTGCTGTGGACGCACAGGTAAGTGCCAGGTAAGTGTTATTCATGTTTATATTTCAGTAGTGGTTTGAGATGCTTAGAGAGCTCATAACCTGCACCCCCGGTGTTAGTGCTCCCGCCCAGTGTAGGGCACAGTCCTTCACGTGATGTTCACCTCCCGCACCACACGCTCAGCTTGGATCCAAGTTAGGTGCACAGTCCTGTTGTACAGACCACATTAGGTGGTTCCGACTCGTAGGTGACCCGCGATTATTCGCACAGCTTTCACGTGATCGTAGCACTTGAGCGTATATATATGTTACACCCAGGCCTGTCGTACAGACCACTTTAGGTGGTTCCGACTCGTGGGCAGGTTCAGTTATTGAGTTTGAGATTTGAGCTCTACATGCAGCCGTACAGGTCACGTTAGGTGACTCCGGCTGCCAGATTATATGTTATTGTTATGATTTATACCTGAGCACTTGCATTTCATTCTGAGATTCCGACATGGCATATTCTTGAGCATATTTGGCATATCTATACATACGTATACATGTTTATTTTCTGGGAAGTACACAGGTTTTACGGCGAGGGGTTAGAATGTATTTTACTAAATGGTTTTCTAAAAGCTTTGTTTTTGCCCACTCACGCTCTTGTTTTGCGCCCCTCCAGGTTCTAGTTGTCTAGCAGGTCCGGTGGTTTCCCAGAGGGCTTTCCCGGCATTTCTGACAGACGATCACCAGCGTAGGGTCACCTTCGGGTGTACTGTTGTCGAATCATTTTTCTTTTGGACTGCTGTAGGCTTGTTGCTCTGAATTTAGCGTCTCACCTATGCTAGCACTTGTTTTATCACCTTATGTTGCTAGTTTTTATTTATTCATACTATTTGTATTACTATTTTATTAGCTTCCGCACTATGCACGTGGCTACGTCACTTCCACGTGACGGCCAGCACGCCCTGATCTCGGTCGGGGTGTGTCATCAATACCCCCAAAACTCAAAAACAAAGATAAAAACTACCAAACTTGAAAACTTTATTAAAACTCAACTAAGAGAAAATTTTCATCTTCAAGTTACAATCCATAGAAAACGTTAAAAATTAAAACATCTTTCCAAAAGTTCAACTAATCCCACTACGGAGTCTAAGCCATTTAGAATCAATTAGAAACGAATTCATGAACTTCCTTTGATGTAAAGTGAACCAACATGGCTAAGGAGACTCGACTAAAACCCTTAACACTTCACACACATAATAACTTGATATGTATATTTTTCTTCTTTTCTTCTTTTTTCTTTTTTCCTTTTCTTTTGCATTCTTTTTTTGTTTTTGTTTTTTCTAGTAACAGTGGTGGTCGTGCAATGCCAGTTCCCTTAAGCTTTTGATCCAACCCATGTAGCGAGCTTTAGGTCAATGACTCCCAAACCACAAAAGCTTTAGGGCACTAGGTGTAGAATACCCTTGAGGACTTACTAACTCAAGCTAAAAAGTCTACGAAACCAACTAATGACCCTGCCCCATGCCAAGACTCTACTGTTTGACGCGAGAATCACTGTTGATCAGGCAGGATTGGCCCGGTTACAAGGCAAAGCATTGGGTAGAACAATTATTACTTTATTTTTTATAATAAACAACTTTACTTTACTTAAAACAAAAATTAAAAATAAACTTAGACTAAAAGTAAGTGTTTCAATCTTACTCTTCACAAACAATGTTGATGTGAATGTGCAAATTTTCAAAATATAATTCATGAATTAATGTCTAAGCAACGATAAATAGAAAAGACTATAATATGGGATTAATCCTTACCATGTCCATTTGTTCTAACTTTTAAAGTAATCTATGAATATTAACTTAAAAACAAAAATTTTTAACTTGACCCAAAAATTAAAATCCTAAAATTCTAATTCCCACCCCCATACTTAAATCACACATTGTCCTCAAGGTGTGGAAAATAAAGAAAGAAAACAAAAATATTAAAACCTTAAAACTTAAAATAGCTAACAAAGACAAAGAAAATAAATAAATAAAATATAAATAGAAAATAAAATAAAGAAAACAATAAAAGAAAGTATAAAATAAGAAAGAAAACAGAAAACAAAAGACAAAGAAACTGACACACTTGGGCTTCGAAGACAGGACCTGAAGTTGGGGAAAGGCACTGGAAAGAGAACAAAAAAATGAGACAGAAAATTGCCAGGCGCCAGGATCGAAACTCGTGACTAGGGAGTTTGGGAAGATGTGCGGACCAACACGTACAAGTCCAACATCTACGATATAAGCTAATTTAGCAGCTTCATGTTTCAATTGAAAAACCATAGCATATGCGACACCCTCTCTCTTGCCTCGAGCCCAGAGCCGTTTCTCATTTTTCTCAGCCCTCTCTCCCTTTTCTCCTTCTAGAAGATGAGAGATATCTCCCAAGAATAGCAAAGGCCTCTCTCTCTAACCAAAGACTCGAACAATTCCTACCTAGCTCTCTAGTCATTTCAAATCTTCCAATTGTCCTGGATTTCTCGAACCTATACACAGATACCCAACCGTGCCTTCATAGCTGTATCTCTATTCATTTCCATCTCTGTCAAAAGCTGAACCCAGCCATGGCGATCATTGATTCCAGCCCAAATTGTACCATTGTGCATTTTCTCTGCGATTATGGTCTCCACTTGGCTATATCTGAAATTCTAATTCATGCATGTCCAAATCTGTGCCCAGGAAAACTCAAGTGACAAAGAAAACTTAAGCACTGATTTGACGGAGAAAAGTTTTGGTAGAGTCCACGATTTTTAGATCCAAAAGGAAGGTAAATAGCCGACAACCCCCAAACTTATTCCGTTGTTTCTTGATCTGAATCTGTGAAAGGTAGTCATTGGATCTGTGTATAATGTGATGCATCAGTATACTGTCCTTTGAATTTATTAACATTTGTCAAAACTTATTAACATTCTTTAAAAATGTAAAAGATTTATAATCGGAACTGTTTCATCTCTTAAGTTTCGTTTGAAGATCACTTCTTCAAAAAATCTTTCAAAATGAACATCGTTTAGTCATCTATATGTTTCAGATAAATCAACAGTGTAGGTGTCAAGTAGCTTATTAGTGACGAACCATTGACTTATTTGATGCATTTAAATACTACATGGTTTCAAATTCGAGAGATCTTTTGTAAAGATGATCTTCATATGAAGATTAAGAAATTAAACAGTTCCGATTATGAAAAATTTAGTGCCAATGAACGACAAAAAATACAACATCGGTTACACGCTACTAGTTATCAGCTCTATTTTAACAGAAAACAAAAGAGAAAGGGATAAATTTTCAAAAGTGATATGCATAAGGAGATTAAGATCGGTGACAGGATTCCGTATTTAGTTTTTAACTTTTCAATGAAGAAAGCTCATTGATTGCCACATTTTTGTATGATTGTATTAGGTGAAAACAAGAAAGCCACACAAATATAATTTATCATGCACGCTGATTTGGGTTTATGTTTTTTATTTGCCGGTTCTTAGTCGGGTTTTCGTATTTTGCACAATGTCGTAAAGAAAAGGAGAGGATAAGCCGGCACAAGGGCGCACATCAAAACAAGAAGCCAAATTAGCAAAACAAAATCTACACAAAGCCATATCAGCTACCATATCTTGCATGTTGTAGCTTAGCTAACCACCATTAGCTACGTCCATTAATTAACCAACAAGTATGTCTCCTCTCAATTCTCAGAAACTGATGATTTACACTAGATAGTAATGCGAAAATTAACTTAACACACAAATTAAACCCTCTTTTGACAATTGTAGTATATATATAAGCAGGGGTCGTTCTTAAACCGGGGGTTAGGAGGGATTGCTAAACACTTTAAACTAACTGAAAGAGATAAAACTAACCTTTAAAACACTTAACTAAACTTAAAAGACTCAAAACAAGTTCACAAGACTCAAAATAAGCTAAAAACACTCAAACTGCCTAAAAACACAAACTGGGCAGATTTGACTCTAAACACAAATTTGGACGAATTTTGGTTCTAACATGACTCAAAACACTTGAAAACAAAATCTAAAACATATTCTAACTAGTTAGACACTCTAAAATAAATGGGGATTTGGTTTTGGACGAAAATAAAACAAACAAAACAAGAAATTAAACTAGGCAGATTTGCACGAAATTGGCAGAATTAAGTGGATGGTGGGCTAGCTAGGACGTCTTTCTCCACACATGACATACTTGCATACAAAACAATCTCCAGTTGCTTATTCAATGGATCATGAACCTCAACACCCCAAGTTAATTAGGTACGCTTAAATTAACTCTCAGATTTTCCTTAGGTCATTGAATTGAATGGAATTAGCGCATTGCAATCAAATTATTCCTCAAAATTTCTCTACATGAAAGCGCATAATAGAGAAACAATCAAAGATCATTAAATTCTATGAAAATCATAAGTGTTGACGAGGCATTCGTAACTATGAAAGCACATGATACTTATGCCAAGAATTTACTTAACATGATTGTGACTAACAACCTTTACTACTTATGAATATAAGTTCCCAACGATTAGGTGAAGTTTCCTTATATCCTAGCATCAGATTTATGCATGCAAATTAAGTGTGCACTCTCAACCCACATACACAAACAAGTTTTAATTCAAATAGATAAGTAAATTGTTCATGAAATCATAACAGGAAGTAATCAAATCATAATGCAAATATAGGCATGGTTTCAAAATTCTCCCTAGCCAAAAGGGGATTAGTTCCTCATACTCACAAAGCAAAGATTCTTGAAATCAAACATTGAAAAACACAAGAAAGATTACACCTAAAACGTTCCAGCAATTCCAAGTCGAATGGCATGCACGGCTAGGGCTTCCCTTCTTCTTCCTTGTTGCGGCACAAGGTGTGGGTGGTGGTTTTGGGGGTTTTGAATGGTGTGTTCTTGTTTAGGATGATGAATAATGGCTGATTATGGTGGTAGAGTGCGGCCGGTTGTGTATGGAGTGGATGAAGGATGAAGAATGGAGGCCAGGGCTTGCGGCAATAGGTTTCTGAATACCATAAGGGGGTCATGCGAATTTGTGGCTGAAAATATGTTTATATAGTCCTAGGGTTAATTAGATTAGGGTTACACTTAGCAGATTTATTGGAAAAGGGCCCTAGGGTTCGGCAATAAGTGATTAAATCCACCTAGGAGGGGGTTTGGCCCACTTAGTTTCATAAAAGGATTTGTGTAACCCAAAGCCATAAGGAATGAGGCCCTAAAAATCAGATTCAATCAGGGATAGGGCTAGAGGGTGCGACACATATTGGAGGGAATGAGCGAATGGCTTGCAAGGCAAGGCAAGGCCTTCTAGAAGGGAATAGGCGCCGCCTTTGTAGGGTTTCTAGAAATAATGTGCTTTGTGGCTGATTTGGGACTTCTAGCAGAGAATGCTTCTACAAATAGGTTCTAGACATATCTCTTTAGGTCCCCTTGCAACTAGGACTAAGGCATGATAAGGTTAGTGATAGGAGCATATTCATGCGACTTAAATGGCTTGTTCTCGTGCATTTACGTTATGTTTCTTTAGTTATTTTAGTACTTTAAGCTATTTTCGTGTGTTTGTAGGTCCAAAGGGCTAAAGGAGCAAAAAGATGCATTTTGGAGACTTTTGGAGCACTTTTGGACTAAGGATGGATAGCTTATGCTTGGAGCCAAAGTGTTGGACGAAATTGAAGACCTAATTGAAGACCAAAGTGTTGGAACCTTGTTCCCTTTAGTTTTAGGACATTTAAACCTTTCCTAATCCCATTCATCAACACATGCATCCACATGCATTCACCCTTTAAACCATTAAATCCACATGCTTTCCTATTCAATTAAATCAGCCACATGCATTCATCATCATAACCTAGCTGTCATTCCACTTCATTGCACATGCATCTTCAAATAAATCAGCCATTCCACATGCATATTCAACCTAGCTGTCATTGCACATGCATTCACTCTTTAATTCACATGCATTTACTCTTTAATTCACATGCAAAACATCCCATTCCATCTCCCATCAGATTTCCATCATATTCACATGCATTCCATCCTTTAAAACATTGCACATGCACTCCCTTTAATTAATTAAGCCACATGCACTCCCATCCATTTCATCATTGCAGCCAACACAAGCTTTCACATGCATTTTCAGATTGTCCCCTTGCACATGCAGCCACATATTCATTGCACATGCAATTCCAACCCACATGCATCCTTTAATCATTCAAACATGCAGCCACATTCCCTCCTAGCTGTCATGTTCCCCCCATTTCACCTATAAATAAGCATCCATTGCATACACATTTCATTCATACACTCTTCCATATTCCAGAAATTCGTCAAAACCTCTCCACACCCTCATTGCAGCCACCAAAACACTTTTCTCCTCCATTGCAGCCACTCCAACCACTCCCCAAACCATTCACACCATCAAACTATCCTTAGACCTTGTGCTACAACGAAGAGGAAGAGAAGAGTGCCTAAACGTTCATACAATTCAAGTTTGAGTTGTTGGAATGTTTAGGTGTTTCTTTGATTTCAATGTTTAATTTCAATACTCTTTGTTTTGTACGTATGAGGAATGGAAGAGAAGAGTGCCTAAACGTTCATACAATTCAAGTTTGAGTTGTTGGAATGTTTAGGTGTTTCTTTGATTCCAATGTTTAAATTCAACTAAACCCCCCTTGGCTAGGGGGGGATTCGAAATATATGTTTATGCTTGCATTTTGATTTGATTACTTCTAATTGCGTTTCATAAGTTGTGGATTCAATTTGTTTAAACCGTTTGATTGATAACTTATTTATGTATGTTTATTGAGAATGCGCGCTTAATTTTCATGCATGAATATGACGCTAGAATATAAGTGAGTTTCACCTAATAGTTACGAACTTATATTCGCAAGTAGTGGAGGTTGCTTATAAACAATCGCGTTAAACAAATTCTTGGCATAAGTTTCATGCAATCATAGTAACGAATGCCTCGTCAACACTTATAATTTTCATAGAGCGTAATGATTCTTGCTTGTACCTCTTCTATGCATTCATGTTGAGGACTTGTGGGGAATGTTTTGAATTGTCGCATGCATCATCCAATTCAATAACGTTAGGAAGATTTGAAGGTTAATTAGTGCATCACGGTTAACTTGGGCTGTTGAGTATCATGATTTATTGAAATGCAATTGGAAATCATTTTATTATGCAAGTATAACATGTATGGAGATGAACCCCTTAGCTAGCCTTCATTCCATTCAATTCTATCACACATTCACATTTACATTTTGCTTTTACTTACAATCTGTTCTTTTAGTTTAAATTCGTCAAAACCTAACCCCCCCCCCCTTTACTTTCTTGTTCTTTAGTGTTTAGACTTTGTTTAGTTTATGTTTTAAAGTGTTTTGATTCAATTTATTTCCCAAAATTCGTCCAAATTCACCAAAGTGCTCAAAACTGCCCAGAAAGTGATTTTAAGGCTGTTTTGAGTGTTTTGGGTGATGTTTGAGTCTTTTGGTTTGTTTTAGTGTTTTAAAGTTTAGTTTTGCATTCTTTGAGTCTAGTATAGTGTTTTATATTGTTATTTTACGTTTGAATCAAGCCATAATCCTAAATTCGTCCAACATTGGGGTTAAGGTCAGAAACTGCCTAGTTAGTGTTTTTAGGCAGTTTTGAGTCTTTTGAACTTGTTTTGAGTCCTTTGAGTCTTTGTGAACGTTTTTAACTTTGTTTTTATGTTTTTGAGTCAAATCCAAGTGATTAACAATCCCTCCTAATCCCCGGTCCAGAACGATCCCTGCTTATACTTATACTACAATTGACAAAAAGAGGGTTTAATTTGTGTGCGTATAAATCTCGCATCAAATTTTGGCGCCGTTGCCGGGGATTAGAAAATTTGCTAATCCCTTGGATTGTTTGTTTCTGTATTGTCTTTTAGATTTAGTTTTTATTTGTGTTTTGTTTGTTAAGAACAACATGGCACTTGATAACGCTTCTCTTTTGTCACAGCTCATGGAAAGGTCCCAAATGCAAAGAGTTGATATATCTAATCTTCAATCAAGGAATAACGTGTTTTCCAATACTTACAATTCGGATTGGAGTGATCATTCAAACTCTATGTGGTGGGAACCTCAAAATGCTCAACAAGGAGGATATTGGCAGCCACCACAACCTCATATTCAATATGCCCAACCAAACTCAAGTTCGTCAATAGATTATAATCAAAAGCTTAATGAATTAATTTGTTTGGTGCAGGGCTCACAAAATCAAGACAATGAGGCTCAACAAGAAGGATATTGGCAGCCATATGAGGAGTTCTATTCAACGCCTATGCAGCCACCACAAAGGTTGGACCACTTGGATAAGCAAATTGGGCAGATCGCGGAGTTCGTAGGACAGTTTCGAGACCAAGGCGAACTCCCTAGTTCAACCATTGCAAATCAGAAGGGAGAATTTGAAAACACCAATGCTATCATGTTGAGAAGTGACAAGGAGGTTGGAACGGACCCTCAACCATCAAAATCAAATCACAAGGAAGAGGAATACACCCAACCCACGGAAAGGGTGGAAACACCTTTACCGGAGGCACCTATTGCTCCTATGCCATCTAATACAGGTATGGTTGTTCCAAATTTCATTATTTTTAACCCCGTTCCAACAAGTATCCCTATTCCTTGCAGATTCATGACTTCCAAGGAAGAAGAAGGTGAAAAAGACATCTTGGAAGCCCTTTCAAAGGTGACAAGTAGGGAATGTCATGAATTCATCAAAGAGGACGTTCTTGAAACCACAAAATCCAAAGAAGTTAAATTTGATGACATTGGACAAGTCATAACCATCACTTGCAATCTGGCCAAGTCCAATATCCCTGAAACTTTCAAAGGAGTGGTGTTTGTCATTGAGTTCTTGTCGGACAAAACAAGTAAGTTTTTTTCAAATTCCTTTACATTTTATACTAACTTGCTGTTTTTTATGAATCAGGCACCTACACTAGAATTCAAACCATTGCCGGTTCACTTCAAGTATCACCTTCCATTCAAGGACCAATTCCATGCCGTTTGACTTTATTTATGTTAATAAAAAATAAAAATAAAAAAAATAAAAAAAAATAAAAAAAATAAAAAGAGAGAGAAAGATACTAAACATGGAGAAAGGTGGAGCTTCACAAAGGTTGTTTGCGTGAAGCCCCACTACGAGGCGCAGAAGCGGAAGGCATAGAAGCGGGAGGCATAGAAGCGGGAGGCATCGGAGCGGAAGCCATCGGAGCGGGAGGCATCGGAGCTAGAGCATTCCAGGCCTCAATACTTGGCCAAACGCTGGATGACCCAGGAAAAAGGTGCCTCTGGAGATAAGACGCAAGCCTTTGACGGTCACTGTGAATTCGACCCTCAGATTCTTGCAGCTCATCAAGCTTCCTCTTCATCCCCGACGAATAGTTATTTGCAAGCACATGCAAACTTCTATTCTCGTACTTAAGCTGCTGGATCTCTTGCTTAAGTCTTTCCACCTCTGCCATCAACGATTCCACTTGGCGGGACCGAGCAAGCAGGCGTTGGCCCATGTTGGACACAGAACTCGCACACTGAACACTAAGTGCGAGGGACTCTTGAACGGCCAACTCATCGGACCGTCCTGACAGCAGCCTACTATCTTTCGGAGTGAGGAGGTTTTTAGCTACTATTGTAGCTGTTGTGGCGTCCTGCATCACAGAGTCTTCACCTGAAAGAGGACCGTTAGAAGATAAAAAAGAAGGGCGCCATACATTACCTTGACGGGGCGCAACCGGATCGCTGCTGAGACTCAAATCTAAGCTAAGGTTCGATGAGTTTGCCATTTTTTTTCAAAAGTGTTCAAAGAGAAGGGGTGGATGGAGTTAAAATTTCACAAAGGGCCGGAGTCGAGTTTCAGGAATGGGAAATCTTCAGAGTGTGTGTGTTGGGGTGATTGATAGCTCTATAAAAAGCCAAGACGACGCGTCCACCGATTCAAAGAGCCGGATTTTCCGGCGTAATTTAGGCGACGCTCCCTCGGCTTTTCAGGAAACGCGTTCAACTTTGTCAAAAGATTTCTGACAAAGCTGAAAACACGTGGAGGCCATCATCGCATCTACACATCTTTAGCCGACAAGCGCAAAGTTCGGCGACGCTTTTTCTGCTTTTCAGAAGACGCGTGCAGCTTTGTCAAAAGGAGCCGCATCTGCACTACCACGTGTCGTTCAGAAAGCGAAGGGGCGTCGTTCAGAAATCGAAGGGGCGCCTGCTCAGAAATCGAAGAGGCGTATTCAAAGATCGAAGAGGCGCCACTATTTCAAAGAGCCGGATTTGCGGGATCAAAACGTTTGTCGACAAGGGTAAAAAGTACCACCACTTGATATTATCTCTATATATGTCGACCTTCGTCTTTTATGGCAGGGCAAACCTGAAGAAAATGCCCAACTCTCCCTCACCTCTGAGGGCGCACTCCCAGCAAAGCCTTTCAAAATACTCAATTCTTTCTTCTTCCCCAAAGATGATACCAGATGCCTGGAGTACATATGACCCAGGAGGAAACGGCGGATTGAAGCATGTGCTGATTCATTCACTGCTTCTTCAAAGCAAAGGTATCTCATATCATCAAGGTCAAAAACAAAAGTATCTCATATCATGCTCTTTCCCTGTCTTTTTCTTTGTCCTTGTTCTTACTTGCATGGCAAAGTAAAAGAAGCAATCAGCCGGCACTTGGAGTCAGTCTTCCGATCTGGAGCCAACGGCCTGGAATCTATTCCTGATTGCTTACCTAGCGTTGCTCTCGAGTAGTCATCTTCAACGGTTGTTACACTTCCAGAGAAGGGACCACTCCTGCAAAGATTGAACAAAGAAACAGATAACAGGAGGAAGCTCAGACCTTCGGGGGAAACCAAAAGAACCATCCTGCTGCCCAGTTCAAGAAGTAGCACAAAGGAAAATCAACGATGGGCAGAAACCAGTTCAAGAGTAAGCCTGTGGAATCACAAAGATCAAAGCCTCAATGCAATCACCAAGGAGAAGAGGGAATTTACACTCCATAACCAGATTTGCGTCCCTAAACTCTTCTCTTTGTTAATTACATTATGCCATGTTTAATATGTTTAGTTGCTTTTTGTGTGTTTACTTATGTTTTGTGTGAATCTATGCTTAAAACATTGAGGACAATGTTTGATTTAAGTGTGGGGGGGTAACTAAAGTGTTTTGATGCAAATTCGTGGGATTTTATCACCCATAACTTCAAATGTTGTTCCTTGCTGTTTTAAGGTATTTTTAAGTTGTTTTAGAGTGTTTTAGTATGTTTTGTTTTATAACTCCGAAAATCACATAAAAATTTGAAAAACATGTTTCGAAAAGCCTAAAAAGAGTGTTTTGAGTCGTTTTTGTGTGTTTGTGTCTTAGGGTACCTTCCAACACAATGATAAGGATTTGGTTTGTAATTGCATGACTGTTAAAGAGAGTTATAAACATGGATGAAAGTTTGATTTACTCTTGGTATATGCTTGGTTATGGTTATAATGTATGACTTCACATGCAATCATAAAAGAAAAATTCGTTTTTGTAACATGCTTGAAGGAAGAAACTCATAATAACGCTACATCCCTGTGAGACTCGAGCCATTACTTTCTTTGGAGAGTTATTTTCTGTGATTCTTTGTTTTCTAAAGTTGTTGCATGATCTCATTATCCTTGCTTGGTTGCTACTTAGAATGCAATTGTATCATGATAGAACTAAATGCTAGAACTTATATCCGTTTCATTCAAAGCATGACATTGAATTGCATAACATATATCAAGATGAAGTTGTGTAGTTGCCACCATAGCCAAATAGCCTTACTTCCCATATTTCGTATATGTTGTAAGTTTTAACCCCGTTGAGCCTTGTTTAGCCCATGTTCTTTGTTAACCCATATCATCCTCACCTAGCCTAGATTAGGACCATCCGTACCCTTGTTCTTGAAGCATAGTAAGCATGACGGATAATGAATTCCTTTTGATTAATATGTTGCAGAAAATAAGTGTGGGGGAAGGGATTTTTGTGTGTATGTATGTGCCTAAGTCTTAAAGGAGGCACGGGAAAAAGAAAAAAAAAATGTGAGAAAAAGAAGAAGAAAAGAAAGAAAAAGAGTGAAAATAAGTGAGAATGGACTCACAAGTGTGATTGTTGAAGAAAGGGCCCAAAAAGTTGAATATGGCCCTAAGTTTTGTGACTTCCCCTTGGGTGTTCAAAGTTGACTTCTGCGTTCTAAAGGGAATTCTAAGTACCTAATTCAATACTTTGCTCACTATTGCTTTAAGAATGTTTGCTTATCCTTCACCTTTCATTGTTAGCCAATAGCCTAGCCTCGTTACAACCCTTTGACTTCTATCTTGATTGTTATGTGTTTCAATTTGTGGAGTTTGAACTTGGTATAAGCTTATGGTGTCACTGGTTCTCGTTTCTAAGTAGTAGCATTCCATTCATGAGATCATACCTAAACATGCTTATTAACTCCAGAAATTGCTCTCTTTATGATACATATATGTGAGTGTTCGTTTTCATGTTTACATCAATCTTCTCACATATAACTAGTGTAGGGTGTGAAGTTAGAAAATCTGTGTGAAAAACGAGAGTACATCTAGTAAGGAATTGAGGGAATTCTCAAAGGCATGTTACTACATTCAAAACATGGTTTTAAATGCTTAATTGTGAACTAGTATGTGGTGACTATGATTAAAAATGTACTTAAGTGTAAAGATGGCTAAAATCTGTGGGAATAATGATTTTTAACTTGTCATGTGCATTGGAAATCCCTGAGACGATTGTTGGAAGGTATAGGTTGTGTTTTGTTCGTTTTGTTTTGTTTTTGGTTTCTTTTGTTTTGTTTTGCTCGAGGACTAGCAAAAGATAAGTGTGGGGGTATTTGATAGGAGCATATTCATGCGACTTAAATGGCTTGTTCTCGTGCATTTACGTTATGTTTCTTTAGTTATTTTAGTACTTTAAGCTATTTTCGTGTGTTTGTAGGTCCAAAGGGCTAAAGGAGCAAAAAGATGCATTTTGGAGACTTTTGGAGCACTTTTGGACTAAGGATGGATAGCTTATGCTTGGAGCCAAAGTGTTGGACGAAATTGAAGACCTAATTGAAGACCAAAGTGTTGGAACCTTGTTCCCTTTAGTTTTAGGACATTTAAACCTTTCCTAATCCCATTCATCAACACATGCATCCACATGCATTCACCCTTTAAACCATTAAATCCACATGCTTTCCTATTCAATTAAATCAGCCACATGCATTCATCATCATAACCTAGCTGTCATTCCACTTCATTGCACATGCATCTTCAAATAAATCAGCCATTCCACATGCATATTCAACCTAGCTGTCATTGCACATGCATTCACTCTTTAATTCACATGCATTTACTCTTTAATTCACATGCAAAACATCCCATTCCATCTCCCATCAGATTTCCATCATATTCACATGCATTCCATCCTTTAAAACATTGCACATGCACTCCCTTTAATTAATTAAGCCACATGCACTCCCATCCATTTCATCATTGCAGCCAACACAAGCTTTCACATGCATTTTCAGATTGTCCCCTTGCACATGCAGCCACATATTCATTGCACATGCAATTCCAACCCACATGCATCCTTTAATCATTCAAACATGCAGCCACATTCCCTCCTAGCTGTCATGTTCCCCCCATTTCACCTATAAATAAGCATCCATTGCATACACATTTCATTCATACACTCTTCCATATTCCAGAAATTCGTCAAAACCTCTCCACACCCTCATTGCAGCCACCAAAACACTTTTCTCCTCCATTGCAGCCACTCCAACCACTCCCCAAACCATTCACACCATCAAACTATCCTTAGACCTTGTGCTACAACGAAGAGGAAGAGAAGAGTGCCTAAACGTTCATACAATTCAAGTTTGAGTTGTTGGAATGTTTAGGTGTTTCTTTGATTTCAATGTTTAATTTCAATACTCTTTGTTTTGTACGTATGAGGAATGGAAGAGAAGAGTGCCTAAACGTTCATACAATTCAAGTTTGAGTTGTTGGAATGTTTAGGTGTTTCTTTGATTCCAATGTTTAAATTCAACTAAACCCCCCTTGGCTAGGGGGGGATTCGAAATATATGTTTATGCTTGCATTTTGATTTGATTACTTCTAATTGCGTTTCATAAGTTGTGGATTCAATTTGTTTAACCGTTTGATTGATAACTTATTTATGTATGTTTATTGAGAATGCGCGCTTAATTTTCATGCATGAATATGACGCTAGAATATAAGTGAGTTTCACCTAATAGTTACGAACTTATATTCGCAAGTAGTGGAGGTTGCTTATAAACAATCGCGTTAAACAAATTCTTGGCATAAGTTTCATGCAATCATAGTAACGAATGCCTCGTCAACACTTATAATTTTCATAGAGCGTAATGATTCTTGCTTGTACCTCTTCTATGCATTCATGTTGAGGACTTGTGGGGAATGTTTTGAATTGTCGCATGCATCATCCAATTCAATAACGTTAGGAAGATTTGAAGGTTAATTAGTGCATCACGGTTAACTTGGGCTGTTGAGTATCATGATTTATTGAAATGCAATTGGAAATCATTTTATTATGCAAGTATAACATGTATGGAGATGAACCCCTTAGCTAGCCTTCATTCCATTCAATTCTATCACACATTCACATTTACATTTTGCTTTTACTTACAATCTGTTCTTTTAGTTTAAATTCGTCAAAACCTAACCCCCCCCCCCCTTTACTTTCTTGTTCTTTAGTGTTTAGACTTTGTTTAGTTTATGTTTTAAAGTGTTTTGATTCAATTTATTTCCCAAAATTCGTCCAAATTCACCAAAGTGCTCAAAACTGCCCAGAAAGTGATTTTAAGGCTGTTTTGAGTGTTTTGGGTGATGGTTGAGTCTTTTGGTTTGTTTTAGTGTTTTAAAGTTTAGTTTTGCATTCTTTGAGTCTAGTATAGTGTTTTATATTGTTATTTTACGTTTGAATCAAGCCATAATCCTAAATTCGTCCAACATTGGGGTTAAGGTCAGAAACTGCCTAGTTAGTGTTTTTAGGCAGTTTTGAGTCTTTTGAACTTGTTTTGAGTCCTTTGAGTCTTTGTGAACGTTTTTAACTTTGTTTTTATGTTTTTGAGTCAAATCCAAGTGATTAACAATCCCTCCTAATCCCCGGTCCAGAACGATCCCTGCTTATACTTATACTACAATTGACAAAAAGAGGGTTTAATTTGTGTGCGTATAAATCTCGCATCAGTTAGGATAGGACAAGATAAGATAAGCTTTTGGATAATGTTGGATAAGGTTTTGGATAATGTTTCCTCTTTTGAGCTAATTCCTTATCCACTTTGTCTTGAGTTTAGTTCCTTCATCTTCTCATCAGATTTCTAGCCTTTTGAACTCCAAATTCGTCCATCCATGTTGACCCATATACAAGCTATCCACATAGTGCCCAAAACTGCTCCAAAATGCACTTTCTTGGTACTTTAACCCTTTGGACCTACAAACACACGAAAATGAGTTGAAATACGACATTAACTAAGAAATAATAGCACAAATGCACAAGAATAAGCTAGCTAAGTCGCCTAAATATGCTCCTATCAAATTCCCCACACTTATCTTTTGCTAGTCCTTGAGCAAAACAAACAAACACGAGAAACAAAACATACAATCTAAACCTTCCAATGTTTACCTCAGGGATTTCCAATGAAAGATAACATATCAAAGATCACCACTCACATAGATTTAAGCAATCCTTACCCTCAAGCATACTTAATCATAGTCACCATTCACTAACTCACATTTCATCAATTAAAACAACATTTTGAATGTAGTAACATGCCTTAGAGAATTCCTTCAATTCCTCACAGGATATACTCTCTACTTTCACTCAGATTTTCTGACTACACTCCCTAAACTAGGTATATGTGAGAAGATTGATGTAAACATGTAGACGAACACTCACATATGTTATAACAAGGAAAGCATTTTCTGGAATTATGACAATGACATGTATATGATCTCATGAATGGAATGCTACTACTTAGACGCGAGAACCAGGGATACCATATGCTCAAACCAATTTTAAACTCCACATATTGAAACACATAACAATCAAGATAGAAGTCTAAGGGTAGTAACGGGCTAAGGTATTGGTTAACAAGGAAAGGTAGAGGAAACAAACGTTCTTAAAGTAATAGTGAGCAAAGTAATGTATTAGGCACTTAGACTTCCCTTTAGAATGCAGAAAACTACATTTTAAACACAAGGGGAGATTCATGCAATACTTAGGGTCAAATTCAACTTTTTGGACCCTTTCTTCAACAATCAACACTTGTGAGTTCATTCTCACTTATTTTCAACTCTTTTTTTTTTCTTTTCATCTTCTTTCTCTTATTTTTCACATTTTTTTTTTCGTGCCTCTTTTAAGACTTTGGCACATACATACACACAAAAATCCCTTCCCCCACACTTGTTTTCTACAGTAATGTCACTCAGAAGGAATTCCTTCTAAGTCATGCTCCACTATACTTCAAGAACAAGGGTATGGAAAGTCCTATTCTAGGCTAGGTAAGGGGGATGTGGTTAACAAAGAAAACAGGCTAAATAAGGCTCAAAGGGCTAATCCTACTATACAAATGACAAGGGTGGATTCGGCTATTTGGCTATGGTGGTGACTACTAAACAACTACATCTTGTTATTTGTTATGCTAATCAATTTCATGCTTTGAATGAAACGGGTATGAGTTCTAGTATTTGGAACTATAGTGATGAAACGCATTCTAAGTAGCAACCAAGCAAAGAATAATGAGATCATGCAACGACTTCAGAAAATAAGAATGCACAGATTAATAACTCTCCAAATAAACGTTTAGGCTCAAGTCTCTCAGGGATGTAGCGTTTGTTTGAGTTCCTTCCTTCAAGCATGTTACAAAAACTGATTTTATCCTTTGTGATTACATCTGAATTCGTAAACTATAACTACAACCAAGCATAAACCAAAGAGCAAATCAAACTTCCATCATTGTTTGCAACTCTCTTTAACAGTCATGCATTAAAAACCAAATCCTCATCATTGTGTTGGAAGGTACCCTAAGACACAAACAAACACACAAAAACAACTCTTTTTGGCTTTTTCAAAACAATTTTTTTCAATTTTTTTTTCAAATATTCGGATTTTTACTTCAAAACACACCAAAATAGCTCAAAATGCACTAAAAACACTTAAAAACAGTGAGAAACAACATTAGAAGTGATAGGTGATAGAATCCCACGAATTTGCATAAAAACACTTATATACCCCCCCCCCCCACACTTAAATCAAACATTGTCCTCAATGTTTCACACAACGACTCACACAAAAGCAAACAAACACAAACAACTAAGCATAATAACATAAAGCAGCAAAGAGAAGGGTTTAGAAACGCAAATCTGGGTTTAGAGTGGAAGTTCCATCTTCTCCTTGTTGAATGCATGGGTTGCCTCCCACGAAGCGCTTGCTTTAACTTCTTCCAACCGGACGAATATGCCATGTTAAGCTTCACTAGTCCCCACGGCATGGAGGTGTACATCATCCACAACATGCTCCTCGAAATTCCCATAGTAGGGCTTTAACCGATGGCCATTCACTTTGAACTCTTGTCCTGTTTTCAAGCTTTGAACTTGGACTGCACCATAAGGAAAGACATTAGTAATAACAAACAGGCTAACCCACTTAGAACGCAACTTACCAGGAAACAAGCGAAGGCGGGAATTAAAGAGTAACACTTTCTGCCAAATGGAGAAAGATTTGCCTCAAATCATCTTATCATGGAAAGCCTTTGTCTTCTCCTTGTAAATTCGAGCATTTTCATACGCCTCATTCCTAATCTCTTCAAGTTCATTCAATTGGAGCTTCCTATGAATTCCAGCGGCATCAATGTCCATGTTGAATGTTTTGACGGCCCCATGCGCCTTGTGCTCCAATTCTACAGGAAGATGGCATGGTTTGCCATAGATGAGCCGAAATGGGGACATGCCCAGGGGTGTCTTATATGCCGTGCGATATGCCTACAATGCATCCTCCAAACGTACGCTCCAATCCTTCCTTATTGGGCCAAGGATCTTTTCTAGAATTTGCTTGATCTCCCTATTTGAAACCTCAACTTGCCCATTGGTTTGAGGGTGATAAGGTGTTGAAACCTTATGCGTGACATTGTACTTCTTGAGCAAAGCCTCAATGGTTCGATTGTAAAAGTGAAACCCTCCATCACTTATGATTACTCGTGGCATTCCAAACCTTGCAAATAGGTTAGTTCTAATGAAATCTGCAACCACTCGAGAATCATTAGTTCGGGTGGCTTTTGCTTCCACCCATTTCGACACATAATCCACAGCAAGTAAGATACAAAGGAAACCATGTGAGGAAGGAAAATGACCCATAAAATCAATGCCCCAAACATCAAAAATTTCAACAGGAAGTATAACATTTTGCGGCATTTGATCCCTTGCACTTATGTTACCCATTCTTTGGCAACGATCACAAGACATACAAAAGGTTCTAGCATCCTTAAATAAAGTTGGCCAATAAAATCCACATTCTAAAACCTTAAGGGCTGTGCGTTGTGTCCCAAAGTGTCCCCCACATGCATATGTGTGACAGAATGTTAAAATAGAATTGAATTCCATGTCATGCACACACTTACGTATAATCTGATCCGAGCAATATTTCCACAAGTATGGATCATCCCAAACATAAAACCTAGCATCTTTTTTCAATTTATCATGTTGGTTTTTGTTTAGAGTGTTTGGAACTTGTTTAGTCACCAAATAATTCACCAAATCTGCATACCAAGGCTCACTTACCTTAATGGATAGCAATTTCTCGTCAGGGAATGTTTCTAAAATAGGTAAAGGCTCATCCTCATGTACCATATGGCTTAGGTGGTCAACCACCACATTTTCACTCCCCTTTTTGTCCTTCATTTTGATGTCAAACTCTTGAAGAAGCAGCATCCATCGAATTAGACTTGGTTTGGCTTCTTTCTTGGTGAACAAATACTTTAAAGCTGCATGATTAGTGAAAATAATAACCTTAGTACCAAGTAAGTATGATCGAAATTTATCTAAAGCAAAGACAATGGCAAGAAGTTCTTTTTCAGTGGTCAAATAGTTTAATTGAGCATAATATAATGTCCGGGATGCATAATAGATAACATGCGGCTTCTTGTCCTTTCTTTGGCCTAAAACAGCCCCTAACGCATAGTCGGATGCATCACACATGAGCTCAAACGGAAGGCTCCAATCCGGTGGAACAATGATGGGTGCCGTGGTTAGCAAATCCTTGAGGTGTTGGAAAGCTGTCGTGCACTCCTTGTTGAAATCAAAAGTTGCATCTTTTTGTAGGAGACGACATAGAGGTTGGGAGACCTTCAAGAAATCCTTAATGAACCTTCGATAAAAACCTGCATGTCCAAGGAACGAATGAACCTCTCTAACCGAAGTAGGAGAGGGTAAGTGGCGCACAAGATCTATCTTTGATTTATCAACCTCAATACCTTTTTCAGAAATAATATGACCTAAAACTATGCCTTGTTTAACCATGAAATGACATTTTCCCCAATTTAGAACAAGGTTAGTTTCAATGCATCGTTTTAAAATCAAACTAAGATTATTCAAACAACCATCAAATGAATCACCAAAAACGCTGAAATCATCCATAAAAACCTCAATAATTTTCTCAACATAATTCGAAAATATGTTCATCATGCATCTTTGAAATGTGGCAGTGCATTACATAAACCAAATGGCATGCGACGATAAGCAAATGTACCAAAGCGGCATGTGAAAGTGGTTTTCTCTTGATCTTCCGGAGCTATCACAATTTGATTATAACCTGAATATCCATCAAGGAAACAATAAAAAGCATAACCCGCTAACCTTTCAAACATTTGATCAATGAATGGCAAAGGAAAATGATCCTTCCTTGTAGTGGCATTGAGCTTCCTATAATCAATACAAACCCTCCAACCTGTTTGGATTCGAGTAGGAACAAGCTCATTTTCGGCATTTGTCACCACAGTTACTCCGGATTTCTTTGGAACACATTGAATCGGAGACACCCAATGACTATCCGAAATTGGATAGATCACTCCACAATCCAAGAGCTTGATTATCTCCTTCTTCACAACTTCCATCATTGGAGGGTTGAGTCGACGTTGAGCCTCTCGAGATGCCTTAGACCCCTCCTCCAAAAGTATACGATGCATGCACGTGGTAGGGCTTATTCCCTTGATGTCGGCCAAGGTCCAACCAATTGCTGTTTTGTACTCCTTTAACACCCTCATTAATTTACTTCTTCTTGTGCCGTGAGTGAGGAGGAAATAATGACGGGCAAGGTCTCTTGGTCTCCCAAGAAAACATACTTCAAATGGCTTGGCAATGGTTTAAGTTCAAGGGAAAGTGGCTGCACAACTGAAGGAATGGGCTTATTACTCGAAATTGGAATTGAAATTGGGTCCAAAGACTTACCAGATTGTAGTGGCAATGACTCAAGGACAGCCATTATCTCAATCATATCTACATTAGGGGGCACGACATGGTGTTCTCCATGCATGCCGTGGGTGGCCAATAGAGCTGGTTCCATGTTTTTGAATTCCATTCCTCTTGTAATGACCAATTCAAGTGCATCTTCGTTCAATTGTTCAAAATGGTCCTGCACCAAAGAATCAATTACATCAATAGCAAAACATGACTGATCATCACTAGGGTACTTGATAGATTCAGAAAGATTGAAATTAATAACATCCCCATCAAATTCCATTGTCAACATCCCATTAAACACATCAATCTTAGTGCGGGCAGTTTTCATGAATGGGCGTCCAAGAAGGATTGGCAACGAAGGGGAATGGTTTGATTCTTCCATTTCGAGCACGTAGAAATCTGCCAGAAAGATTAAATGATTGACCTGCACTAAAACATCTTCCAAAACACCCTTTGGATAGGCATTAGATCTATCCGCCAATTGAATAATCACACCATCATTTTTTAACTCACCTAGGTTCATAGATGCATAAATTGAGTAAGGCATGACATTAATAGATGCACCTAAGTCTAGCATGGCATGTTCAAAACGATTATTGCCAATAACACAAGGAATTGTAAATCTACCCGGATCTTTGCATTTAGGGGGCAATTTACGTTGCAAGATGGCTGAGACATTTTCACTTACCTTGACAACCTCTTTATTCGAAATTCTCTTCCTAGTAGTGCAAAGTTCTTTTAAAAACTTAGCATACCTTGGAATTTGCTTAATTGCATCCAAAAATGGTATATTGACTTGTACTTTTCTAAATGTCTCCAAAATGTCCTTCTCAGCCTCCTCCTTCTTCATTTGCATGAATCTACGAGGAAATGGTACATTTGGAGGAATAACATTAGAAATAATCGAATTTGGAACCTCCTTACCCTTGGAAGCCGAATGGGGTTGTTTGGGTGGCTGCGGCATGGGTGGTGTTACCCTTGTCGTGGCTTGTTCTTGCTCCTCCTCCTCGAATTGCAACTTTTCGTCCTCCGTTGGGGCTGATTTAGAGGGTTATGAGGCCATTCCAACTTGTTTTCCACTTCGCAACATGATTGCTTTGGCAGATTCGAATCCTTTTTTTGGGTTGACAACGGTTGAACTAGGCAACTTGCCTTGCTCTCTGAATTGACCCATGAACTCTGCAATATGCCCTACTTGCTTTTTTAATTCATCAACCTTTTTGTCCCTATTTTGCATTCCATGCACCATAGAAGTTAGTAATTGAAAATTTTGATCATTATCTATGGACGAACCTGATTTAGGTTGTGTAGGTTGTGATTGGGGTGGTGTGGGTGTATACGACATTTGGTAGAATCCCGGAGGTTGCTGCCTAAATGCGCTTTGTTGTTGGGGTTGTTGTGTTTCCCTCCATTTGAAATTTGGATGATCTTTCCAACCGGGATTGTATGTATTAGAGAAAGTGACACACCCCGACCGAGATCAGGGAGTGCTGGCCGTCACACGAAGGTGACGTAGCCATGTGCGCGTGCGGAAGCTATTAAGATAGTAAGGTAAAAGTACGAATAATTAAAAACTAGCATACAAAGTACTAAAACAAGTGCTAGCGTATGTGAGACACAAATTCAGAGCATGTCTACAGCAGTCCAAAAGGAAAGATGCGACATAAATACACCCGAAGGTGACCCTACAATGGTGAGTGTCTGTCAAAAATGCCGGGACGCCCTCTGGGATAAACCACCGAACTTGCTAGACCACTAGAACCTGGAGGGGCGCAAAAACAAAAGCGTGAGTGGGCAAAAACAAAGCTCTTTGAAAATTCTTTAGCAAAAATACATTCTAACCCCTCGCCGTAAAACCTGTATACTTCCCAGAAAATGAACATATATACGTATGTATAGATATGCCAATCATGCTCCAAAATATGCCATTCATGCTCGAGAATATGCCACAACGAAATCTCGTAATCAAATGTAAATGCTCAAGCGTAATTCACATCAATAACATATAATCTGGCAGCCGGGAGTCACCTAACGTGACCTGTACGGCTGCATATAGAGCTCCAATCTCATCTCAATAACTGAATCTGCACACGAGTCGGAACCACCTAACGTGGTCTGTACGACAGGCTTGGTGTAATATATATATATATATATATATATATATGCTCTAGTGCTACGATCACGTGAAGCTGGGCGATAAATTGCGGGTCACCTACAAGTCGGAACCACCTAATGTGGTCTGTACGACAGGCTGTGCACCTAACTTGGATCCAAGGCGAGCATGCGGTGCGGGAGGTGAACATACACGTGAAGGCTATGCCCCTAACTCTGGGCAGAAGCACTAACACCGAGGGTGCAGATTATGAGCTCTCTAAGCATCTCAAACTACTACTGCATACAAACATGAATACCACTTACCTGGCACTTACCTGTGCGTCCACAGTACCAATACACATATATAAATTTATGCCGCTACTAATGCATGTGATGATGCATAAGTGATAATAATAAAGTGCATGGCATAAATCAATTACCCCTTTTTAATCTATTTCTGGGAATTTAAATGTATATAGGTATATACGGAAAACAAAAGCCCACTCACTGATAAGTGGAAGGGTCGTAGCCCCCCTGCCTCGAGTGCTCGTCCTCGGAATACGTATCACCTATACGCGCAAAAGCTACGAAAACGTTAATTTAAAAGCACATAACCAACTTCTCGTAATAACTTCTCATACATTGCTCAAAATGGACAATTTAATATACCAACGTGCTCTACACAACCTTAGGATCACAACCATATTTTTAGAATATTTTTCCTCCGCCGCACGCGCCCCCACGCGCCGGCCAAGGCACGGCCCTACGCGCCCCCCACGCGCGGCCACGTGCCATGCACACTGACGGTGTCAATAGACGCCGTCAGGAATATTCCGTTAAACTGACGGAATATTCCGTTAAACTTAACTGACGCCGTCACTACCGTTAGGAATATTCCGTTAAAACTTAACGGAATATTCTCCTTTCTTCTCCGGCGAGACTCCGGCGCCGGCGACGGCGCCGGAAAACTGGGAATATTTCCAACCGTGTTTTCTCACTCGTTTCTCAACCGTTTTTCATGATCTTTATACTAAAATGAAGCTTAGGACTAGTAGAATCACGTTAGACTACTTTTAAGGCCTAAAAATTAAGGAATTATACCTGCAACAACGATCCAAGTTCGGCCAACTTTGAACAGGACGATCCCGACGTCCAAACTCGTCCAACGAAGTGCTCCGAGGTTCCTTGGGACCTCACTAAGACATCTACAAGCTTAGAAATTCCAAAAACACACTAGTTTAAGGTTTGCATGAACAGTAACTAAAACGGACATGGCGATATCGACGTGAAAACGTCGAAGTTCTTACTTGAAAATGGCACCACTGGACTCCTCTCAGCCTCACGAGCACGAGGGTGGTCTTGGTTTCTTGATTTGTGAAGGTTTGAGTATATTTGTGTGTGTGTCCGTATGTTGAAGAAAGAAGAAGAAGAACTCGGGGAGAGAGAGACAGAGAGAGAGACAGAGAAGAGACAATGGGAGAGGGAATCCCGAGAGAAAAAGAGAGGGTATGAGTGTGTGTGGTCCTACAACACCACAGAACACAACACTAATGTGATAAAAACGAACTAGGGGGTAAAATTGTAAATTCACACGTACGTTTCGTTAGTTTCGGGACGGGATGTTACAGAAAGGATCACTCCTTGGTTGGTTTTGGCTCCCATAACCCACGACATTGGCAGATTCCCACCCTCCGTTCTCAATCAATTGAGGGCACTTGTCCGTGAGATGTCCATTCATTGAGCACGCGCCACAAACAGCCACACTTTGTACCTTTGGTATTTCAACCACCTGGGAAATAAGAGAAGTAAGATTAGCCATTTGATTTTGAAGTTCGGCACTTACCTCATTGACTTGTTGCTGCCGTGGTATGTCTCTTTGACCAACGCCTTCGTATTGTTAAGAATTTAAAGCTCGGTTGGCAATGAGAGTCTTGGCGGCCATAGGTTTTTGTCCACTAAAACTCCTCTCGCTAAGGCGTCTAGCATTTGGCGTTCAATTGGTAGAAGCCCTTCGTAGAAATATTGAAGAAGAAGCTCCTCCTTCATTTGGTGTTGTGGACATGAAGCAACAAGAGTTTTAAAACGTTCATAATAAGTTGGAAATGATTGACCTTGATTTTGCTGAATGCCACTAATCCTTTTGCGTAAAAGAATGACTCGAGAAGTTGGGAAAAACTTCTCCAAAAACACCCTTTTCATACTCTCCCATGATGTGACAGTTCTGGGGGCTAGTTCATATAACCAATCTTTAACCTTTTCCAAGAGAGAAAAGGGAAAAGCCTTCATCTTCAAAATGCTCCCATCAACATTCACCAGGGTCATACTTGAGCAAACAACCTCAAACTCCTTCAAGTGCTTATTAGGATCTTCCATGGACAACCCATGGAACTTAGAAATATGGTGCAATAAGCTAGACTTGAGTTCGAACTCGTCGGTCTTGTCTAGAGCTGCCCTTGGATATTGAATGCATCGAGGCATGGCATTGTCCAATCCCGAAGCGGAAAGCTCCTTGATTGTTCGATTGTCGGCTGCCATAACTTGTTCTTCCTCAAAAATCTGAGCCGTGGCCTCCTCTCCCACTTATATTTCGTCCTTTTCAAGCTCTGGTGCAGGTTGAGGCTCTTGTTGATTCTTCTTCCTTCTCAAGGTTCGCTCAAAATCGTCGTCAAAGTCTAAGATATGCGCATGAACCGGTTGAGAATTCCGAGTCATAAACTAGTACCTAAAAATAAGAAAACAAGACAAGGTCAGAAACTAAAACCAATAACACACGAAAATAACAAAAAGAAATAACAAGGGAGCCACGCAAATATAATTATCATGCACGCTTATTTGGGTTTATGTTTTTTATTTGCCGGTTCTTAGTCGGGTTTTCGTATTTTGCACAATGTCGTAAAGAAAAGGAGAGGATAAGCCGACACAAGGGGGCACATCAAAACAAGAAGCTAAATTAGCAAAACAAAATCTACGCAGAGCCATATCAGCTACCATATCTTGCATGTTGTAGCTTAGCTAACCACCATTAGCTACGTCCATTAATTAACCAACAAGTATGTCTCCTCTCAATTCTCAGAAACTGATGATTTACACTAGATAGGCGAAACTCCATGGACGGATTCTCGATTTTTAAATGGGCTAACATGAAAATACATGTCAATTTTCAATTTTTATTTTTATTTTTATTAGAGTCTGTTTGGCCCAAAATATTGGGTTGGGCCGTGTCCATGGTCAGACTGGCTAAGTCCCTCAATAATGTCTCCCTTTCTCAGAAACTGATGACTTTTAGGCTCAGATGGTGCTCGTCATCACCTCACTCTCGATTTGTGTTGAGTTTATCACATCTTTGATGGTTGTCGGCTTTTTGACTTGGGATCCAACTCATCATGACAACTTAGTAAGGGCTCCTCTTTCCGACCCTAATATGTTACGGCCTACCCCTAACCGGCCTAGTTTAACATAGGGCCCCATTTTAAAAACACAGATTAGGATTCCAAAATTGAGCTTGAACACTTATCCTAGACACCAAATTTTCTCTCGCACTTTTTTTTTGACATAAAAAATAATTTACTAAACTTTTAAGAATACCCTTATTTTACTTGTTATGAATTTATTTTTCTTTGCACACCCATTTTTCATTTTCTTTGAACACCCATTTTCCTTGTATTAATTATAGTGGCTCTCTTCCATTTGGCAATTTTCGTTAATGGAATAGTTCTTTGTTCCACATGTGACTGCATGATTCTTTTATTTCATGAAGCAAAATTTACACTGTAATCAGAAGCAATATGAAGAACAATGAGGAGACCTAGCACTAGAGTGTCATTAAAAAAAAAAAAACTGGAGCTTCTAAAAGCTATCACAATAAGTTGGGAAATAATAGATACTCAAAATCAAATTTCAACTGAGTGAAGTCTAGATAAGCCTAGTAAATTGAATATCGCGAAGTTTGTTAGTCGCTTCGTTACCATGTTGTTTCTTTTAAAACCATATGGGTGTCCAAAAGAGAATAATTGTTTTTCTTAAAAAATCACTAAGTAAGAGTCTTTCCCTTTATTTAAAGGGATTTTCATTTTTTTACATGGCAATTAGTTGTGGGATTCACTTGACATCAAATTTTTAACAATTCAAACTGTCTATTTTTCAAGTTGTAGGTCATAGATTGTCCTTTCAAAGGGATTCACTCGTGTTTGGACATCAACCAAACATTACACATTTACAAGTTTTTGGTTGTATTATCTTTGTGCCTATTGCACTGCTACAACATACTGAAATGAGGCATCATCGCGGATTGGGCATTGACGTTGAACACCATCTATCATTTAATATTTGGAACGATTGACTGAGGATATGTTTACCGCGTGGTTTGCGGATTGTCATTTTGATAAGACAATTTTCCTACCGTTAGGGGGAGAAAATAACATCGTTTTAGAAGAACGATGAGAAAATATTATTCCAGAAGAATGATGAGAAAAGATCGTTCCAGAAGAAACAATAGAATTTGTCTTATTTTGATTCACGAAGCAATCAATGAAAAAATGAAGTAAGAATAATTGAATGATACCACGAAAGTGATGAAATCACATATACTTGCTGCAAATGTGCCTACAAGAATTAATGTCCCTGTTGGACAATATAGTGAGGCAGCAAATGATTTATCTGTTGCACGCCTGAAACGTGGCAGACTCTTAGACTCAAAAGGTTCTGTCATTCGAAAGAAGAAGAATATGGCACGACCGAACTATTGCATTCCCAAAGCACAATTATTGCATGCCAGAAGCATGACAGTCGCCGCATGGATACATGTCCCAGAAAGGACAATCTGCGGACATGGGAATTTTGATGTCTTTCCAATGACTCAACTCTTGGGAGTGGAGATTACAATCCAAGCTCTATAATGCTCAAGAAGAGGTTATGTTCAACATTCTCTAAATTATGACTATCCTGGAAGAGATAGTGTAATGCCCTTGAACAGGCAATGAATATCCAAAGAAATGAAGAAAAAAAAAAAAATTATGCATGCGCATGTACTTGAGAATATGGGATCATAGATTGATAATAACCAATGATAATTTTGGTTTTTACAAGTAGCTACTAAATTCATCAATGAGCTCTATTGATATTTAGTCCTGTTCTTTTTCTGTCAACAAAATTATTGGCAAAAATGGAGAAAGGCAATTCCATTATAATTTTGTAAGAACGTGGAAAAATAGACCTATATACTTGAATATAATACAAATAGCCAAAAGATGTTGAACCAAGGAGGTTACATTGGGCATTTGTAATACAGTGAAATACACTCACATGATATGACACAAGGTTGTACACGAGTTCATATGAATGAAGAATTATATACAAAGGGTTATGAGTCGCACACATCATATCTCCATAAGTAAATCCCTCAAATATGCATGGAAGAAAGTTGCTCTGTATAAATTCCAAACGAAAATGTGTCATGAAGTGCAGAAAATCCTTGAAGGATTAATATTACTTGAAGAAAGCCCTGAAAAGGTAAAGCATAAAATATGTACTCAATACCAATGGATGGTATGGACTCTTGAAGAGTCAAGAAAGATTATAAAGTGTTGAGAGAAATATTGCCTCGAACTGCAGATCGAACAATATGCCAACACGAATCTTATCTATGATGTTTATGATATTAAAGAATCATATGGATTGAAGATTATGAGTTGAATACTCAAATGATTTAGACACTAAGAATGATCATTTATCTTCGTGAGGGTAAAGATAAATTGATATTTGGTCCAGAAGTACCTCATCTTAGTGAAGTATATGCTTTATTGTATTTGGCAAAATAAATTGAATGAAATAAAGCTTATATATTGATTTCTCCGAGAAATTAAAGACATGTACATACACATGAGTTAAAACAAACAAACAGGATGAAGCCTTCACAAAGGTTGCTCATGTGAAACCTCAATACTCGGCAATACCCCAAAAGGGGGAGGCACTGGAGATTGATCATGTGGCACCCCAGTACATGACAAAACACCAGAGGGGAAGGCATCAGTTGCCTTCGGAATCTAGCAACGAACCTCTGGTGAGCACTTTGAATTCGACTTTCGGATTCCTGTATCTGGTCGATATGTCTTTTCATGCTCGTCGAGTAATTATTTGCAAGCACGTGTAACACTCTATTCTCGTGCTTGAGCTCTCTGATCTCTTGTTTAAGACTTGCCACCTCAGCCATCAATGATTCAACTTGGTGAGTTCGAGCAAGTAGGCGTTGGTCCATATTGGAAACAGAGCCAGCACATTGAACACTGAGAGCCAATAAGTCTTGAACGGCCGACTCATCAGACCGTTTTGAAAGGATTATGTTATCCCTTGGAGTGAGAAGATTCCTAGCTACCACAGTAGCGGTTATGTTATTCTTCATCACAGAGTCCCCAACTGTAAGAGAACCATTAGAAGATAAGAAGGATGGGCACCATATATTATCCTGACGCTGCTCGTCTGTATCACTTCTAAGACTCAAATCTAAGCAAATGTTAGATGGGCAAGCCATTTTCAGAAATAAAGAAGAAAAAATGAGGTCAAATAAAATCTCAGAAGTGCGAGAAAGGGGACAATTTCTACAGGCAGTAACTTTCTGAGCATACTTTTGGACAATTGATGTCTCTATAAAAGAAGAGGCAACAGAGCCACTTGTTCAGAGATCGAAGAGGCATCACTCTCCGAATTTCAAAAGCCAGATTTTCCTGAATAAAGTTCGTTGGCATTTTTCAGACGCAATCTCAGCTTTTTCAGATATCGCGTGCAACTTTGTCAAAGATTTCTGACAAAGTTGAAAACGCGTAAATCTTACTGTTCTAATTATACAAGAGTAAAAGCACAACACCACTACATGCTATTGAAAAATCTCTATATATGTCGACCTTCGTTCTCCATAACAAGGCAGACTTGCAAGAATACCTAACTCTTCCTCATATTTGAGAATGCATTTTCAACAAAGCATCTCGAAATACTCAATTTTCTTCCTCTCCAAGAATACCTCTTCAAAACAAATCACACCAGAGCAAGATTATCTCATATCATCAGGGACGAGAGCAAGAGTATCTCATATCATGCAATCTCCCTGTCATTTCCTTTGTCCTTATTCTTGATAGGATTAAAAGCACACCACAAAGTCGCACACAAATGTCCTATTGATTTTCCTTATTAACACTAAGATTTGTCAATTGTAGCATATGAAAATAAGGGTCTTTCTCGCAGAACATTGTTTTATCTAACTACTTAAAATGTCACAAAAAACTGGGCTGCTGTCCCTACTCACCAGCCACCAAAAAATAATTATTAGACTGACTTACACTTATCTAAAGTCTACGAAATTTTATATGTAGATACTAGACACAAAGAGCTACACTCACACAAAATTTTGGGATTTTTGGAGTTGATTTGATATTTAAATTAAATCGAACAAAAACAAGACAGAGACAGATTTTTAAGTAGTTCACAAATTAAGAAAAACGAGTTAGGGGAATTGCTATCCACCACCAAATAATCATGCAAACATGTTGTGTTTCATTCAAATTCCTTTCATTTTCGGATGAAGATGCTCAAGTTGGCTCAATGTTAGAACCCAACCTATTACTCTTTCTTATGTAGTATGTTAAGAGAATGGCGTTTTCAACTTAACTTAGTCCCTAGCATGCAATCTAGAATGGCGTGTTCATAGATTTAACAAGTAGAAATCATTAAGAACAAAAAGAGTTTGAGTCATCACAAGGCATCGTAAGTACTGGCGTTGTCTTACTTATCCTAGAAATTGGTTCACATGTTAATCGCAATTAACACGTACTACTCTAGAACATATGTAGGTCCTCATTTGACAAGGGCAGGCACACACATATTCATAGCATTAGAATCCTAGATATGCTTACTAAGTATGCATCCATAGAAAACACATAAAAAATTCATCAATGAGACAAGTAGTGACCCAATTTTCATCCATTATAAAAGTAATTCAAACGAAATGTCATAACAAACTTTCAATCATATTCGGGGCTTCAAACAGCCCCTAACTACTAAAAATTTAGTTACACAACCCTTAAGTTAAAACACAAAGATAGACATGAGTTTGAGAAAATAGAACTGAAAGAAATCGAATAAGGCTCCCCTCTTTCTTTCCTTCCCCAACACTACTTTTAAACCAATTCTTCCTGCATCATTTTATTCTCCTTAACTCACCCACTAATAGCCATTTAGTAATGACAATAAGTGAGAGGAAATGTAAAACAATTGTAACTCCTTGGGTAGCCTTTATGCCAATTACTCCCTCTTAATCCTCATCTTTAATTCCATTTCCTGTCAGCTGGTTTGTTCTTGATTGCATCAGTTTTGGCTGCTAGATTTATTGGATTTATTGCTTTCAATGCTTTCTTGTCAGTTACAAACTGCTCAGCCTCTTGGGAACCTTTCAGTGTTAAAACGGCCATAACTTCTTGTAGAAAAATGATATTAACAATCCCTGAAATGCTCCAGAAAATAGACATCCGTAGCTTTCCAAGCATATAAGGCTCATTCTCTAATTCATTCTGAGGTGTCCGAAACTTGCCTCCAAAGTCAGCTGACCTGCACAGGCAGTTTTGACGAATTTGTTACTTAAAATCTCACTTGTGCTATTTTTCTTTTCTTTGCTTGACAAATCCTACAAAAGACAAAAACAAAGTAAATAGCTTAAAAATATAAGGAACTAACTAAGAAAAGACAAGTGAATTTGATATAAAATATATATAAATATGAGCTTATCAATTCTTACTTGCAAAAACAAGGATATAGAAAGCAATATGTCAGAACCTCCACTCAAACTTCCGGTAAGGAACCGACTACTTGGAACCTTTCCTGATTGCTTACTTAGAATTGCTCTCAAGTACTCATCTTCAACTGCTGGTAGAGCTGGGTCTCAAGTCATCAACACCGCATAATAATTGGCTCGTTGATGGCTTTTTACACTAAAGTTGCCACGCATTGATGAGTCACCAAGAAGTGAAGGACCTTTTAAATGCAAGGTTTGTATTCGACTCCTGCATTAGTGAACAAATACTAGAAGAGAAGATGCCACACATGCATGAGGGAAAACCAGGGAAAATACCGCTTATGCAAGGGGAACAAGTAAGGCAAGTGAAAATGTTATATTGAAGCATGTGGAGACAAGCGTAACAAACACGTGATGATTCATCCCCGACAAAGCTGAAGATCACTTGCCACGTGAAGCTCCTCATGGTCCAATTTCATTCAAGATTAAGCCTCGAAGGTCCTTGAAGAAATCACATGTCCGATTGAAGATCGAGTGTCCACCACCCTTGAATCAAATTCAGCTCCAGATAAAAGGAGGAAATCCGAAGACCCTCTAGCCCAGTTCAAGAACGAGCCTGTGGAAAGTTAACAACAAGTAAAGTGCCTCTTTCGGCAATTCTTCTCGCTAAGAGACTAAAGCAGAATGATCAACGATCAGCCTAAATGATTTGAAATCATGGGGAGACACTCATCAGGGGGAGCATCCAAAACAGATCAAGATTTTAACGAGTCAATCGAAGACTTGTGGCTATCCAAAGGGGAATGTTGTGAATAATGTGGATGGCCTACATGAATAATTTGTTACTATTTATGCACATTATTTTCACTATTTATTTGTGGAAAATTTGTAAAGTGAATAGTGTTCTATTTGCTTATAAAATGAATGAGAAATGAAGAAGAGTTTCACGAAAGAGATTGTGAAAGAAGAAAGAGGAAGGGAGAAAAGAGAAGAAGAGGAAGAGAGAAAAGAGAGGAAGAGGAGATGAGATAATAGAAAGAGTTACTTTTGTACTCCTATTATTCTAATTTATAATGGAAGCACCACTGCTGCCCCGAGGACGTACTCCAGTCACATTGACTGTAGAGGAACCTCGTAAATTTTTGTGTCTTGTTTTATTTATTCCACTGCGCACACCGTCGATTTTATAACACGTTATTGTAAACACGAAAAATTCTTCAAACAAGAACACGTGTACAAAATAATATTTGTAGTATTAATGAATTTTGGGGTTACAATCTCTTTATAATTTGATCCTCTGATTCGATCTCCGTCAGGTGTTGATTTGTAGATGTGCGATTGATCCAAGGGCCGTCGAGGCTTGATCTTGGATGAACGGTTTGAAGTTTCTTCAAGGGCCGTTGGGGCTTGATCTTGAATAATGGTTGTGCGGATTTCTTCAAGGGCTTTTGGGCTTGATCTTGAAGGTTGATGGATAAGCGGATCTTCAAGGCTTTTGGGCTTAATCTTGAAGAACGATTAGATGTGTGAATTTGTTGAGGTTGTTGATCCAAAGGGCCGTTGGGGCTTGATCTTAGGATGAACGGATGATGAACGATGAACACTTTCTTCAAGGGCCGTCAGGGCTTGATCTTGAGTTGGTGGAAGTTCTTCAAGGGGGCTTTTGGGCTTAATCTTGAAGAAAGATTGGATGTGTGGGTTTGTTGAGGTTGTTGATCCAAAGGGCCGTTGGGGCTTGATCTTAGGATGAACGGATGATGAACGATGAACACTTTCTTCAAGGGCCGTCGGGGCTTGATCTTGAATAATGGTTGTGTGGATTTCTTCAAGGGCTTTTGGGCTTGATCTTGAAGGTTGATGGATGAGTGGATCTTCAAGGCTTTTGGGCTTAATCTTGAAGAACGATTGGATGTGTGAATTTGTTGAGGTTGTTGATCCAAAGGGCCGTTGGGGCTTGATCTTAGGATGAACGGATGATGAACGATGAACACTTTCTTCAAGGGCCGTCAGGGCTTGATCTTGAGTTGGTGGAAGTTCTTCAAGGGGGCTTTTGGGCTTAATCTTGAAGAACGATTGGATGTGTGGATTTGTTGAGGTTGTTGATCCAAAGGGCCGTTGGGGCTTGATCTTAGGATGAACGGATGATGAACGATGAACACTTTCTTCAAGGGCCGTCAGGGCTTGATCTTGAATAATGGTTGTGTGGATTTCTTTAAGGGCTTTTGGGCTTGATCTTGAAGGTTGATGGATGAGCGGATCTTCAAGGCTTTTGGGCTTAATCTTGAAGAACGATTGGATGTGTGAATTTGTTGAGCTTGTTGATCCAAAGGGCCGTTGAGGCTTGATCTTAGGATAAATGGATGATGAACGATGAACACTTTCTTCAAGGGCCGTCAGGGCTTGATCCTGAGTTGGTGGAAGTTCTTCAATGGGGCTTTTGGGCTTGATCTTAGGATGAACGGATGATGAACAATGAACACTTTCTTCAAGGGCTATCGGGGCTTGATCTTGAGTTGGTGGAAGTTCTTCAAGGACCGTTGGGGTTTGATCTTGAAGGAGGATTTGACGAAGAACGAAGAGTGCTTTCTTGATCCTTCGGGATTTGCTTGAGAGCTTTAGAGTTTCAAGGCTTCAAGGTTTTGGTGTAATGTAAATTCCTTTTTCTTTTCTCTTGATGGAGAAGGCTATTTATAGGCCAAGAGAGTGAATCACCACCATCCATTTTTTGGTGAAGTGAGTGGAGTTGGTAGGTGAAGTAAATGTGTAATGTAGGTGAAATGAATGTGTGATGTAATTGAAATGAATAAATGTTGTAATTTTAATACATTGGTTAACATTTATTTCACTGAAATTTCGGTGTCTACAAATGCCCCCACTTCAAGGCGCGTCGTATACACATGCTTGTCACGTGTAGAAGATGCATTTTGAAGTCCCTTAATGTAGATGTCAACCCAAGGGCCGTCGAGGCTTGATCTTGAATTAGGCTGGAAATTTCTTCAAGGGCCGTCGGGACTTAAACTTGAATTCGACTGGAAGATTTTCTGGTTTCCTCCAATCGTTGATTTTCCACAGGCTTAATCTTGAACTAGGCTGGAGGGCTTTTTTTTTTTGTCTCCTCCGAAGGTCTGAACTTACTCTTCTTATTTGGAGTTGAATTTGATTCAAGGGTGGTGAACACTTGATTTTGAATCGGACTTGTGATTTCTTCAAGGGCCGTCGGGGCTTGAACTTGAATTCGACTGGAAGATTTTCTGGTTTCCTCCAATCGTTGATTTTCCACAGGCTTAATCTTGAACTGGGCTGGAGGGTTTTTTTTTTTGTCTCCTCCGAAGGTCTGAACTTACTCTTCTTATCTGGAGTTGAATTTGATTTAAGGGTGGTGAACACTTGATTTTGAATCGGACTTGTGATTTCTTCAAGGGCCATCGAGGCTTGATCTTGAGTGAAAATAGGACCATGAGTGGTTTCAGGATTCAGACACATGGCAGGCAAGCACGAGGTGGAGGTGATGACGATCCACAAGATTGATGTTGCGTGTGCTGACGATCCACAAGATTGATGTTTCATTGTCACTCGTCCTAGCTATTCTCCAGGTGAATGTGGTATCTTCTCTGGAAGTGTATCAACCATTGAAGATGACTACTCGAGAGCAACGCTAGGTAAGCAACCAGGGAATAGATTCCAGGCAGTCGGTTCCAGATCGGAAGACTGATTCCAAGTGCCGGCTAATTGCTCTCTTTCTCTTTGCCCTGCGGGTAAGAACAAGGACAAAGGAAAGGACATGGAGAAAGCATGATATAAGATACTTTTGCTTTTTGAAGAAGTATTGACGATTTAACGGCGTCGCGCGGTGAGGCTTTGCTCTTTGACGACGGCGCCAGCGAAGGGTTGTTGAGGCTTCTCAAGCTCTCTGATTAGAACAATGATGTCGAGCTTGGATTTGACTTAAACTCCTCTGTCTAGATGGTTCTGCAGGGGAAGGCGTCGCGCTCCAGCAATTTGTTCCAGCTCCTTGTACCGCATTCTTCTCTGCTTATTTCTTTTACATAGCCGAGGTGGTGTGCAACCCTTTGCCTTTAAATGGTCTTTCAGGGCATCACTTCTCAGCAATTCATCCATGCTTGGCAGCTTCAGTGTAAAGAGTCGACACTCCGTCACCTGTCTTGAAGTATACGCTGAGGGAGTTCGAGATTCACCAACAGTTGAAGATGAGCACTCGAGAGCAACGCTAGGTAAGCAACCAGGCAAAGGTTCTGGGCAATCAGTTCCAGATCGGAAGTTTGATTTCGGGTTCCGACTGATTGCTTTCTTTCTCCTTGTCTTGGAGGCAAGAGCAAGGGCAAAGGAAAAGACAGGGAAAAAGCATGATATGAGATACCTTTGCTTTCGCCCTTGATGATATGAGATACTTTTGCTTTTGAAGAAGCAGCGAATGAATCATCATATATATTTGTTGCGCTTGTCTCTACATGCTTCGATCTACCGTTTCCTCCTGCCTCATCTGTACTCCAAGCATCTGGTATTTTCTTTGGAGGTACATCAATAGTTGAAGATGAGTACTTGAGAGCAGGGCTGGATAAGCAATCAGGGAAGGGATTCAGACAGTCGGCTCCAAACGGGAAGCTTGATTCCAAGTGCCGACTGATCTCTCTCTCTCTCTTTGTCTTTCAGGGAAGAACAAGAACAAAGGAAATGATGGGGGAAAGGCATGCTATGAGATACTCTTGCTTTCAACCCTAATGATATGGGATACGTTTACACTCGAAGACTTGGTTGAATGGGTGTTCTCAAGGGAAGAAGAAAACTGAGCATATTGAGAGGTTTGGTTGCAGCTACATTCTCGGCCGAGAAGAAGAGTCATGCGTTTTTGGATGTATGCCTTGCTATGAATGTTGACATATATAGGGATTTTAATGGCAAGTAGTAGTGCGGGTGCGGCTTTGTCACCCACGCTTGTCGGCAAAAGTGTGGTGGTTGGGATAATGATCTTCACGCGTTTTCAATTTTGTCAGAGATCTTTGACAAAGTTGCATGCGTTATCTGAAAAGCTGAGATTGCGTCTGAACCCTCTTGACGAACTTTATGCAAGAAAATCCGGGTTTTAAGATTTGAAGAGTGGCGTCTTTTCAATTTTTTTTTTTTTTTTTAATTGGTGGTTGTGTTGCCTCTCCTTTTATAGAGGTATCGATCACATCCAACGTGCACACTTTGAAGATTACCTGCTTATGAAAATCATCTCCGGTGTATTTTTTTTTTTTTTAGATTTTACTTCGTCCCACCCTTTTCTTTTAACATCTTTGGAAATGGCTAACCCATCTAACATTTGCTTAGATTTGAGTCTCAGCGGTGATACAGGTGCACTGCGTCAGGGTAATATATGGTGCCCGTCTTTCTTATCTTCTAATGGCCCTCTTACAGGTGAAGACTGATAGGAGCATATTTATGCGCCTTAGTTTGCTTGTTTTCTTGCATTTATGTTGCTAGTACTTAGTAATTTTAGTAGTTTAAGCCATTTTCGTGTGTTTTTAGGTTCATATGGCTAAGGAAGCAAAAAGATGCATTTTGGAGCAAAATTGGACTTGGAATGGATAGCTTATGTTTGGAGCAAAAGGAATGGACGAAATTGAAGGATTCCTAATCCATTGCAGCCACATGCACCCATAATCATTCACACCTTGCAGCCACATGCACATTCAATCATTCACACCAAAACCTTGTACATGAAATCCCTTTAATTAATTCAACCTAGCTGTCATTGCACATGCATTTATTCTTTAACCCACATGCATTTCCACCCACATGCACTCCCATTCTTTAATCCATTCAGCCACAAGACATTATCATTGCACCACATTCAGCCATTCCACATGCTATTTCAGCCACATGCACTCATAATCATTCAACCAACTTTGCACATGCATTCATCATCATAACCTAGCTGTCATGTTCCCCCCATTTCACCTATAAATAAGCATCCATTGCATTCCATTCACAACACTTCTTCCATTTCAGAAATTCATCCATACACACCAACAACATTCCCTATTAATCCAAACACCACCAGAAATTCAGCCATTCCACCACTCCCCAAACCATTCACACAACCAAACTATCCTTAGACCTTGTGCTACAACGAAGAGGAAGATAAGAGGGCCTAAACGTTCATACAATTCAAGTTTGAGTTGTTGGAATGTTTAGGTGTTTCTTTGATTTCAATGTTTAATTTCAATACTCTTTGTTTTGTACGAATGAGGAATGGAAGAGAAGAGGGCCTAAACGTTCATACAATTCAAGTTCGAGTTGTTGGAATGTTTAGGTGTTTCTTTGATTCTCTTTGTTTTGTACGAATGAGGAACTAAACCCCCCTTGGCTAGGGGGGGATTCGAAATATATGTTTATGCTTGCATTTTGAGTTGATTACTTCTAATTGCGTTTCATAAGTTGTGGATTCAATTTGTTTAACTGTTTGATTGATAACTTATTTATGTATGTTTATTGAGAGTGCACGCTTAACTTTCATGCATAAATATGACGCTAGAATATAAGTGAGTTTCACCTAATCGTTACAAACTTATATTCACAAGTAGTGGAGGTTGCTTATAAACAATTGCGTTAAACGAATTCTTGGCATAAGTTTCATGCGTATTCCATAGTAACGAATGCCTCGTCGATGTTTATGATTTCCGTTGAACTTAATGATCTTTGTTGAATGTCTCTATCATGCGTATTCCATAGTTAGGGACTTTGATTAGGAATAATTTGGTTGTAATGCGTATTCCATTCAATCCAATGAATCTAGGGAAATCTGAAAGTTAATTTAAGCGGATCTAATTAACTTGGAGCATTGAGAATTCATGGTTTGTTGAAATGCAATTGGAAATCGTTTTATTATGCAAGTATAACATGTATGGAGATGAACCCCTTAGCTAGCCTTCATTCCATTTCATCAATTTCATATTTACATTCTGTTTTAATTGCAATTTGTTCATTTAATTTAATTTCGTATAAACCTAAATCCCCCTTTACTTTAATGTCAAATTAGTTAGAAATCAATTTAGTTTGTGTTTTTAAGAGTCTTGAGTCAAGTTACAACTTAATTTCGTCCAAATTTGTGTTTATACTCAAAACTGCCCAGAAAGTGGTTTTTAGGCAGATTTGAGTGTGTTTGTGTTGTTTTGAGTCTTTTGGTTTGTTTGAGTGTTTTAAAGTTTAGTTTTGCATTCTTTGAGTCTAGTATAGTGTTTTATATTGTGTTTTTACGTTTTTGAGTCAAATCCAAGTGATTAACAATCCCTCCTAATCCCCGGTCCAGAACGATCCCTACTTATACTTATACTACAATTTGACAAAAAGAGGGTTTAATTTGTGTGCGTATAATTCTAGCATCAAAGACTCCGTGATGAAGGATGCAACAACGGCTACGGTAGTAGCTAGGAACCTCCTCACTCCTAGAGATAATAGGCTGCCTTCAAGACGGTCCGATGAGTTGGCCGTTCAAGAGTCCCTAGCTCTCAGTGTTCAATGTGCGGGCTCTGTGTCCAATATGGGCCAACGCCTACTTGCTCAATCCCGTCAAGTTGAATCATTGACGGCGGAGGTGGAAAATCTTAAACAAGAGATCAAACAGCTTAAGCGTGAGAATAGAGATTTGCACGTGCTTGCAAATAATTATTCGACGAGCATGAAAAGGAAGCTTGATCAGCTGCAAGAATCTGAAAGTCGAATTCAAAGTGACCGTCAAAGGCTTGCGGCTTTCTTCCAGAGGCACCTTTTGCCTTCGTCATCTAGCGTTCAACCAAGTATTGAGGCCTCGAATGATCTATCTTTGATGCCTCCCGCTCCTGGAGTTTTGCCAAGTAGTGGGGCTTCAAGTGAGCAACCTTTGTGAAATGTCCATCTTTTTTCTTTTTTTTTTTTTTTTTCTACGCATTTGTAATTTCTCGGAGATCAATGGACATACTTCATTTTATTCAGTGTATTGTGCTAAATACAGATAAAACATATATAACACCAAAATGTGTTATTTCCCTTTTTTTTTTTTTTTTTTTTTTTTTTTTAATCACACTTTTGCAAGTGGTGCCGTGCACCATCCTTCCCTTATTTTCTTCTTTGCAATAATTCTGTTGCCCTTTTTTTTTTTCTTTTTTTTTTTTTTTTCAATCACACTTTTGCAAGTGGTGCCGTGCACCATCCTTTCCTTATTTTCTTCTTTGCAATTATTCTGTCGCCACCACCTCTTTTTCCTCTTCCTTTTTGACTTGCTAACAGTAGCTTGCAATTTCTTTTTGTGTGCGTGTACATTGTTCTGATGATGAGTATGACAGTCTGGCACCGCTGGGTCCCTGGCTGCACTGCATACAGATTGCTATTTGCACAGTCACTGCAACATTATTTGCACAGTCGTTGCACTTCATTCGCTTCTCTGGGTTCATGTACACATATATATATGTATTTATATGGGATCAAATCGTCACCGCACAACCATTGCACAGCCACTGCATTGCCTGCCTTCTTGCATCCCGACTGCTCTGTCCTGCAACCCTGCGCTATCGGTAACCGCACGCACTGCTTCCTTGCTACACTGTGTTCTCCACGTCTGCTGCTCGTTGAACTAGGTACTAGACCAAAAAGGGTGGTTGCGAGCGTAGGTTTGAACTGCCAAGGCAAGTTGCTCTCCACTTCTTCAACCTTTGCAGCTCTCTGTGCTATTTGTGGGAGTTCAGTTGCTGTGGATGGGAAGAAGAGGAAGCAGTCACTTAGCAAGTTTCTTTGCACAGCCTTTGCTCTGTAAGGTTTAATCCAGCTGAAGATGATTTTGATATATATATATATATATATATATATATATATATTGATTTTGACATGCACTTTCTGACATGCACTTATATATATATATATATATATAGGTGATTGTCTCATAGCTGTGCGTATAAAATATGTAATGTGTGTACCCCACTGATGGATTTCCTTGTTGTGATGATACGATTCTTTTCCCTTTTTTTGGGAAGGCAGAGCATGATGCTAGGGCCCTCATGAAGTTTCCAAAGGTGTGGTAGCTGGTGGCAGAGTGGGCAGGATTGTGGGTGCACATATGCTTTTTTGCTGCCTAGTGTTTGTGCAAGAGACTGCAACGGGGTTCCGCTGTGTAGTGCCTTTTGACCACAGTTTTCCCTCGGTGGTGCGCTGCCGTGTGGTGCTGTGCAAGAGACTGCGGCGGGGCTTTGCTGTGTAATGCCTTTTGGTCACAGTTTTCCCTTGGTGGTGACGTCGCTATGCGGTGGAAGAAGCTGCTTGTGTAATCGCTGCGGGGTTGCGTAGTGCGATTGCGTGACATTTTGGTTTTCTTTGCCACTATAGCGTGTCTTGAAGGAGCGTTCTGTGGTTGCATTTTTTGCTGTGCTGCTCAAGTTTTGTGGCTGATTTTGCTTTGTTGCGATCATGGTATTTTTCAAGTGTTTTAAGAGCAACACCATCACCATTCTTGCGAAGGAAAGTGATCTGCAAGATAGGGGAACAACGCTGAAGATTTACGCCCCACTGACTGGCCCTAAGGCGCTTGCTCTTCCTATAAAAGACAACTCCATGCATATTAAGTCGTGGTCTTCTGAAGTATCTTGGGAGGTGGCAAACTTTGTTCGATCAAATATGGAGAAGAAGGCGTGCACACTGAGGATTCTTATCTTGAACCCTTCGCACTACGCTCGTGACAATCATCCAGCTTCGTTTAAGCTTCTTGGTGATCACATCCGCAGCGGAGCTATGGCTTGGAATGATGCCTTGTCGACTACCGGAGAAGCCGTTTTTGCTGAGTCTTATTGGGAGTGGCTTGAAGATGTCTCGCCCCGATCTAAACATGTGCTTACTAGCATGGGCCTTTACCATGCCGTGTATGCATCTTTGTTCAGTTTTGATCTCCATCATTCCGTCCTTCATACGTTTTCGAGCATTGGTGTTTAGCGACTAACACGCTTCATATAACTCAAGGAGAGATGTCAATTTCACTTTGGTCTCCACAAGATAGGGGGATTGCCAATCCAAGGTAAGTTTTATGACGAGGTCGTTCCTAGTGCGGAGGAACTTTCTCTCTGCAATAACCGAAGATTGCCTGCGAGTTGTCGCTGTTTATTTTGGGCATATCACAAGCTTTCCCAAGATGCTCAAGGTAAATCAAGGTACAAGAAGTCCTTGAAGAAAAGAGGTTGCAACAAAACCACTAAGCTAAAGGGAGACCCATATCCGTCTGGTGCTATTGGTTCAGCTAGGCGCTGTTCCCCTGCCGAGTTGAGAGCGTTTGAGGACCTTGGCATAGCATCAGAGCATGTGGAAGAATCTTACCTAGCTGCTTTCTTAGCTTGTTGGCTTTGTAAGTTTGTTTTTCCAACCGGCGATGTCAACTTTGTTCGCCCTGGGGTTTTCAAAGTTGCTAGCAAGATGGCTGCAAGTGAATCTTTCAGTCTTGCTATCCCGGTCTTGGCCAACATTTATAACGGCTTGAGTGTTGTTTCGAACTCGGCGAACACTGAAGATCGTGCTGCGGTTCTTCCCTACCACTATGTGTATGGTTGGTTGGGTGAGTACTTCGGCACTCATTTTTTTTTCTTCAACTCTAGACAAGTCGGGGCCTTTGATGATGAAGTATTCTAGCGTGCTTTCTTCAAAGAGCCTCAATGATTCCCAGGCGCAAGCACTATTTAGAAGCTGCAAAGGCTTGAAGATGGACCATCTGGCGAGAGTTGGCTCGGTGCGGCGAGGCATCATGGATGATTCGCATCTTCGCTTCTCGGACTTATCTTACCTTATAAGTCTTCGCTCGGGGTATGTTTCTTTGAGGCAAGAAGATCGATGCATTGTTCAGCCGTATAGTCCCCACCGTTTCAGCAGGCAATTTGGTTTTGTCCAAAATGTGCCAGGCAAGCTGAAGGAAAAAAACCAATTAGACTCCTTACAAGCCGTGTATATGCATTGGGAGTCTTATACCCGTGCATGTACAAATGCTTCTATCACCCTGCCGGCCAAAGACGAGTTCAAGAGTAGTCCAGTGACTCGTGCTTACGTAAGTTGGTGGTCAAAGGTACATTATGAGAATTTGGGGATGGCAAGTGGTACCAATTCTTCTCATTCACGCCTTAATGTATCGAAGGGGGGGTGTTCTGTGGTTCTTACACTACTGATATCTTTTGATTGCGCAAGTGCTGCTACTTTGCAAGATAGACCAGTGGTTTTAGTCCCTCAATGCCCACGCTTGGCTTCTCAACATCTGGATGTATCTGAAGAGGCCGGTGATGAAGTTGATTCGCATGAAGATGGACTTGTTTTGCGGCAGCGTCAACAAGTTTTAAACAAGCGACGACTTGAAGGTGCTCAGGTCGATAGCGATGTCAATTTTCGTCATAAGAAGAAAGAAGTGTTTAGGCTCCCTCAACTCGATGGCAGTGTGTCGTTTGAGAAAGATGTATGCATTTTCTTCTCTCTTATGACTTTTTCTGCTTTCATTGTTCTAGCTTTTGTTTCTAACAGCTTTCTTTGTTCTCTTTAGGTTGGGCTTTCTTGTTCTTTTGACTTGGCGACCACAGGTATTTACTCTTATACAGAGATGCTATTTGGAGGCGACCTACCTACAGGCGGGGAGATAGAGGATCCACCTGGTACAGAGCTTGTCCCAAATCCATCAAGTTTCCCAAGTTTGCCGTGTGTAGGTAAAGGTATGCAAGATCCCATCATGTGTTCTATACCTTTACCAGCTAGCTCTGAGATCTCTTTAAGAGCACCAAACCTTAGTGGTACTGAGCAGCTTATTCATCGCATCAATGTGCGGCAATGGATATCAAGAGCCATATTAAGGAGAGGATTTCAAAATGCCCGCTGGAGGACCTTGCGTTGCTTAAAGAGGATTTATCGAAGCTTATTTCTGCAATTGCCAATCTTAACGTTGATTCTTCATCCTTGAAGATCAAGATCGCCGAACTTATGGCCGCTTCAACTGAGTATTCTTCCTTGCGTGCTATTTCCTCGAAGAAGTCGAGTCCAGATGTTAGAGCTCACCAGCTTGCAGCAATAGACTTGTCACTAACCCAAGTCCGGTCTTCTCAGCAAGCTGCTTCGGGAGATTATCAAGCCACAGAAACTTCTTTAGCTTCCGTGCAAGTACGTCTAGATGCGTTGATACGAGAGCAAGAACAGTTGGGCATCGAAGCATCACGACTTGAAAGTGTTCTCGGGGAGCGGGGAGCTACACTTTCTCAATGCCAAGAGGAGATTTCACGCCTAGAACAAGAGAAAGACATGGCTATGGAGTTGCCCATCTTGTCTTTCACTGAGGTAGAGACTTTGAAGACTTTGGAAGGCTTGCTTGAAGATTGCCTCCGCAGTTTTAGGGACATAGTTTTCAAGTAGTGTCTTTTGCCTTCTATTTTGTAATCAGACTTTTTCCTTCAAAGAAATAAAGTGTTTGCATTCTTGAATTTGCTCTTTATTCTCCAAAGTGTTTGTGTTTTTTGTTGATGATGTGACTGTACTTGAAGTTTTGAAGTTTCAAGTTGCCTACGTACCCTCGGTTGAGGAGGGATCAAGTCATGACGTAGTTCAAATGAGTGATGTTTTTTTTTTTTTTTTTTTTTAAATTTAAATTTAAATTTTATTTATTTATTTTTTTTTTATTTTAATGGTGATTTTGATGATGATTTTGTCGTACACAGTTTATGCTCTTGCGGGCCAGGAGCGTTTGGTGTCGTTTGCAGTTTCAACTCGTGTAGGCAAGGAGCGTTTGGTTGTCACCTTTTAGGCTCGTGCAAACGAGGAGCTTTTTGAATTTTTCAAACGATCTTAGAGAGGCATTCCTTGCAATCTTCATAGCAAGGAGTCTTGACTGAGTGATTGAAGAAGTCTTTGGGGAAGAAATCGCGCATCGTGATGGCAACGGACGATCTTTGTGTCATAATTTCATCATCCTCAACACTTTCATGTAGCTTTGAAGGTTGACAGTAGCTGCTTTGCCCCCTTTGCGATTGGTGAACTTGTGGAGGAGACCTATGTTTCTTGTGCATTTTCTTTAGAGTGACATAAGTCCATCCTTCAACTTCATTTGACTTGACTGACATGGTTTTGGAGCATGCCCCCAGCGGTTGAGGTGAAGATTTTGAGTTCAAAGAGCCAGAAGTGACAGTGGTATAGTTTGACTTCACCACATCATTAAGATCTAGCTCGATGATCCCTTTCTGAGCCAACTTCATGATGAGATCTTTTAGCACAAAGTACTTTTCCGTCGGATGACTAATGAAGCGGTGGAATTTACAGTACCTTGGACTGTCAGTACGGTTCATATCTTCCGGCCGTTTGCACTCAGGTAGGTCGATCACCTTTTTGTCAAGCAAGTCTTTCAACATGGCAACCACATCAGAGTCGGGGAATGGATAAGTCTTCTCCTCAAGCTCCTTCAAAGTGCGTCTACGTATCTCTTGATCACGAAAAGCTTCGGTTTGAATCGCCTTGCCTCGTGTATGGATTTTGACTGGAGTTGTGTTGATCGTCATTGCTTCCTTGGTGGGTTTCCACGCAGCCTTATCCACCTTTGGCCCCAAAACTTTGTCATTCTTGTAGTCGGCGATCTGTTCTTTCTTCCCATGACGGGTGATGCTTAACTCCATATCATGGGTGCGGGTGGCTAACTCCTCAAATGTTCGTGGTTTGATGCCTTGAAGGATGTAGTGTAGTCCCCACTACATGCCTTGAACGCACATCTCAATGGCGGAGGTTTCAGAAAGCCGATCTTTGCAATCCAGGCTTAATGAACGCCATCTATTGATGTAGTCGATGACAGGTTCATAATTCCACTGTTTCGTATTGGTCAGCTCCAGCATGCTCACAGTGTGACGAGTGCTGTAGAAGCGGTTGAGAAATTCCCTTTCTAGTTGATCCCAACTGTTCATAGACTCGGGTTCGAGGTCGGTGTACCAGTCAAAGGCGTTACCTTTCAGAGAGCGCACGAACTGTTTGACGAGGTAGTCTCCCTCCGTCCTAGCATTGTTGCAAGTTTCAATGAAATGGGCGACATGTTGCTTTGGGTTGCCTTTTCCATCGAACTGCATGAATTTTGGGGGCTGATAACCCATTGGCATCTTCAAAGCATCAATCTTCTTGGAGTAAGGCTTTGCGTACAGTACTGAGTCATGTGAGCTTCCTTCGTATTGTGTCTTGATGGTGCTTGCGATCATCTCTTGTAGCTGCTGGATAGAGAGAGATCCCATGAACGCCGTTGCTTAGTCTAGCTTCAGCTTCTCTTCAACTTTCTCTACTGGAGACTCCTCTTCTTCGTCGACTTCTTTCTTTAATGGACCAACATTTGGGTCGAATTTCACGTCGAGCCGCGCATCTAGTTGGTTGATGAGTGCGGCTATCTGCAAATCCTTCTCTTCCACAGTCCGTGTAAGCTTTGCAATTACTTCGCTCATTTGAGCCAGTTGTTCTTCAACAGAGGTGACGCCGATGGTCATGACTTGTGCAACCAATAGACACGACTTTCCTTCAGACATCCATAGTGCTGATGAAGAACCTCATTGGCCATTTTGGGGTGTCATCTTGTGCGACTCAATAGCATGCTTTGGTGCCCCCAGCAAGGTCAGGTTGATGACCGACTCGCGCCTTTGATGCTGCTCTTGCTTGCTTAGCGGTATCAACTTTGCAGCGGCATGTTGAGGAGTGGTTGTGGCACCAATAGATGCTCCATTTGTGGCGGAAGTGCTCATGCTTATTCCCTTGGTGGTTGCAAGAACGGCTTGTCCCTTGCTTGATGCCATTGATTTTGGAGGTCTGCTTTGGTTTTCTTGAACGGAAAAAGAGATGAGAGGTAGAGATTGTCCCACTGGGCGTGCCAAATTTGTAAACACGAAAAATTCCTGAAACAAGAACATGTGTACAAAATAATATTTGTAGTATTAATGAATTTTGGGGTTACAATCTCTTTATAATTTGATCCTCTGATTCGATCTCCGTAAGGTGTTGATTTGTAGATGTGCAATTGATCTAAGGGCCGTCGAGGCTTGATCTTGGATGAACGGTTTGAAGTTTCTTCAAGGGCCGTTGGGGCTTGATCTTGAATAATGGTTGTGCGGATTTCTTCAAGGGCTTTTGGGCTTGATCTTGAAGGTTGATGGATGAGCGGATCTTCAAGGCTTTTGGGCTTAATCTTGAAGAACGATTGGATGTGTGAATTTGTTGAGGTTGTTGATCCAAAGGGCCGTTGGGGCTTGATCTTAGGATGAACGGATGATGAACGATGAACACTTTCTTCAAGGGCCGTCAGGGCTTGATCTTAGGATGAACGGATGATGAACAATGAACACTTTCTTCAAGGGCCGTCGGGGCTTGATCTTGAGTTGGTGGAAGTTCTTCAAGGGCCGTTGGGGCTTGATCTTGAAGGAGGATTTGACGAAGAACGAAGAGTGCTTTCTTGATCCTTCGGGATTTGCTTGAGAGCTTTGGAGTTTCAAGGCTTCAAGGTTTTGGTGTAATGTAAATTCTTCTTTCTTTTCTCTTGATGAAGAAGGCTATTTATAGGCCAAGAGAGTGAATCACCACCATCCATTTTTTGGTGAAGTGAGTGGAGTTGGTAGGTGAAGTAAATGTGTGATGTAGGTGAAATGAATGTGTGATGTAAGTGAAATGAATAAATGTTGTAATTTTAATACATTAGTTAACATTTATTTCACTGAAATTTCCGTGTCTACAGTTATCAGCCGGGAAGCTCTCATGTCAGTGGAAAGCATAACGCCATAAATTCGGACAAACAAAGGTATGCCCATTTTCTGTCTCTCCCACCGCGCCAGAAGCGCCTCACCGAATTCCATTGAGAATTGAAATTTACGACCCGTAGTCGTCACGAGAGAAGAAAACTCGTACCTGACAATTGGTTTCCAGAGATCCAGAAGAATCTCATTAGACTTGGAAACCCAGATCGCATCATTTTCGACAGATCTCAAGAACTCCCATGAATACTCAGTTGTCTGAGATGGTGATGGCAAGAATGAATCCACACAGGTCTCCTTCTCTTGTGCCTCTATCAACCCCACTGTCATCTATGTCTATGTAGGGAGGTTCTTACTTTGTGATGCCATGTTCTCTAGACCATGCAAGAACAACGCCAGTCTTTGGTAGCCTTTTTGGATTGAATTGGTTTTGTATGACCTCCACAACAACCCAGCTGGTCCTGGGTTTCAAGACTGGTAGAGACAGACAAAGAAAGAAAAAAAAAAAGGGAAGTTTATGGAATATGCATGGCACCATCTAAAAAAGTCAATAGTGCATAGCACCATTTGAAAAAGTAAGAAACAAAAGGTTTTGGTTCCTGGTGCATCTGCACCATCTAGATAGTAAAATAAAAGGAATAAAACCAAAAGTTTGTTTTGGAATGGTGCAGCATGTGAATGAATAAGAATAATAATAATAATAAAAAGTAAAGGTTTTTGGATGGTGTTACACCATCTAAAAAGAAAGAAGAAAATATATATGTATTTATATATGTGAATGGTGTTGGTTTAAAATCCTTTCACGAGTTTTATTTACTTTAAAGCAATTTATTTATCATGGACCGTTTTATCGCCTACTGCTTTAAATTTTGATTTATGTGAATGGTGCTGAATTAAAACCCTTGTCACAAGCTTTATTTACTTAAATGCAATTTATTTATTATGGTTGGAATTACCGCCTATTGCTTTAATTTATTTATTGTACTTATCTTTTGATACGATGAGTATATACTGGACCCGAAGTTCCTTGATCAGATCAGAACCTGCAGTTTCTTGATCCTCATCACATAAAAATGATTGGACTTGAAGTTCCATCATGCGAAAAGATAGGGCATGAAGTCCCTAGATCCGCAAGATCAAGACATCAAGTTCCTTGATGAGTACAGTAAGTTTGAAGTGCCGTAGTGCCTCAACTTAATTGTAATAAAAGCCATAAGAGTCTCAGTCTACAGACTATTAAATAAGGACCAGAAGTTCCTTATATCCATACTAAAAATGGTTTAGTAGAAATATTTATTAAGCGGCTGAAATTGATTACCCGCGCTCTACTCATTAAAACAAAATTGTTTTAATGAAAATGGTTTAGTAGAAAATGGTTTTTACATGGGTACATGCTATTTTGCATGAAGCAGTATTAGTTCGGTTGAAATTTGTTACCAATCATCAATACTTCTCAGTACAACTCGTGTTTGGACATCAACCAAACATTACACATTTACGAGTTTTTGGTTGTATTATCTTTGTGCCTATTGCACTGCCACAACGTACTGAAATGAGGCATCATCGCGGATCGGGCATTGACGTTGAACACCATCTATCATTCAATATTTGGAACGCTTGACTGAGGATATGTTTACCACGTGATTTGCAGATTGTCATTTTGATAAGACAATTTTCCCGCTGTTAAGGGGAGAAAATAACATTGTTTCAAAAGAACGATGAGAAAATATCATTACAGAAGAATGATGAGAAAAGATCGTTCCAGAAGAACGAATAGTATTTGTCTTATTTTGATTCACAAAGCGATCAATGAAAAAATGAAGCAAGGATAATTGAATGATACCACGAAAGTGATGAAATCACATATACTTGACGCAAATGTGCCTACAAGAATTAATGTCCTTGTTGGACAATATAGTGAGGCAGCAAATGATTTATCTGTTGCACGCCTGAAGCATGGCAGACCCTTAGACTCAAAAGGTTCAGTCATTCGAAAGAAGAAGAATATGGCACTACTGAACTATTGCATTCCTGAAGCATAATGGTTACATGCCAAAAGCATGACAGTCACCGCATGGATACACGTCCTAGAAAGGACAATCCGCGGACATGAGAATTTTGATGTCTTATGCATGAAGCATGATAGACATATAGGTTCCAATGACTCAACTCCCAGAAGTGGAGATTACAATCCAAGCTCTATAACGCTCAAGAAGAGGTTATGATCCACATTCTCTAAATTATGACTATCCTGGAAGAGATAGTGTAATGCCCTTGAAGAGACAATGGATATCCAAAGAAATGAAGAAAAAAATAAAATTATGCATGCGCACGCACTTGAGAATATGGGATCACAGATTGATGATAATACAAATAGCCAACAATGAGCTCTGTTGATATTAAGTCTCGTTCTTTTTTTGTCAACAAAATTATTGGCAAAAATGGAGAAAGGCAATTCCATTACAATTTTGTAAGAACGTGGAAAAATAGACCTATATACTTGAATATAATACAAATAGCCAAAAGATGTTGAACCAGGAAGGTTACATTGGGCATTTGTAATACAGTGAAATACACTCACATGATATGACACAAGGTTGTAAACGAGTTCATATGAATGAAGAATTATATACGAAGGGTTATGAGTCGCCCACATCATATCTCCATAAGTAAATCCCTCAAATATACATGGAAGCAAGTTGCTCTGTATAAATTCCAAAGGAAAATGTGTCATGAGGTGTAGAAAATCCCCGAAGGATTCATATTGCTTGAAGAAAGCCCTTAAAAGGTAAAGCATAAAATATGTACTCAATACCAATGGATGGTATAAATTGCCTTAGTGAGTACTTTCATTATGATATTGTTGCAAAATACTAAAATCTCTCACAAGAGTTGATGATATTAAATTGGGACTCCTGAAGAGTCAAGAAAGGTTATAAAATGTTGAGAGAAATATTGTCTTGAAGTGCAGATCGAACAATGTGCCAACACGAATCTTATCCATGATGTTTATGATATTAAAGAATCATATGGATTGAAGATTATGAGTTGAATACTCAAATGATTTAGACACTAAGAATTATCATTTATCTTCATGAGGGTAAAGATAAATTGATATTTGGTCCAGAAGTACCACATCTTAGTGAAGTATATGCTTTATTGTATTTGGCGCAATACATTGAATGAAATAAAGCTTATATATTGATATCTCCTAGAAATTACAGACATGTACATACACATGAGTTAAAACAAACAAACAGGATAAAGCCTTCACAAAGGTTGCTCATGTGAAGCCTCAATACTCGGCAATACCCCAAAAGGGTGAGGCATTGGAGATTGATCATGTGGCAGCCCATTACTTGACTAAACACCAAAAGGGGAAGGCATCAGTTGCCTTCGGAATCTAGCCACGAACCTCTGGTGATCACTTTGAATCCGACTTTCGGATTCCTGTATCTAGTCGAGATCTCTTTCATGCTCGTCGAGTAATTATTTGCAAGCACGTGTAACACTCTATTCTCGTGCTTGAGCCCTATGATCTCTTGTTTAAGACTTGCCAGCTTAGCCATTAATGATTCAACTTGGTGAGTTCGAGCAAGTAGGCGTTAGCCCATATTGGAAACAGAGCCAGCACACCGAACACTAAGAGCCAGGGAGTCTTGAACGGCCTACTCATCAGACCGTTTTGAAAGGATTATGTTATCCCTTGGAGTGAGAAGATTCCTAGCTACCACAGTAGCGGTTATGTTATTCGTCATCACATAGTCCCCAACTGTAAGAGGACCATTAGAAAATAAGAAGGATGGGCGCCATATATTATCTTGACGCTGCTCGCCTGTATCACTTCTAAGACTCAAGTCTAAACAAATGTTAGATGGGCAAGCTATTTTCAGAAATGAGGAAGGAAAAATGAGGTCAAATAAAATCTCAGAAGTGCAAGAAAGGGGAAAATTTCTAGAGGCAGTAACTTTCTGAGCATACTCTTGAACACAATTGATGTCTCTATAAAAGAAGAGGCAACAGAGCCACTTGTTCAGAGATCAAAAAGGCATCGCTCTTTGAATTTCAAAAGCCAGATTTTCCTGAATAAAGTTTGTTGGCATTTTTCAGACGCAATCTCAGCTTTTTCAGATATCGCGTGCAACTTTGTCAAAGATCTCTGACAAAGTTGAAAACGCGTAAATCTTATTGTTCTAATTACACCACAGTTGCCGACAAGAGTAAAGGCACAACACCACTGCATGCTATTGAAAAATCTCTATATATGTCGACCTTCGTTCTCCATAACAAAGCAGACTTGCAAGAATACCTAACTCGTCCTCATATTCGAGAATGCATCTTCAACAAAGTATCTCCAAATACTCAGTTTTCTTCCTCTCCGAGAATACCTCTTCAAAACAAGTCACACCAGAGCAAGATTATCTCATATCATCAAGGACGAGAACAAGAGTATCTTATATCATGCAATCTCCCTGTCATTTCCTTTGCCCTTATTCTTACCTGCAAAAACAAGGATATATAAAGCAATATGTCGAAACCTCCACTCAAACTTTCGGTAAGGAACCGACTGCTTGGAACCTTTCCTGATTGCTCACCTAGAATTGCTCTTGAGTACTCATCTTCAACTGCTGGTGGAGCTAGGTCTCAAGTCATCAACACCGCAGAATAATTGGCTCGTTGATGGCTTTTTACACTGAAGTTGCCACGCATGGATGAGTCACCAAGAAGTGAAGGACATTTCAAATGCAAGGTTTGCATTCCACTCCTGCATCAGTGAACAAATACTACAAGAGAAGATGCCACACGTGCATGAGGGAAAACCAGGGAAAATACCACTTATGCAAGGGGAACAAGTAAGGCAAGTGAAAATTGAAGCATGTAGAGACAAGCATAACAAACACGTGCTGATTCATCCTCGACAAAACCGAAGATCACTTGCCACGTGAAGCTCTTCATGGTCCAATTTTATCCAAGATCAAGCCTCGAATGTCCTTGAAGAAATCACAAGTCTGATTTAAGATCAATTGTCCACCACCCTTGAATCAAATTCAGCTCCAGATAAAAGGAGTAAATTCAAATCTTTGGAGGAAATCAGAAGACCCTCCAGCCCAGTTCAAGAACGAGCATGTGGAAAGTTAACAACAAGTAAAGCGCCTCTTTCGGCAACTCTTCTCGCTAAGAGACTGAAGCAGAAGGATCAACGATCAGCCTAAATGATTTGAAATCAGGAGGAGATACTCATCAAGGGGAGCATCCAAAACAAATCAAGATTTTAATGAGTCAATCAAAGACTTGTGGCCATCCAAGGGGAAGTGTTGTGAATAATGTGGATGGCCCACATGAATAATTTGTTACTATTTATGCACAGTATTTTCACTAATTATTTGTGAAAAATTTGTAAAGTGAATAATGTTTTATTTGCTTATAAAATGGATGAGAAATGAAGAAGAGTTTCACGAAAGAGATTGTGAAAGAAGAAAGAGGAAGAGAGAAAAGAGAAGAAGAGGAAGAGAGAAAAGAAAGGAAGAGAAGAGGAGATAATAAAGAGAGTTACTTTTGTACACTTATTATTCTACTTTATAATGGAAGCACCACCGCTGTCCCGAAGACGTACTCCAGTCACACTGACTGTAGCGGAACTTCGTAAATTTTGTACCTTGTTTTATTTATTCCACAGCACACACCGTCGATTTTATAACAAAACTTTTTTTTATTAGTGTTTCTAAATAAAAATCCCCTCCAAGGGCCAGCCAGGCCAAAATGGGTATTACCGTAAATTCCCTAATTCCAGACGGCAGTCGATAGCGTTCCTTGAACTCCTCATAAACTTCGAAGGGCAGTGGAGGTGGAGTCCTCCGTCGAGAGAAAATGTCGGAAACAGACAGCGTCTTCTCCCACGATCACCGATCAACGATTGTCAAGGTTCTCCTCGATTCCCTCAAGATTTTCCATAAAAACAAACAGACTTTCGTTTCCATTTTTGCCCTTACGACCCTCCCGCTTTCCCTCCTCCTCTTCTCCCTCTCCCTCTCCTCGCACCCCCTCAAATCCCACATCTACCACCTTGAATCCCTCGCACGCCTCGCCCACACGCGATTCGAAGCCCGCCAGGTCTGGAAGGAGTCCCGCGATGACGCCATCTCGCTCCTCCGCATCAAGGTCCTCTTCTTCTTCCCCTCCTACGCCCTCTCACTCCTCGCTTCCATCGCCGCCGTGACAGCCGCCTCGACATCCATCCACGGAAAACGCCCCACTCTCCGCTCATCCCTTAACGCCGTCAAGATCACTTGGAGAAGGCCGTTAGTCACATCCATCTGTATCTACGCGCTGTCGATCGCGTCCGCGCTAGTGCCCCGCACTTTGTCAACTGTATTCAACTCGTCCTGGTCCAGATTGGTCATCATGGTTCTCGGGTCGGGTCTGGAAATATACCTGATGGGGATGATGGGCCTGGGGCTAGTGGCGTCGATTTTGGAAGAGAGGTACGGGTGGGATGCGATTCGGGTCGGGTGGGAGTTGATGGCGGGTAAGAAGCTATGCGGGTGGGTGTTGTCGGGCATGTTCGTGTTGTTTACGTGGGCGGTTGCGAGGAAGCTGGAGGAAGTGATGGATGGTGAGGATTTGATGGAGGGATCATCGACGGCGACGCTGACGAGGGTGGTGGTGGGCATTGAGGATAAATTGGGTTGGGTAATTTTGTACGGGTTAGTGGTGCTTTGGGGGTACGTTGTTACCACGGTTTTTTACTGCGACTGTAGGAAACGCCACGTAAGTGGAGGTGGTGAAAATGAGGACGGCCCTGACTGAATTCTCTGCTCTTCAGATCCAACTCCACATGAGGTGTTTTTTTTTTTTTTTTTTTTTTTTTTTTTGGGGTTTTTCTCTTTTGAAATTTCTTTTTGGGAGATACATAGTTTGTTTGTCATTTTTAAATGTAATGGGATAGGATTGAAATAATGTTTTGATTTGGTTTGTTGATCAAGTTGAAGAAGCCTACAGACAGACTATTCTTTTGGGTTGAGATGTTTTGCATTTGAATCCAATTTATAGATCATCCTCACATCCACATGTATTGTTTTTCTTTTCCTAATGTGATTCAACAAGTAATGGGAAAACTATTTCAATAAATGTAATTACAAGATTGGATGATGGATGAGATTTGTCACCCACTCTCATTGTTTATTGAAAAGCTAGCCTTGGAATGTATGGGTAATACTACGGACATCAATATTTTAGATCAATTATGTAAACTATATGACGTGGTTGTTGATAATAATTTTTTTTAATTTTTTTTTTGAAATTAATTAATATATTAAACCAGGGCCAAGCCATGAGGGGCAAAAAACCAGCAAGAGCAAACAAGCGGAGAAAACAATACAAGGTGAGAGAGGGATACAAATGACGCACCCAAACCCACTACAACAAAACACTAATTTGGGGAACAAGGAAATCCGTCTTTGTTTAAGATACCAACAATCGAAGATGGGGGTCTTTTGACCTAGACGTTATTGCACATCTTCGTGCCCTGATGAGACATCACATAGTCCGCCGTAAAATTAGCTGATCTTGGAACCCAAGACCAATCGCAAGCATGAAAGGAGTTCCCTAAGGCATAAACGCGGAAAATGATGGGGAGCACCTCCCAGCCGCTATCATCAATCTTAGGCACGAGATAACCTTCAAGGAATTAGATTCAATGATAATATTTGAGAACCCTCATTGCAAAGCCATTATGTTAACCAATGTGGAGTAGGAGGGGTCTAGTGAGAGGACAACTGTGGTGTCCTACTTATCATGGATCGAGAGGTGGGCCTCCTTGAACAAGCAGCCATGAAGGACACATCATACACTTATTGCGGATCGAGAGGTTGTTGATAATAGATTATTACTTAAGTTTTGATGAACGTATTTATTGTCCATTGATGACATATCATACGGTTTACAAATTTGACCTCAAAAGTTGGTCTATTGTAAATTTAGGCTATATGACAGTGGATCTTCTTAATAGCCTATGTAATTGTTTAGAGGTCAGCTTTTAGTTTCATAGATATGATCGAGGAGACTTAATAATTTTGTAGTGTGTTTTTAATACAGCCAATTCTGGATCCAGCTGTTTTATCAAATTTTTATAAGGAAAAAATTTGTAATTAATTTGTTGTTGGACTATGAATATGTTGATAAAAATGCGCAATTTAACACTACAGATGTAACATCCCACATCGCCCAGGGAAGTGATCCTTATATGTATATTCCCATCCCTACCTAGCACGAGGCCTTTTGGGAGCTCACTGGCTTCGGGTTCCGTAGGAACTCCGAAGTTAAGCGAGTAGCGCGCGAGAGCATTCCTAGGATGGGTGACCCATCGGGAAGTTCTCGTGTGAGTTCCCAGAAACAAAACCGTGAGGGCGTGGTCGGGGCCAAAAGCGGACAATATCGTGCTACAGTGGCGGAGCGGGCCCAGGATGTGGTCCGCCTCAGGCCGGGATGTGACATTTTGTATCAAAGCCTAACCTTGGTCGCGTGTGTGCCGACGAGGGCATCGGGCCCCTAAGGGGGGTGGATTGTAACATCCCACATTGCCCAGGGGAGTGATCCTTATATGTATATTCCCATCCCTACCTAGCAGGAGGCTTTTTGGGAGTTCACTGGCTTCGGGTTCCGTAGAAACTCTGAAGTTAAGCGAGTAGCGTGCGAGAGCATTCCTAGGATGGGTGACCCATCGGGAAGTTCTCGTGTGAGTCCTAGAAACAAAACCGTGAGGGCGTGGTCGGGGCCCAAAGCGGATAATATCGTGCTACGGTTGCGGAGCGGGCCCGGGATGTGGTCCGTCCCAGGCCAAGATGTGACAACAGATCTTTTATGTATGTACATATTTCCAAAGCATTTTAAACACCCGCAACACCGCGCATGAACTTTTGCTAATGTGTACCAAATAACCTTCAACATAATTACCATTAGTTTTAACACTAATGTCAAAAATTAATTTTAAGCATTACTAGTCCTTTTGAGCCGCCGGCACTATTCTTGCTTCATCATTGTACCCATAGAATAAAAACGTGGGTAAGGACAAACCGATCACCGAATCTACGGAGCGCTTCCTGCAAAGTATGACATTTCCATGTATTTTGTTCCTACTCAAACTTACGCATGTCTTATCCAGTGTGAGAGTTGTTTTAATAGTAACAACATTATCAAAATTTCTCTCTTACTAGAGGCGTTTTTCACTTTGTTTGATGTGTTTGTCAATGCCAAATGGTGTTAAAAATAAATGAGGTATGGAGTGTGTCCAATTTTGAATAAATATTAGATGACACATCATTCGTTGAACAAGAACTTACACGAAATAGTGGTGGTGTTCCAAACCTAACCCTATCACGCATCCCCGTTTTTTAGAATTTTCTCGCACAACGTTGCATTATCGGTTTTGGACCCGCCATATGAAGTCTTTGTCGTACATAAATCCCTGGAACAAGATTAGGACTGTAACTTGGTTTGAAAATTCCCTACCTAAAAATTTGCCAAGCCTATTCGAAATGATGATCCCAAACAAGTCTTAATGAAGAAATCTAATCTGTGTAACATTTTGATTCAAAAATGATATTCTTATTATCTAGTTGTATCATTATTTATATCATCTTTTTACTTACATGTGTTGGCGGACCCTATCTCTATTAAAGAGATGGTGGATTTCATCTCTATTAAATAAATGATATAACTAGATGGTAAGTATAACACTACTCCGTTTAATTATGATCAGTGTTTGGTTTGACCTCAGAAGCTCATGCAATTCCTATGTTTTGATTCGTTCCCAAGTCCCAAGCCAATCCCACATGTCTCACCCAAACCAATGACTAGTTGGGTTCTCGGAAGTTGTCAAGCAGCTTAAGCTGACCAAAGAGAATGAGGAAAGGATAAAACAGTGCGTATCTTATTTTTAATGTTTTCCATATATATTGTGGGTTTGCCTTTTGGCTCCTAATTTATGTTTAGCCTTGTTGGCCTTGGTCCTTATAAATTTGAATTGTTTAGTTACATAAACGCAAAATAAAACATATACAAAGCGTAATTGCATCTGCAATAAAATTAAGGTTTTAAGAGACGCTAGGTGCTAATCGGGCGGCGAGTTGGGACCTAGCGTCTAGGCGGGGGCCTAAGTAGACTAAGCTAATTCAAATAAATTTATTATATGTTGTATAAATAAATGTCTATTTATACATAAAGAAACATATAATTGTATTGTGATACATAAATTGCAAAAAAAAATGACATATATATTATAAAATATTAGATACATTGAAAACATGGGAAATAAGCAGATAATGAGTGCTTATCTAAATATTCAATAAGCCTATTACATTTTATTGACAAAATAAAATTCAAAAATGAGAGCTATCGGATTTTCTATCTAAGTGAAAGTCATGACCTAGGTAAGTTTAGGCGGGTTAGGGAGACGCCTAAGTAGGTCTAGACGCATTTTCTTAATTTTCAAATGCTTAAAGACTAATCGGGACGGTGGCTAGTGCCAGTGTCTAGGTAGGGCCTAGTAGCGCTAGACGAGGTCCTTTAGAACAACGAAAAACATTTCACCTCTCTCCCTCTATATACGTGGTTTCAAGAAATCGTGTTGAAATTTTGAAACAAAATCCTAATATCCTCGATTATAAATTTATCCCCCATAAAGTCGCACACCATCCCAAAATCAAATCATTAACTAGTTTGGAGTTGTCTTAAACAAGAACATCCTTATAAATTTTTTGCAGTGCAAATTTTAGCATCTCTCAAAGCAAACTGCTTCCGAAATATATCACCCACAAGACTAGGATAGTAGGACTTCCTCTCTCATCACGAATGACAATACCACAAACAACATGTTGATTTAAGAGAGAACCATCAAAATTTAGGGGTCCCTTTCACTTAATGATCCGTCTAGTTAGTTCTACCAACAATGTCTCATAATGGCCCAATCACTTAGATAAGCCCGATTATTTGATAAGGTGCTAAAAGTAAAATGTGGTTAGTTTCAATAATATAAGTTTTTTTAATACATATTGAGGCGGGAAAGAGATTCTCTCCGGATCTCTTCCACCAAGACCACTGAATTAAGTGATCCGGACCTTTGAAATTTCATCCAACGGCCCACCTGTTTTGATCCCTTAAAAGCTATAATAATTTTTGGCCGTTGGATGAAATTTCAAAGGCCCGAATCACTTGATCCGATAGCCTTGGTGGAAGAGATTCAAAGATGATTTGTTTCCACTAATGCTTGGAAGATTTTAACTAAGTCATACAATGAACTCATCATAATAATTTGATATTAAATTCGTTATCTACAGAAGTCGAAGCAAAAGAACAAGATATACAATGTCCTTTTCAAAAGTTGAAAGCATATTTATAGCTCTTAGCCGGTTTGAGTTGGCTTATGAACTTACAACTTGAATATATATATATATATATATATATAGGAATCCCTTCCCAAGAGGGATCCTCATTCTTCAACAAAAAAATGGGGATCCCCTCTTGACCGATAAATTTGGCTTTAATGAAATTCTGTGGTTGAGATTCCGTGGTCTGTGATTTAATCTCAACCACAAAATTTCATTAAAGTCAAATCTAACGGTCAAGAGGGTACCTCCATTTTTTTTTAAAAAATGGGGATCCCTCTCGTGAAGGGGCCTGTACATATATATATATATATATATATATATCTGTGTGTGTGTATCAAATCGAACCAAATTGGTTAATTAGATCGGTTCGCCGCTCTTGTCCAATAGTTTGCTCTCCTATGATCCCTATTGTGGAGCAAAAAATAATTTCAAAAATCCTGAAGATGACATGTGGATTTTTTCCAAAGAAGACAAGAATGCTCTCATTAAATGAGTAGGGTCCACAAAGAGTCACTAAACTCTGTAAAATTCTTTGACCAGTCCCTGGAGAAGGATACGAGAATGAAAAATTCTAAAACCAAGACGAATAGAACATCCCATGTACATATATACGAACCAATCAATGGAACAAGAACATATACAACCTCTACAAGCCACCACCGCAAGCTGCCATCACTTCCATTGCATGAACTGGAGCCACAGTAGCTGATGAAGCAGCCTAGCCCATGGTGTGAATGCCTAGGAAAAACTCCAAGGACAACAGCTACAGTAGGCCATGGCATCAAGAGAAAGCCTAGCCTTCCAAAATCAAAACCAAACCGTGCTGGTGCCGCATTCTGCCCAATCAGGAGCCCAGATGTGGAGCCCAGGAGTAAATCCAAGAACGGGCCCAATCTCCAATCCATACAGGCTCAAAAGAGGATCCAGAAGGCCAACCTACTAGGAAGTAACATGCGAGTAGCAGTAAGCCCAAACCTCAATGTGCATGAGCACATTCCACCCTCACTGGTGCCACATGTGTTTGAACCTGAGCTTGAGAGTGTTAGCAAATTGCTAATAAAGAGTGGACTAATGTTGAGAAGTATGATGTTACTTTGGGGTTGAAATCTGAAACTTTCATTTGCTGGCTAAGACCTCCTAATGGGTGGGTTAAGTTGAATAATGACAGCTGCAGGTTTGGGGAGAATGGAGTTATTGGTTTAGGTGGGGTTCGTTAGGGGACTTTTAGGTCAAGGTGGACTTAGGTTTTGAGAACGTCATATTGTCTCCCTTGGTACGGATTCATAACAAGTCCCAGGATATCTCCAAAGAGTTAGTTTGTCTTAGGAAATACCCTGGTAACATTAACGACTCGAAGATAACATGAAAGATCAAGATAATTACTTGCTCAAGTGAAGCATGGTGTGGAAGCTAGAAGATTATCAATTTACATGAGAGAGAAGGGATTTGCATGGTTGCATAGCATTCTTTATTGGATAAGTTGGGCTTTCCTAGGGTGATAGTAAGGTTTCTAATGGTTAGGATATTTGATGCAAAGTTATGGAAATTACTAAGGTCGCATAGATGGTGATGCTTGCGGCTTGGAGTATGCTTGTGGGCTAAGTGGAGTTTCTGGGCTTCTTCCTGGGTGGTTTTTCTCTATCTCATTATCTCTGTGTTCCTCTAATCTTCTGTCCTCCTCTAATAGGAGCATATTTATGCGATTTTGTTATCTTATTTCTTTGCATTTACTTCGTTAATTTCCATTTATTTTGGTAGTTTATGTTATTTTTGTATTATTGTAGGTCCAGTTGGTAAAGATGACAATAAATAGTCAAATGAAGCAATTTGGAGCAGTTTTGGACTTGGATTGGATAGCATGGGTGGATAGCATATGGGCTGAATGTTTTTGGTGTTTAAATGGTGCTAGACATGTGCTTGTAGAAATTAAAGTTTAGGCTTGGAAGGCAAGGAATTACACAAGAAAGAGGAATCCTAATTGGAGAGGAACATTACCTTATCTTATCTTATCTTATATTATCCTATCTTATCCAACAATATCTTATCTTATCTCCAGCTGCAAGGAGGAATCCTAATCACATTCCAACACTTCAACCTGATTTTTAGAGTCCTAAAATAACTCAAAAATACCAAAACCCTTTCCTCCTTGGATTCAGCCATTTTCCCCTATATATATGAAATTCCTGCACAGATTTAAGAGTGTGCCCTGCCTACCCTTCATCCATTGAAGTTGCTGGAATTTTCAGAATTCATTCTATCTTTGTTTTAAGTTCAATGTTTATTTTAGATTGCTTTTCAATTATGATGAACATGTGTAACTAAGTTTCTTTTAAGCTAGAGGTGAATTTGAAGTCATGATCATATGGTTTATATAAATTGATTACATTTAGTTATTGTTTTGTAAAACATGAATGCAATATACTTATCTGCTTTATAGAGAACTTATTCTTGTATGTTTATTAAGGGTGCAAACTTAGTTTGCATGCAGGAATTTGATGCTAGAATATAAGGGAATTTCACCTAATCGTTATGAACTTATATTTGCAAGTAGTAAAAGTCACTAGTCATGATTGAGTTAAGTAGATTCTTGGCAGGAGTATCATGCTTTCTATAGTTACGAATGCTTTGCCAATGCTTATGATTTTCACATAACTTCATGATCTTTGAGATGTATCTCTACCATGCTTTTCATAATTAGGGAACATGAGAAGAATAATTTGGTTGCGTCGCTGAGTCCAATTCAATGAACTTAGGAAAATCTGAGAGTTAATTAATGCTGTTCATAGTTAATTTGGGGCATTGTCATTCATGGTTCCGACTTGTAGGTGACCTGCGAATATTCGCACAGTCTTCACATAATCGTAGCATGATAGGAGCATATTTATGCGACTTAATTGGCTTGCTCTCGTGCATTTATGTTGTGTTTCCTTAGTTATTTTAGTGTTTAAAGTCACTTTTGTGTGTTTTCAGATTATAAAGCCAAAGTGTGCAAGAAGATGCAAATTGGAGTCTTTTGGAGCAAAAGAGGAATGAATGAGTTGAAGATTTGAAGAAATATGAATTCCTAATTGAAGATGGATTCCTACTCCAACAAGGATTCCTACTTGAAGTAGGAAAGTTAAGCCTAGGTTTCCCATTTTGGTAACCTTTCCTAATCTTAAACGTCCTTATTTTCCAGCCACTTTGAAGGCCTTGTATGCACTTTAGGACACAAAACAAAGGCCCTAGACCCCTTAGGGACCTTTGCCGTGGGTTTCCCTTTCTCCCCATCCCTTGCCGTGCAAGGGGGGTATTTATGTCCTATTTTATGCACTTAAACACATTCCCCTTTCTAAATAAAACCCTAGCCGCATGTTTTAGCCTATTTTCCTTTTAATTTCTGATTTGATTTCCTAATTCTAGAAGCCTTTGACTTAATTTTAGTTAACCAAAAATAAGCTAGGGTTTTAATTTCTGAAAACCCTTTATATTCCCTCTCTTAGCTGCACCCTAGGGGATTTTTTAATCATTCATTTAGCCACATTCCATCTTTGCCGCAGCCACCATCACCCTAATACCTTCAATCCGCAACTTCCATCCATTCCAGCCACATTCCATCTCTGCCGCAACCTTCCATCCATTCCAGCTACCATTCTACACCTCCATACACCACCCACACCCCTTGCCGCACCACCATACCATCCTAACTCCCTTCCTAAACCAAAATCACATCCAAAAATCCCCTAAAACCTCTCTGCCACAGCAAGGAGAAGAAGAAAGAGGAGCTTGAACGTGCAGAAATTCAAAGTGGAATCGTTGGGCGTTTTAGGTGTAATCAATCTTTTGTTCTCTATGTTTAATTTCAATTTTGTTTCTCTTTCTGTGAACATGAGAGGCTAAACCCCTAGTTAGCTAGGGGGTGATTCAAAACCATGTATATGCTTGCAATATGAATTGATTACCTTCAGTTGGAATTTCATGAGTTGTGGATTCAATTTGTTTAACTGCTTGATTGATAACTTATTTGTGTATGTTTATTGAGAGTGCACGCTTAGTTTTCATGCATGAATATGACGCTAGAATATAAGTGAGTTTCACCTAATAGTTACAAACTTATAGTCACAAGTAGTGGAGGTCGCTTATAAACGATCGCGTTAAATGAATTCTTGGCACTAGTTTCATGCTCATCATAGTAACGAATGCCTCGTCAACACTTATAGTTTTCATGTTGCTTAGTGATCTTTGATTGTATCTTTATTGTGCTTTTCACGTAAAGGACTTTTGGAGAATGTTTTGAATTGTTGTATGCGCTGTCCCATCCAATTCATTAACTTAAGGAGAACTTGAAGGTTAATTTAAGCGAACCTAATTAACCCGGGGTGTTGAGTTTCATGATTCATCGAAAGACCAACTGAAAATCATCTTGTATGCAAGTGTGACATGTGTGGAGAAGAACCTTCTAGCTAGCATTCCATCCATATTATCATCAAATTCGTTTTTACAATCTGTTTTTATTACAATCTGTGTTCTTTGTTTTAATTTCGTCAAAACTAAATCCCCCTTTACTTTAGTGTTCAATTTAGCTAGAAAGTGTCTTAGTTTGTGTTTCTAAGTGTTTTGATTCAAGTTATAACCCAAATTCGTCCAAATTAGGTTAGGTGTTCAAAGCTGCCCAGATTGTGTTTTTAAGGCAGTTTTGAGTGTTTTGTTGCTGTTTTGAGTCTTTTGGTTTGTTTTAGTGTTTTAATGGTTAGTTTTGCATTCTTTGAGTCTAGTTTAGTGTTTTAACCTTTGTTTTACGTTTTTGAGTCAGTTTTCAAGTGATTTAGCAATCCCTCCTAATCCTTGGTTTAGAACGATCCCTACTTATACATATACTACAATTGTCAAAAGAGGGTTTTAAATTGTGTGCTTATATATTTCGCATCATAGCACTTGACCGTATTTAGTTACACCTAGTCTTGTCGTACAGACCACTAGAGGTGGTTCCGACTCGTGTGCAGGTATGTTTGATAAGTTATGGATAAGTCGTACAGGTCACTATAGGTGACTCTGACTTATATGCTAGCATTGATTGATGAGATATGTGATGAGATATTGATTAAGTCGTACAGGTCACTGTAGGTGACTCCGACTTATATGTTAGCATTGATTGATGAGATATTGATTAAGTCGTACAGGTCCCTATAAGTGACTCCGACTTATGTGCTAGCCTTGATTAATGAGATATGGATAAGTCGTACAGGTCACGTTAGGTGACTCTGGCTAGTATGTTGATGAGCTATTGATTCAGCCGTACAGGCCACAATAGGTGGATTTGGCTGATATACTATTTCATATTGATTTATTTCATCTGGGTTACTTATTCTTGTTGAGATATATATGTTTATTGAGATCTATGGCATGATATTCATGTGGACTTTGTTATGCCGCGTTTGGGATTGAGATAGATAAGTGTTCTATTTTCTGGGAAATATACAGGTGTTACGGTGATGGGCTACTGCCTTTGGTAATTGAAATTGTTTTGAAAAGTTTTGTTTCACTCACTCACACTTTCTATTTTTTGCGCCCCTCCAGGTTCTAGTAGTAGAGTTCTGTATCGACGAAGATTCGTGGCACTTTTCAGTACAAATGTCTTCTTATGATGGTATAATCATTATCTTACCTTACTGTACTATACCTATACTCTGTATCATGCGTGCAATGGGTCCAGACCCGCTCATCACGCACTCGTGTACTTAGGCACTTTTAGATTTTAATGTATTCACATTTTATATATCATCAAACTTTATGGCTTTGTCACCTTCCTGGTGTCGGCCAGCTGATAGGAGCATATTTATGCGACTTAAATGGCTTGTTCTCGTACATTTACGTTATGTTTCTTTAGTTATTTTAGTACTTTAAGCTATTTTCGTGTGTTTGTAGGTCCAAAGGGCTAAAGGAGCAAAAAGATGCATTTTGGAGACTTTTGGAGCACTTTTGGGCTAAGGACGGATAGCTTATGCTTGAAGCCAAAGTGTTGGACGAAATTGAAGACCTAATTGGAGCCAAAGTGTTGGAACCTTGTTCTCTTTAGTTTTAGGACATTTAAACCTTTCCTAATCCCAATCATGCCATGCATAACACACATCCATTCTAACACATTGTCATTGCACATGCATTTCCTTCATTAGTTAACCCACGTGCACTTATCACTTATCATCACCACATATCATATCACTTAATCACTTATCACTTATCATCACCACTTAATCACTTATCATCACCACTTAACCACTTATCATATCATAACCACATATCATATCACTTATCACTTATCACTTAACATATCATCCACCTACTTCACCTACAACATCCACCTACTTCACCTACAAATGACATAGCCATATGTTCCCTCCACTACTCCTATAAATACCCTTGCATTCATTCATTCATGACATCTCATTTCATACACAACACACCACAACATTCTTTCCTATTCTCCCTTGTAATCCAAAAACCATCTTTCCATTTCCATCACTCCTCACTCCATTCCACACTTCCATTCCCCCAAACCAACTATCCTTAGACCTTATGCTACAATAAAGAGGAAGAGAAGAGGGCCTAAACGTTCATACAATTCAAGTTTGAGTTGTTGGAATGTTTAGGTGTTTCTTTGATTTCAATGTTTAATTTTAATTCTCTTTGTTTTGTATGAGGAACTAAACCCCCCTTAGCTAGGGGGTGATTCGAATATATGTTTATGCTTGCATTTTGATTTGATTACTTCTAATTGCATTTCATAAGTTGTGATTCAATTTGTTTAACCGTTTGATTGATAACTTATTTATGTATGTTTATTAAGATGCGCGCTTAATTTTCATGCATGAATATGACGCTAGAATATAAGTGATTTTCACCTAATCGTTATGAACTTATATTCACAAGTAGTGGAGGTTGCTTATAAACAATCGCGTTAAATAATTCTTGGCATAAGTTTCATGCTTATTCATAGTAACGAATGTCCTCGTCAACACTTATAGTTTTCATAATGCTTAATGATCTTTGATTGTATCTTTATTGTGCTGTTCACGTAAAGGACTTTTGGAGAATGTTGTGAATTGCGTTGCGCTAACCCATCCAATTCATTAACTTAAGGAAAACTTGACGGTTAATTTAAGCGGACCTAATTAACCCGGGGTGATGAGTTTCATAATTTATCGAAAGATCAACTGGAAATCTTTTTATTATGCAAGTGTAACATATGTGGAGATGACCCCCTTAGCTATTCTATCATCCATTCATTCCATTTCATCAATTTCATATTTACATTCTGTCTAGTTTATTTAACTTGTTTCGTTATTTCAATTTTCGTATAAACTTAAATCCCCCTTTACTTTAATGTCAATTTAGTTAGAAATCATTTTAGTTTGTGTTTTTAAAAGCATTTTGAGTCTTTGGTTTGTCTTAGTGTTTTAAAGTTTAGTTTTACATTCTTTGAGTCTAGTTTAGTGTTTTATATTGTGTTTTTACGTTTTTGAGTCAAATCCAAGTGATTAACAATCCCTCCTAATCCCCGGTCCAGAACGATCCCTACTTATACTTATACTACAATTTGACGAAAAGAGGGTTTAATTTGTGTGCGTATAAATCACGCATCAAATTTTGGCGCCGTTGCCGGGGATTAGAAAATTTGCTAATCCCTTGGATTGTTTGTTTCTGTATTGTCTTTTAGATTTAGTTTTTTTTTATTTGTGTTTTGTTTGTTAAGAACAACATGGCACTTGATAACGCTTCTCTTTTGTCACAGCTCATGGAAAGGTCCCAAATGCAAAGAGTTGATATATTTAATCTTCAATCAAGGAATAACGTGTTTTCCAATACTTACAATTCGGGATTGGAGTGATCATTCAAACTCTATGTGGTGGGAACCTCAAAATGCTCAACAAGGAGGATATTGGCAGCCACCACAACCTCATATTCAATATGCCCAACCAAATTTAAGTTTGTCAATAGATTATAATCAAAAGCTTAACGAATTAATTTGTTTGGTGCAGGGCTCACAAAATCAAGACAATGAGGCTCGACAAGAAGACAAAAGGTTGGATCACTTGGAAAAGCAAATTGGGCAGATAGCGGAGTTCGTAGGACAATTTTGCGACCAAGGCAAACTCCCTAGTACAACCATTGTAAATCCGAAGGGAGGATTTGAAGCACCTTTGCCGGAAGCACTTATTGCTCCTACGCCATCTAATTCAAGTAAGGTTGTTCCAATTAGTTCTAACCCCATTCCACCTAATATCCCTATTCCTTGCAGGTTCATGAATTCCAAGGAAGAAGAAAGTGAAAAAGACATCTTGGAAGACCTTCCAAAGGTGCAAAGTAGGGAATTTCATGAATTCATCAAAGGGGATATACTTGAGACAACAATGCCCAAAGAAGTTGAATTTGATGACATTGGACAAGTCATAACCATCACATGCAATCTGGCCAAGTCCAATATCCCTGAAACTTTCAAAGGAGTGGTGTTTGTCATTGAGTTCTTGTCAGACAAAACAAGTAAGTCATTTTTTTCAAATTCCATTACATTTTATACTAACTTGTTGTTTTTTATGAATCAGGCACCTACATTAGAATTCAAACCAATGCCGGTTCACTTCAAGTATCACCTTCCATTCAAGGACCAATTCCATGCCGTTTGATTTTATTTATGTTAAAAAAAAAAAAAAAAAAGATACTAAACATGGAGAAAGATGGAGCCTTCACAGAGGATGTTTACGTGAAGCCCCACTACGAGGCGTCGAAGCAGAAGGAATAGAAGCGGAAGGCATAGGAGCAGAAGGCATAAAAACAGGAGGCATAGAAGTGGAAGGCATCGGAGCTGGAGGCATCGAAGATAGAGCATTCGAGGCCTCAATACTTGGCCAAACGCTGGATGATCCAGGAAAAAGGTGCCTCTGGAGGAAAGACGAAAACCTTTGACGATCACTTTGAATCCGACCTTCAGACTCTTGCAGCTCATCAAGCTTCCTCTTCATCCCCGACGAATAGTTATTTGCAAGCACATGCAAACTTCTATTCTCGTACTTAAGCTGCTGGATCTCTTGCTTAAGTCTTTCCACCTCTGCCATCAACGATTCCACTTGGCGGGACCGAGCAAGCAGGCGTTGGCCCATGTTGGACACAGAACTCGCACACTGAACACTAAGTGCGAGGGACTCTTGAACGGCCAACTCATCGGACCGTCCTGACAGCAGCCTACTATCTTTTGGAGTGAGGAGGTTTTTAGCTACTATTGTAGCTGTTGTGGCGTCCTGCATCACAGAGTCTTCACCTGAAAGAGGACCGTTAGAAGATAAAAAGAAGGGCGCCATACATTACCTTGACGGGGCGCAACCGGATCGCTGCTGAGACTCAAATCTAAGCTAAGGTTCGATGAGTTTGCCATTTTTTTTCAAAGTGTTCAAAGAGAAGGGGTGGATGGAGTTAAAATTTCACAAAGGGCCGGAGTCGAGTTTCAGGAATGGGAAATCTTCAGAGTGTGTGTGTTGGGGTGATTGATAGCTCTATAAAAAGCCAAGACGACGCGTCCACCGATTCAAAGAGCCGGATTTTCCGGCGTAATTTAGGCGACGCTCCCTCGGCTTTTCAGAAAACGCGTTCAACTTTGTCAAAAGATTTCTGACAAAGCTGAAAACACGTGGAGGCCATCATCGCATCTACACATCTTTAGCCGACAAGCGCAAAGTTCGGCGACGCTTTCTCTGCTTTTCAGAAGACGCGTGCAGCTTTGTCAAAAGGAGCCGCATCTGCACTACCACGTGTCGTTCAGAAAGCGAAGGGGCGTCGTTCAGAAATCGAAGGGGCGCCTGCTCAGAAATCGAAGAGGCGTATTCAAAGATCGAAGAGGCGCCACTATTTCAAAGAGCCGGATTTGCGGGATCAAAACGTTTGTCGACAAGGGTAAAAAGTACCACCACTTGATATTATCTCTATATATGTCGACCTTCGTCTTTTATGGCAGGGCAAACCTAAAAAAAATGCCCAACTCTCCCTCACCTCTGAGGGCGCACTCCCAGCAAAGCCTTTCAAAATACTCAATTCTTTCTTCTTCCCCAAAGATGATACCAGATGCCTGGAGTACATATGACCCAGGAGGAAACGGCGGATTGAAGCATGTGCTGATTCATTCACCGCTTCTTCAAAGCAAAGGTATCTCATATCATCAAGGTCAAAAGCAAAAGTATCTCATATCATGCTCTTTCCCTATCTTTTTCTTTGTCCTTGTTCTTACTTGCATGGCAAAGTAAAAGAAGCAATCAGCCGGCACTTGGAGTCAGTCTTCCGATCTGGAGCCAACTGCCTGGAATCTATTCCTGATTGCTTACCTAGCGTTGCTCTCGAGTAGTCATCTTCAATGGTTGATACACTTCCAGAGAAGGGACCACTCCTGCAAAGATTGAACAAAGAAACAGATAGCAGGAGGAAGCTCAGACCTTCGGGGGAGACACTAAAGGGAATCCTGCTGCCCAGTTCAAGAGTAGCACAAAGGAAAATCAACGATGGGCGGAAACCAGTTCAAGAGTAAGCCTGTGGAATCACAAAGATCAAAGCCTCAATGCAATCACCAAGGAGAAGAGGGAATTTACACTCCATAACCAGATTTGCGTCCCTAAACTCTTCTCTTTGTTAATTACATTCTGCCATGTTTAATATGTTTAGTTGCTTTTTGTGTGTTTACTTATGTTTTGTGTGAATCAATGCTTAAAACATTGAGGACAATGTTTGATTTAAGTGTGGGGGGGGGGGGGTAACTAAAGTGTTTTGATGCAAATTCGTAGGGTTTTATCCACCATAACTTCTAATGTTGTTCCTTGCTGTTTTAAGGTGTTTTTAAGTTGTTTTAGAGTGTTTTAGTGTGTTTTGTTTTATAATTCGAAAATCCCATAAAAATTTGAAAAATTGTTTTGAAAACCCAAAAGAGTTGTTTTAAGAGTCGTTTTTGTGTGTTTGTGTCTTAGGGTACCTTCCAACACAATGATAAGGATTTGGTTTATAATTGCATGACGGTTAGGAAGAGTTATAAACATAGAGAAAAGTTTGATTTACTCTTGGTATATGCTTGGTTATGGTTATAATGTATGACTTCACATGCAATCATAAAAGAAAAAAATTCGTTTTTGTAACATGCTTGAAGGAAGGAACTCAAACAAACGCTACAACCCTGAGAGACTTGAGCCTATAACGTTCTTTGGAGAGTATAATCTGTGATTTCTTGTTTTCTAAAGTCGTTGCATGATCTCATTATTCTTTGCTTGGTTACTACTTAGAAGGCGTTTTATCATATAGTTCCAAATGCTAGAACTCATGCCCATTTCATTCAAAGCATGTTATTGATTTGCATAACACATATTCAAGAAGAAGTTGTGTAGTGACCACCACCATAGCCAAATAGCCTTACTTCCCATACTTCGTATATGTTGTAAGTTTTAACCCCGTTGAGCCTCGTTTTGCCTTTATTCCTTGTTTACCCACATCACCCCTTACCTAGCTTAGAGTAGGACTTTCCTATACCCTTGTTCTTAAAGTTTAGTGAGCATGACTTAAATGAATTCCTTTTGAGTTACATTATGCAAGAAAATGAGTGTGGGGGAGTAAAAGTTTGTTCTTACGTTTATATGTATGTTTTGAGATTCAAAAGAAAAAGAAGAAAAGAAACAAAAAAAAAAAAAAAAAAAAAAAAAAGGAGTGAAAATAAGAAAGAATGAACTCACGAGCGTTGATGGTTGAAGAAAGGGTCCAAAAAGTTGAATATGGCCCTAAGTTTTGTGTGATTTTCCCTTGGGTGTTCAAAGTTGACTTCTGCGTTCTTAAGGGAATTCTAAGTGCCTAATTCAATACTTTGCTCACTATTGCTTTAAGAATGTTTGTTTATCCTTCACCTTTCATTGTTAGCCAATACCCTAGCCCCGTTACTACCCTTTGACTTCTATATTGAGTGTTATGTATTTCAATTGTGGAGTTTGAACTTGGTATGAGCTTATGGTGTCACTGGTTCTCGCGTCTAAGTAGTAGCATTCCATTCATGAGATCATATCTAAACATGCTTATTAACTCCAGAAAATGCTTTCCTTATTATAACATATGTGAGTGTTCGTCTACATGTTTACATCAATCTTCTCACATATACCTAGTGTAGGGTGTGTAGTCAGAAAATCTGTGTGAAAAACGAGAGTACATCTAGTAAGAAATTGAGGGAATTCTCTAAAGGCATGTTACTACATTTGAAATGTGTTTTAATTGCTTAATTGTGAACTAGTATGTGGTGACTATGATTAAGAATGTACTTAAGTGTAAAGATGGCTCAAATCTGTGAGAATAATGATTTTTAACTTGTCATGTGCATTGGAAGTCCCTGATACGATTGTTGGAAGGTGTAGGTTGTGTTTTGTTCTTTTTGTTTTGTTTTTCTGTTTTGCTCGAGGACTAGCAAAAGCTAAGTGTGGGGGTATTTGATAGGAGCATATTTATGCGACTTAAATGGCTTGTTCTCGTACATTTACGTTATGTTTCTTTAGTTATTTTAGTACTTTAAGCTATTTTCGTGTGTTTGTAGGTCCAAAGGGCTAAAGGAGCAAAAAGATGCATTTTGGAGACTTTTGGAGCACTTTTGGGCTAAGGACGGATAGCTTATGCTTGAAGCCAAAGTGTTGGACGAAATTGAAGACCTAATTGGAGCCAAAGTGTTGGAACCTTGTTCTCTTTAGTTTTAGGACATTTAAACCTTTCCTAATCCCAATCATGCCATGCATAACACACATCCATTCTAACACATTGTCATTGCACATGCATTTCCTTCATTAGTTAACCCACATGCACTTATCACTTATCATCACCACATATCATATCACTTAATCACTTATCATCACCACTTAACCACTTATCATATCATAACCACATATCATATCACTTATCACTTATCACTTAACATATCATCCACCTACTTCACCTACAACATCCACCTACTTCACCTACAACATCCACCTACTTCACCTACAACATCCACTTCACCTACAACATCCACCTACTTCACCTACAAATGACATAGCCATATGTTCCCTCCACTACTCCTATAAATACCCTTGCATTCATTCATTCATGGACATCTCATTTTCATACACAACACACCATTTTTCCATTTCCCTTGTAATCCAAAAACCATCTTTCCATTTCCATCACTCCTCACTCCATTCCACACTTCCATTCCCCCAAACCAACTATCCTTAGACCTTATGCTACAATAAAGAGGAAGAGAAGAGGGCCTAAACGTTCATACAATTCAAGTTTGAGTTGTTGGAATGTTTAGGTGTTTCTTTGATTTCAATGTTTAATTTTAATTCTCTTTGTTTTGTATGAGGAACTAAACCCCCCCTTAGCTAGGGGGTGATTCGAAATATATGTTTATGCTTGCATTTTGATTTGATTACTTCTAATTGCATTTCATAAGTTGTTGATTCAATTTGTTTAACCGTTTGATTGATAACTTATTTATGTATGTTTATTAAGAATGCGCGCTTAATTTTCATGCATGAATATGACGCTAGAATATAAGTGATTTTCACCTAATCGTTATGAAATTATATTCACAAGTAGTGGAGGTTGCTTATAAACAATCGCGTTAAATGAATTCTTGGCATAAGTTTCATGCGTATTCCATAATAACGAATGCCTCGTCAACACTTATAGTTTTCATAATGTTTAATGATCTTTGATTGTATCTTTATTGTGCTGTTCACGTAAAGGACTTTTGGAGAATGTTGTGAATTGCGTTGCGCTAACCCATCCAATTCATTAACTTAAGGAAAACTTGACGGTTAATTTAAGCGGACCTAATTAACCCGGGGTGATGAGTTTCATAATTTATCGAAAGATCAACTGGAAATCTTTTTATTATGCAAGTGTAACATATGTGGAGATGACCCCCTTAGCTATTCTATCATCCATTCATTCCATTTCATCAATTTCATATTTACATTCTGTCTAGTTTATTTAACTTGTTTCGTTATTTCAATTTTCGTATAAACTTAAATCCCCCTTTACTTTAATGTCAATTTAGTTAGAAATCATTTTAGTTTGTGTTTTTAAAAGCATTTTGAGTCTTTGGTTTGTCTTAGTGTTTTAAAGTTTAGTTTTACATTCTTTGAGTCTAGTTTAGTGTTTTATATTGTGTTTTTACGTTTTTGAGTCAAATCCAAGTGATTAACAATCCCTCCTAATCCCCGGTCCAGAACGATCCCTACTTATACTTATACTACAATTTGACGAAAAGAGGGTTTAATTTGTGTGCGTATAAATCACGCATCAGGTACCCTAAAACACAAACACACAAAAACGACTCAAAACACTCTTTTTAGGCTTTTCAAAACATGTTTTTCCAATTTTTATGTGATTTTCGGAGTTATAAAAACAAAACATACTAAAACACGCTCAAACATTCTGAAATGGCTTAAAAACACTTAAAAACAGCAAGGAACAACATTGGAAGTTATGGGTGATAAAATCTCACGAATTTGTATCAACAACATTAGTTACCCCCCCCCCCCACACTTGAATCAAACATTGTCCTCAATGTTTTAAGCTTAAAAATCACAACAAACAAAAGTAAACATAAAAACAGCAACTAAACATACTAAACATGGCATAATGTAACTTAACAAAGAGAAGAGCTTAGGGACGCAAATCTGGTTATGGAGTGTATATTCCCTCTTCTCCTTGGTGATTGTATTGAGGCATGATCTTGGTGATTCCACAGGCTTACTCTTGAACTGGTTTCCGCCCATCGTTGATTTTCCTTTGTGCTACTCTTGAACTGGGCAGCAGGATTCCCTTTAGGGTCTCCCCCGAAGGTCTGAGCTTCCTCCTGTTATCTGTTTCTTTGTTCAATCTTTGCAGTAGTGGTCCCTTCTCTGGAAGTGTATCAACCGTTGAAGATGACTACTCGAGAGCAACGCTAGGTAAGCAACCAGGAATAGATTCCAGGCAGTTGGCTCCAGATCGGATGACTGACTCCAAGTGCCGGTTGATTGCTTCTTTTACTTTGCCATGCGAGTAAGAACAAGGACAAAGAAAAAGACAGGGAAAGAGCATGATATGAGATACTTTTGCTTTTGACCTTGATGATATGAGATACCTTTGCTTTTGAAGAAGCTGTGAATGAATCAGCACATGTATTTGTTGTGCTGTTTCCTCCTGGGTCATCTGTACTCCAGGCATTGATAGAAGCATATTTATGCGCCTTAGTTAGCTAGTTCTTATGCATTTATGTTGTGTTTTCTTACTTAATTTAGTGTTTAAAGTCATTTTCGTGTGTTTATAGGTTCATATGGCTAAGGATGCAAAAGGATGCCTGTCGGAGCCTTTTGGAGCAAATTAGAGATTGGAATGGATTGCATATGCTTAAAGCCAAGTAGATGGACGAAATTGAAGACCAAAGGAATGAAAATGAAGAACAAAGAGTTCACATTCATCACCAACACAACCATGCATCCACACATTCTTTCTCCATCATTGCCGTGCAAAACACCATCATTGCAGCCACATGCACATTCCACTTCATCATTTCAGATTTCCACCATCAACAAAGAACCATTCATTAATCATTTACACTTTAATCATTCAACCACATTCACACATCACCCATTCACCTTTGTGCCATGCTTCTACCTTTGTTCAAGCCCTTCCACATAACCTGCCTTCATTCATTCAGAAAATGCATTCCTTGCCGGGGCTTACATGCACTTCCCACTACCTTTCATTTCAGCCAAATCACATGCATTCCCACATGCATTTCCACCCACATACACCCATAATCATTCAACACATGCATCCATAATCATCTCTCAAAACCGTGCATTTCATGTTCATTCCAACCTTTATTCCACATGCACTCCCTTTAAATAATCAACCCACATGCACCATTCAAACATAAACCCATTCACCACCAGAAAACAACCATGCCGTGGGTTCCCATTCCAGATTTCCAGCATTCCCTTTTATTTTCTGTCAAAACACATGCATTCTCACCCTTTAATCACATGCATTTCTGCCACATGCATCTCCCATCACCATTTCAGCTTTCCACCTAATTCCTAGTCATCATGTTCCCCCCATTTCATGATGCGGAAATATATTAAGCACACAAATTAAACCCTCTTCTGACAATTGTAGCAAAGTATGTAAGTAGGGATCGTTCAAAACCGGGGATTAGGAGGGATTGCTAAACTCTTGAAAACTGACCTAAGGACTCCAAAACAAAATTAAAAACACTAATTTGGACTCAAAGAATGAAAAACCAAAGTTAAAACACTAAAACAAAACAAAAACTCAAAACAGCAACTAGAAGACTCAAAACTGCCTAAAAACCACTTTCTGGGCAGTTTTGAGCACCTACACTAATTTGGACGAAATTGGTTGAAAACTTGACTCAAAACACTTAAAAACATGAACCAAAACAATTTCTAACTAAATTGAGACTCCAAAGTAAAGGGGGATTTGATTTGGACGAAATTAAAGTTGAGAAAACAGATTGCAAAGTAAAACTGATTTTGAAACATTTTTGGGGTTTTTAATGGATGATGGACTAGTTAGGGGTTCTTTCTCCACACATGACAAGTATGCAAATGACTCGATTTCCAGTTATTCCTTCATAGAATTATGAATGACAATGCCCCAAATTAACCGTGACATCACTAGTTAATTCTCAAGTTTTCCTTGTGTTATTGAATTGGATGACATCATACGACAACCCAAAGCATTCTTCAAAAGTTCCTTACATGACATCATAATAAAGATACAATCAAAGATCATTATGTTCAATGAAAACTATAAGCATTGACAAAGCACTTGTGACTATGACATCATGACACTTATGCTAGGAATTGAACTTAACGCGATTGTGACTAGCAACCTTCACTACTTGTGAATATAAGTGTGTGACAATTATGTGAAACAAACTTATATTCTAGCATCATATTCATGCAAGCCAATTAAGTGTCGACCCCTAATTAACAAACACAAATACGTTATTACTCGCACAGTTAAGCCAATTGCATTCACGATTCAAGAACTCATAACTGAAATTTATCAAATCAACTTGCACACATAGTTATGGCTTCGAAATCACCCCTAACCAATAGGGGTTTAGCCACTCATGTTCATAGCAAAATGAAAGGAAAATAAATTAAACATTGAAATCATAAAACAAATTACACCTAGAATGCACCAACGACGAAGCTTGAGCATCCAAGAGTCCTTCATTCTTTCTCCTTGCTACGGCACAAAGGTGGATGAGATGGTTGGGATGTGTTTTAGGATCAGGGATTATGGAATTGGATGGAGGATAGGCACGGCAAGGTGTAGTGTTTGGTTGGAATTGTGTTTCTAGGATTTTAGGATGTGAAGAGTGGTGTGGCTAGATGAATGGACGAAAATTGGGTGAATGAGTGATCCCCCTAGTGCCTTGCTGCAAAGCCTTATTTATAGGGCTAGGAAAGGTTTTGAACTTAGTTGAAACCAAAAGGTTTTTTTGTACCAGAAATTCTATACATGAAACACTTAAAGGATATATGTGTGTAGCTTGGACAAGGTAGGACGGCTAGTGACAAGCTAGGACGGCTAGGAGACAAGCTAGGACGGCTAGGAGACAAGCTAGGACGGCTAGTGACAAGCTAGGACGGCTAGTGACAAGCTAGGACGGCTAGGAGACAAGGTAGGACGGCTAGTGACAAGCTAGGATGGCTAGGAGACAAGGTAGGACGGCTAGTGACAAGGTAGGACGGCTAGGAGACAAGCTAGGACGGCTAGGAGACAAGGTAGGACGGCTAGTGACAAGCTAGGACGGCTAGGAGACAAGCTAGGACGGCTAGGAGACAAGCTAGGACGGCTAGTGACAAGCTAGGACGGCTTGTTCTTCCAATACAGAAATTAGGCACCATGTGTGAATAGATAAAGCCTTCTAGAAATAAGGTTTTTAGGCCCCCTTGCAGCTCCCTAACTGAATTCAAGCCTTCAAATTCATCCATCCTCATGCCTCCATGCTTGCACTATCCAATCTTGGCCCAAAAATGCTCTAGAATGCTCCAAATTGCTTCTTTTTGCATACTTTGACACTAAAACCTGAAATTGCACGAAAATGACTTTAAACACTAAACTAACTAAGGAAAAACAACATAAATGCATGAGAACAAGCCAATTAAGTCACATAAAAATGCTCCTATCAAATTCCCCCACACTTAGCTTTTGCTAGTCCTCGAGCAAAACAAAGAAATAAAACAAGACAAAACAAACAAACATAATCTAAACCTTCCAACGTTTGCCTCAGGGATTTCCAATGCACATGACATGTTAAAGATTATCATTCCCACAGATTTGAGTCAATTTAACACTTAAGCACATGCTTAATCATAGTCACTACTTACTAGTTCACAATTAACCAATTAAAACAATGTTTTGAATGTAGTAACATGCCTTAGAGAATTCCCTCAATCCTTAATAGATTTGCACTCTATTTTCACTCAGATTTTCTAACTACACACCCTATACTAGTTATATGTGAGAGAATTGATGTAGATATAAAAACGAATGCTCACATATATGTATCACAAAGAACGCAATTTCCGGACTTAATAGGCATGTTTAGATATGATCTCATGAATGGAATGCTACTACTTAGATGCGAGAACCAGTGACACCATATGCTCATACCAAATTCAAACTCAACAAATTGAAACACATAACACTCAAGATAGAAGTTTAAGGGTTGCAACGAGGCTTGGGGTATTGGTTAACAAAGAAAGGATAGGGAAAACAAACGTTCTTCAAGCATTAGTAAGCAAAGTAATGAAATTAAGACTTAAAATTCACTTAGTTTGCAGAAATTAACTTAAAAATACAAGGGGAAGACTTTAAACAACTTCTTGGGGCCGAATTCAACTTTTTGGACCCTTTCTTCAACAAACAACACCTTGGAACTCTTTTTCTCATATTGTTCAACTCTTTTCATACTTTTTTTTTTTTTTTTTTCACGAATTTTTCTTTTCTTTTCTTTCTACCCGTGCTTATGGCACATAATTCTCAAAATAAAAACTTCCCCCACACTTGGTTTCTGTCATAAAGGAATTCCATTTGAATCATGCTTACTATACTTTAAGAACGAGGGTATGGATAGTCCTAATCTAGGCTAGGTGAGGGTAATGTGGGTTAACAAAGAAAAGGCTAAACAAGGCTCAATGGGGTTAACACCTAAACATATAATGGAGTAGGGCACACGGCTTTTTGGCTAAAGTGGTGGTCACTACACAACTTCATCTTGAATATGTGTTATGCTAATCAATACCATGCTTTGAATGAAATGGGCATGACTTCTAGTGTTTGGAACTAAATGATGAAACGCCTTCTAAGTAGCAACCAAGCAAAGAATAATGAGATCATGCAACGATTTTAGAAAACAAAGAATGCACAGATTTGAACTCTCCAAATAAACGTTTAGGTTCAAGTCTCACAAGGTTGTAGCGTTAATTTGAGTTCCTTCCTTCAAGCATGTTACAAAAACTGATTTTTTTTTTTTTATTTTTATTTTTTATGATTGCATGTGAATTCATAAGTTATAACCACAACCAAGCATAAACATAGAGTAAATCAAACTTTCATCCATGTTAATCACTCTCTTTAACAGCCATGTATTTAAAAACCAAATCCTCATCATTGTGTTGGAAGGTACCCTAAGACACAAACAAACACACAAAAACAACTCTTTTTTGGGTTTTTTAAAACAAATTTTTCAAATTTTTCTTTGATTTTCGGATTTTTACTTCAAAACATACTAAAACACACCAAAACTGCTTAAAAACACTTAAAAACAACAAGGAACAAGTTTTGAAATAATGGGTGATAAAATCCCACGAATTTGAATGAAAAACACTTAGTTACCCCCCCACACTTAAATCAAACATTGTCCTCAATGTTTTAAGCATAGAATCACACAAAGAAACACACAAACAGCAAGTAAAACAACTAAATAGGCAGATTAGAAGGAATCAACAAAGAGAAGGGTTTAGGAACGCAAATGGATTGGACCTCTTGTTGTTTCAAGACTTCGGTTATTCCCTGGTAAGTTACGTTCTAAATGGATTGGACCTCTTGTTGTTACTAATGTTTTTCCTCATGGTGCAGTCCAAGTCCAAAGCTTAAAAAGTGGCCACGAGTTCAAGGTGAACGGACATAGATTGAAGCCATACTATGAGAACTTTGTGGAGCATGTCATGGAGGAGATCCCACTCCATGCCGTGGGCTCTAATGGAGCATGAACGTGTCTTCGTCCGGCTGCAAGACGTTAAAGAAAGCGCTACTTGGGAGGCAACCCATGCAATTCAACAAAGGAAGCTCAAGGAATCACTCCAATTCCAGATTTGCGTTCCTAAACCCTTCACTTTGTTGTTTATTTCGAATCTGCCTATTTAGTTGTTTTACTTGCTGTTTGTGTGTTTCTTTGTGTTTTGTGTGATTTTATGCTTGAAACATTGAGGACAATGTTTGATTTAAGTGTGGGGGGGTAACTAAGTGTTTTTGATGCAAATTCATGGGATTTTATCACCCTTTACTTATAGACTTGTTCCTTGCTGTTTTTAAGTGTTTTTAAGCAGTTTTGGTGTGTTTTAGTGTGTTTTGAAGTAAAAATCCGAAAATCACATAAAAATTTGAAAAATTTGTTTTAAAAACCCAAAAAGAGTTGTTTTCAAAGTGTTTTTGTGTGTTTGTTTTTGTTTTAGGGTACCTTCCAACACAATGATGAGGATTCGGTTTGTAATTACATGGCTGTTAAAGAGAGTGATTAACATGGATGAAAGTTTGATTTACTCTTTGTGTATGCTTGGTTGTGGTTATAACTTATGACTTCACATGCAATCATAAAAAAAATAAAAAAAAATAAAAATAAAAAAAAAAAAAAAAAAATCAGTTTTTGTAACATGCTTGAAGGAAGGAACTCAAATTAATGCTACAACCTTGTGAGACTTGAGCCTAAACGTTTATTTGGAGAGTTAGAATCTGTGCATTTTTGTTTTCTAAGTCGTTGCATGATCTCATTATTCTTTGCTTGGTTACTACTTAGAGGCGTTTCATCATTTAGTTCCAAATGCTAGAACTCATGCCCATTTCATTCAAAGCATGTTATTGATTTGCATAACACAGATTCAAGATGAAGTTGTGTAGTGACCACCACCTTAGCCATATTGCCGTGTATCCCATGTCATTTTATGTTTAAGTTAACCCACATTATCCTCACCTAGCCTAGATTAGGACCATCCACACCCTTGTTCTTAAAGCTTAGTAAAGCATGATTCAAATTGAATTTCTTTCGATTTATGTTGGCAGAAAACAAGTGTGGGGGAAGTGTTCTTGTGTGAGAATTTGTGCCATAGGCACGGCATGAAAGAAAAGAAAAAGAAAAAAAAAATAAAATAAGGCGTGAAAAGTATGAAAAAGAGTTGAAAAGTTGTGAAAAAGAATTCCAAAGTATTGTTTGTTGAAGTAAGGGTCCAAAACAATGAATTCGGCCCTAAGGAGTTGTCTAAGTCTTCCCCTTGTGTTTTAAAGTTAATTTCTGCAATCTAAATGAATTCTAAGTCTTAAGTACACTACTTTGCTTACTATTACTTGAAGAACGCTTGTTCTCCTTATCTTTTCTTTGTTAACCACTACCCCAAGCCCCGTTACAACCCTTGACTTCATTCTTGAGTGTTATGTGTTTCAATTTGTGGAGTCTGAATTTGGTATGAGCATATGGTCATTAGTTCTCGCATCTAAGTAGTAGCATTCCATTCATGAGATCATTTCTAAACATGCTTATTAACTCCATAAATTGCGTTCTTTGTTATACGTATATGTGAGCATTCGTTTTCATATTTACATCAATCTTCTCACATATAACTAGTATAGGGTGTGTAGTTAGAAAATCTGAGTGAAAATTGAGTGCATATCTTGTAAGGATTGAGCAAATTCCCTAAGGCATGTTACTACATTCAAAACATTCTTTTAATCGATTAATTGTGAACTAGTAAGTGGTGACTATGATTAAGTATGTTTTCAATTGTAAAGATGACTCAAATCTGTGGGGATGATGATTTTTAACTCGTCATGTACCATTGGAAATCCCTGAGGTGAACGTTGGAAGGTTTAGGTTATGTTTTGTTTCTTTGTTTTGCTCGAGGACTAGCAAAAGCTAAGTGTGGGGGAATTTGATAGAAGCATATTTATGCGCCTTAGTTAGCTAGTTCTTATGCATTTATGTTGTGTTTTCTTACTTAATTTAGTGTTTAAAGTCATTTTCGTGTGTTTATAGGTTCATATGGCTAAGGATGCAAAAGGATGCCTGTCGGAGCCTTTTGGAGCAAATTAGAGATTGGAATGGATTGCATATGCTTAAAGCCAAGTAGATGGACGAAATTGAAGACCAAAGGAATGAAAATGAAGAACAAAGAGTTCACATTCATCACCAACACAACCATGCATCCACACATTCTTTCTCCATCATTGCCGTGCAAAACACCATCATTGCAGCCACATGCACATTCCACTTCATCATTTCAGATTTCCACCATCAACAAAGAACCATTCATTAATCATTTACACTTTAATCATTCAACCACATTCACACATCACCCATTCACCTTTGTGCCATGCTTCTACCTTTGTTCAAGCCCTTCCACATAACCTGCCTTCATTCATTCAGAAAATGTATTCCTTGCCGTGGCTTACATGCACTTCCCACTACCTTTCATTTCAGCCAAATCACATGCATTCCCACATGCATTTCCACCCACATACACCCATAATCATTCAACACATGCATCCATAATCATCTCTCAAAACCGTGCATTTCATGTTCATTCCAACCTTTATTCCACATGCACTCCCTTTAAATAATCAACCCACATGCACCATTCAAACATAAACCCATTCACCACCAGAAAACAACCATGCCGTGGGTTCCCATTCCAGATTTCCAGCATTCCCTTTTATTTTCTGTCAAAACACATGCATTCTCACCCTTTAATCACATGCATTTCTGCCACATGCATCTCCCATCACCATTTCAGCTTTCCACCTAATTCCTAGTCATCATGTTCCCCCCATTTCACCTATAAATAAGCATGCATTGCAGCCACAAAACACACACTCTTCCATTTCAGAAAACCATCTCTCATACACATTCATTCACGCCAGAAATTCCTCCCCTCTCTCTAGCACTACCATACTTCACCATTCTTCATATTTTCTGCCCAAAAGCACTCCTTACCTTCCCCTACATCCATCCCTACCCTAAACACATCCTTCTACATCATCCATAACCCCCAAAACTCACCAAAACCCCTTGTGCCGCAGCAACTAGAGGAGAAGAGGCCTAAACGTTCATACAATTCAAGATTGAGTTGTTGGAATTTTTAGGTGTACTTCGATTCTTGTTTTCAATGTTTACTTTGTTATTACTCTCTAAGTTTGTTGTAATCATGAGTGGCTAAACCCCTAATTAGTTAGGGGAAAGTTTGAAGCCATGGATATGTTTGAAATATGAATTGATTTCTTCCAATTGTGATTTGTTAATTTGTGATTGCAATTCAATTATCATGTTTATTAAAGACTTGTTTTTGTATGTTGATTAGGGATGCATACTTAGTCTTCATGCATAAACTCGATGCTAGTTTATAAACGAGTTTCACCTAATCGTCACAAGTTTATAAACATGAGTAGTGAAGGTTGCTAGTCACAACCGCGTTAATTGAATTCTTGGCAAAAGTATCATGCATTCATAGTTACAATTGCCTCGTCAACACTTATAATTTTCATAGAGCATAATGATCTCTCATTGTATCTCTTCTATGCATTCATGTTGAGAACCATTGGAGAATGATTTGAATTGTCGCATGCATCATCCAATTCAATAACTTAAGGAAAATTTGAGAGTTAATTAGTGCATCACGGTTAACTTGGGGTGTGGAGCATCATAGTTAATGAAAAACAATTGGAGAATCGATTCATATATAAATGTGTCATGTGTGGAGAATGGACCTCTAACTAATCCATCCATCGTCTTGTTTCTCAAATCCGTTTATACAATCTGCCTAGTTTATTAACTTGTTTTATTTAATTTAATTTCGTCAAAACCTTAATCCCCCTTTACTTTAGTGTCCAACTTAGTTAGAAAGTGTCTTAGTTTGTGTTTTTAAGTGTTTTGATTCAATTTGTTACACAAATTCGTCCAAATTCACCAAAGTGTCCAAAACTGCCCAGAAAGTGTTTTTAAGGCAGTTTTGAGTGTTTTGGGTGATGTTTGAGTCTTTTGGTTTGTTTTAGTGTTTTAAAGTTTAGTTTTGCATTCTTTGAGTCTAGTAAGTGTTTTATATTGTGTTCTTACGTTTTTGAGTCAATTTCACATTGATTAGCATCCCTAGTTAATCCCCGGTCTAGAACGATCCCTATTTGCTCATTTACTACAATTGTCATCCATAGGGTTTAATTTGTGTGTTTAACTATTTTCGCATCAGGCATCTGGTATCATCTTTGGGGAAGAAGAAAAAATTGAGTAATTCGAAAGGCTTTGCTGGGAGTGCGCCCTCAGAGGTGAGGGAGAGTTGGGCATTTTCTTCAGGTTTGCCGTGCCATAAAAGACGAAGGTCGACATATATAGAGATAATATCAAGTGGTGGTATTGTTCTTTTACCCTTGTCGACAAACGTTTTGATCCCGCAAATCTGGCTTTTTGAAATAGTGGCGCCTCTTCGATTTCTGAACGACGCCCCTTCGATTTCTGAGTAGGCGCCCCTTCGCTTTCTGAACGACACGTAGTAGTGCGGATGCGGCTCCTTTTGACAAAGCTGCACGCGTTTTCTGAAAAGCAGAGAAAGCGTCGCCGAACTTTGCGCTTGTCGGCTAAAGATGTGTAGTTGCGATGATGGCCTCCACGTGTTGTCTGAAAAGAAGAAATCTTTTGACAAAGTTGAACGCGTCTTCTGAAAAGCCGAGAAAGTGTCGCCTAAATTACGCCGGAAATTCCGGCTTTTTGAATCGGTGGACGCGTCGCCTTGGCTTTTTATAGAGCTATCGATCACCACAACAAACACACTCTGAAGATTTCCCATTCTTGAAAATCGACTCCAGCCCTTTGAGAATTAACTCCATCCACCCCTTCTTTGTGAACACCTTTGAAAAATGACTAACTCATCGAACCTTAGCTTAGATTTGAGTCTCAGCAGCGATCCGGTTGCGCCCCGTCAAGGTAATGTATGGCGTCCTTCTTTCTTATCTTCCAACGGTCCTCTTACAGGTGAAGACTCCGTGATGCAGGACGCCACAACAGCTACAATAGTAGCTAGGAACCTCTTTACCCCAAAAGATAGTAGGCTGTTGTCAGGACGGTCCGATGAGTTGGCCGTTCAAGAGTCCCTCGCTCTTAGTGTTCAGTGTGCAAGCTCTGTGTCCAACATGGGCCAACGCCTGCTTGCTCGGTCCCGTCAGGTGGAATCGTTGATGGCAGAGGTGGAAAGTCTCAAGCAGGAGATCAAGCAGCTGAAGTATGAGAATAGAAGTTTGCACGTGCTTGCAAACAACTATTCGACGGGCATGAAGAGGAAGCTTGATGAGCTGCAAGAGTCTGAGGGTCGGATTCAAAGCGACCGTCAAAGGTTTTCGGCTTTCCTCCAGAGGCACCTTTTTCCTGGGTCTTCCAGCGTTTGGCCAAGTATTGAGGCCTCGAATGCTCTATCTTCGATGCCTCCCGCTCCGATAGTTTTGCCACGTAGTGGGTCTTCACGTAAACAACCTTTGTGAAAGTTACATTCTTTTATTTTTCTTTTTTTTTTTTTTTTTCAAATCAAACGGCATGGAATTGGTCTTTGAATGGGCGGTGATACTTGAAATGATCCGGTAATAGTTTAAATTCTAGAGTGGATGCCTGAATCATTAACGACATATTAGTATAAAAGAAAATTGAAATTTGGGGAGGCGGCTTACCTTTGTGTTCCGACAAGAACTTAAGAATAAACACCCCTTCGAAAGTTATGACTTGCCCCGTGTCATAAAATCCAACTTCTTTGGGAATTGTGGTTTCAAATATGTCCTCTTTGATGCCTTCATGAAATTCCCTACTTTGCACCTTTGGAAGGGCTTCCAAGATGTCTTTTTCACTTTCTTCTTCCTTGGAATTCATGAACCTGCAAGGAATAGGGATATTAGGTGGAATGGGGTTAGAATTAATTAAATTTGGAACAACCTTACTTGAATTAGATGGCGTAGGAGCAATAGGTGCCTCCGGCAAAGGTGTTTCCACCCTTGCCGTGGGTTGGGTGTATTCCTCTTTCTCAAATTGCAACTCCTCATCCACTTCTAGGCTATGTTTGGACATTTTTAGGTCAGCTCCAACCTCCATAGCACTTCCCAAAGTGATAGCATTATGGATTTCAAAATCTTCCTTCGAGTTTTCAATGGTTGAACTAGGGAGTTCGCGTTGGTCTCGAAACTGTCCTACGAACTCCGCGATCTGCCCAATTTGCTTTTCCAAGTGGTCCAACCTTTGTGGTGGCTGCATAGGCGTTGAATAGAACCCCTCATATAGCTGCCAATATCCTTCTTGTTGAGCCTCATTGTCTTGATTTTGTGAGCCCTGCACCACACAAATTAATTCATTAAGCTTTTGATTATAATATATTGACGAACTTGAATTTGGTTGGGCATATTGAATATGAGGTTGTGGTGGCTGCCAATATCCTTCTTCTTGAACATGTTGAGCTTCCCACCACATAGAGTTTGAATGATCACTCCAATCTGAATTGTAAGTATTGGAAAATACGTTATTCCTTGATTGAAGATCAAATATATCAACGCTTTGCATTTGGGACCGTTCCATAAGCTGTGACAAAAGAGAAGCATTATCAAGTGCCATGTTGTGCTTCTCTAGTACTTGAAATCAATAGACAAAACACAAATCAAAATCTAAAACTAAAATACATAACAGAAACGAACAATCCAAGAGATTAGCAAATTTGCTAATCCCCGGCAACGGCGCCAAAATTTGATGCGAGATTTATACGCGCACAAATTAAACCCTCTTTTTGTCAATTGTAGTATAAGTATAAGTAGGGATCGTTCTGGACCGGGGATTAGGAGGGATTGTTAATCACTTGGATTTGACTCAAAAACGTAAAAACACAATATAAAACACTATACTAGACTCAAAGAATGCAAAACTAAACTTTAAAACACTAAAACAAACCAAAAGACTCAAACATCACCCAAAACACTCAAAACTGCCTTAAAAACACTTTCTGGGCAGTTTTGAGCACTTTGGTGAATTTGGACGAAATTATGTAATAAATTGAATCAAAACACTTAGAAACATAAACTAAGACACTTTCTAACTAAATTGGACAATAAAGTAAAGGGGGATTGAGTTTTGACGAAATTAAACTAAATGAACAAATTGTAATTAAAGCAGAATGTAAATATGAATATGATGAAAGTATGGATGAATGCTAGCTAAGGGGTTCATCTCCACACATGTTACACTTGCATAATAAAATGATTTCCAATTGCATTTCAATAAACCATGAATTCTCAATGCTCCAAGTTAATTAGGTCCGCTTAAATTAACTTTCAAATCTTCCTAACGTTATTGAATTGGATGATTGCATACGACAACCCAAAACATTCCCCACAAGTCCCCTACATGATTGCATAATAGAGATACAAGCAAGAATCATTACGCTCTATGAAAATTATAAGTGTTGACGAGGCATTCGTTACTATGGAATACGCATGAAACTTATGCCAAGAATTCGTTTAACGCGATTGTTTATAAGTAACCTCCACTACTTGTGAATATAAGTTCGTAACTATTAGGTGAAACTCACTTATATTCTAGCTTCATATTCATGCATGAAAATTAAGTGTGCACTCTCAATAAACATACATAAATAAGTTATCAATCAAACAGTTAAACGAATTGAATCCACAACTGATGAAACGCAATTAGAAGTAATCAAATCAAAATGCAAGCATAAACATATATTTCGAATTCCCCCCTAGCCAAGGGGGGTTTAGTTGAATTTAAACATTGGAATCAAAGTAACACCTAAACATTCCAACAACTCAAACTTGAATTGTATGAACGTTTAGGCCCTCTTCTCTTCCATTCCTCATTCGTACAAAACAAAGAGTATTGAAATTAAACATTGAAATCAAAGAAACACCTAAACATTCCAACAACTCAAACTTGAATTGTATGAACGTTTAGGCCCTCTTATCTTCCTCTTCGTTGTAGCACAAGGTCTAAGGATAGTTTGATGGTGTGAATGGTTTGGGGAGTGGTTGGAGTGGCTGCAATGGAGGAGAAAAGTGTTTTGGTGGCTGCTGCAAGGGTGTGGAGAGGTTTTGACGAATTTCTGGAATATGGAAGAGTGAATGAGAATGAATATGAATGAGTGTATGGTTTTTATAGGGAGATGAATGGATGGGAGAGGGAACATGACAGCTAGGTTTGGATGGGAGAGGGAACATGACAGCTAGGTATGACAGCTAGGTTTGGATGGGAGAGGGAACATGACAGCTAGGTTAAGTGAATGCATGTGCAAAACAGCTGGGATGAATGCATGTGGATGTTTGGTGGCTGAAATGATGAAGTGGGAAGTGCATGTGCTGAAATGATAAAGGGGGAAGTGCATGTGGGTTGGAAATATAAAAGGGGAATGCATGTGGCTGCAAGGTGAATGAATAATGAAATGGGAAAGCATGTGCAAGGTGCATGTGGCTGCAATGGATTAGGAATCCTTCAATTTCGTCCATTCCTTTTGCTCCAAACATAAGCTATCCATTCCAAGTCCAATTTTGCTCCAAAATGCTCCAAAATGCATCTTTTTGCTTCCTTAGCCATATGAACCTAAAAACACACGAAAATGACTTAAACTACTAAAACAACTATGAATTAACAATATAAATGCACGAAAACAAGCTAAGTAAGTCGCCTAAATATGCTCCTATCACATTACGCTCTATGAAAATTATAAGTGTTGACGAGGCATTCGTTACTATGGAATACGCATGAAACTTATGATAGGAGCATATTCATGCGACTTAAATGGCTTGTTCTCGTGCATTTACGTTATATTTCTTTAGTTATTTTAGTCCTTTAAGCTATTTTCGTGTGTTTGTAGGTCCAAAGGGCTAAAGGAGCAAAAAGATGCATTTTGGAGACTTTTGGAGCACTTTTGGGCTAAGGATGGATAGCTTATGCTTGGCGCCAAAATGTTGGACGAAATTGAAGACCAAAGTGTTGGAACTTTGTTCCCTTCAGTTTTAGGACGTTTAAACCTTTCCAATTCCCTTATGCCGTGCATCTCCACCTTTCTCCCAAAACCATACACATGCTCCCATTACTTATCATAATCACATATCATATCACTTATCATTCACCACTTATCATTCATCACTTATCATTCACCACTTATCACTTATCATATCATTCACCACTTATCATTCATCACTTATCATTCACCACTTATCACTTATCATTCACCAAACACATGCATTCACATGTTTTCACAATCTGCCATCATTCCAACCAAAACCGTGCACATGCTATCACCATGCATTCACATGCACTTGTTCCTCCATCATTTCATCCTTTAAAACATTGCACATGCACTTTAAACATTCACCCACATGCATTTCCACCCACATGTTATCCCATTTCAGATTGTCATTTCCCCTTTAATCAACACATGCATCCCCTCACCAAGAAATCATTCATTCCACATGCAATCAGAAAATCCACTTCATAAGACATGCATCTTGGCAGATTTCACATGCACTCATGCACATTCACCTTAATCATTCACATAGCTTTAATTCACATGCACACACAAACATTAGCACATGCAACCTAGCTGTCATGTTGATAGGAGCATATTTATGCGACTTAAATGGCTTGTTCTCGTACATTTACATTATGTTTCTTTAGTTATTTTAGTACTTTAAGCTATTTTCGTGTGTTTGTAGGTCCAAAGGGCTAAAGGAGCAAAAAGATGCATTTTGGAGACTTTTGGAGCACTTTTGGGCTAAGGACGGATAGCTTATGCTTGAAGCCAAAGTGTTGGACGAAATTGAAGACCTAATTGGAGCCAAAGTGTTGGAACCTTGTTCTCTTTAGTTTTAGGACATTTAAACCTTTCCTAATCCCAATCATGCCATGCATAACACACATCCATTCTAACACATTGTCATTGCACATGCATTTCCTTCATTAGTTAACCCACATGCACTTATCACTTATCATCACCACATATCATATCACTTAATCACTTATCACTTATCATCACCACTTAACCACTTATCATATCATAACCACATATCATATCACTTATCACTTAACATAACATCCACCTACTTCACCTACAACATCCACTTCACCTACAACATCCACCTACTTCACCTACAACATCCACTTCACCTACAACATCCACCTACTTCACCTACAACATCCACCCACTTCACCTACAACATCCACCCACTTCACCTACAACATCCACCTACTTCACCTACAACATCCACCTACTTCACCTACAACATCCACTTCACCTACAACATCCACCTACTTCACCTACAACATCCACCTACTTCACCTACAAATGACATAGCCATATGTTCCCTCCACTACTCCTATAAATACCCTTGCATTCATTCATTCATGGACATCTCATTTTCATACACAACACACCACAAACACTTCCATTCCCTCATTGCTGTGAGTCCCCCTTCCCTTATAATCCAAACACCAACCATCTTTCCATTTCCATCACTCCTCACTCCATTCCACACTTCCATTCCCCCAAACCAACTATCCTTAGACCTTATGCTACAATAAAGAGGAAGAGAAGAGGGCCTAAACGTTCATACAATTCAAGTTTGAGTTGTTGGAATGTTTAGGTGTTTCTTTGATTTCAATGTTTAATTTTAATTCTCTTTGTTTTGTATGAGGAACTAAACCCCCCCTTAGCTAGGGGGTGATTCGAAATATATGTTTATGCTTGCATTTTGATTTGATTACTTCTAATTGCATTTCATAAGTTGTGGATTCAATTTGTTTAACCGTTTGATTGATAACCTATTTATGTATGTTTATTGAGAGTGCACGCTTAATTTTCATGCATGAATATGACGCTAGAATATAAGTGAGTTTCACCTAATCGTTATGAACTTATATTCACAAGTAGTGGAGGTTGCTTATAAACAATCGCGTTAAATAAATTCTTGGCATAAGTTTCATGCAATCATAGTAACGAATGCCTCGTCAACACTTATAGTTTTCAAAGAACTTAATGATTCTTGCTTGTATCTCTATTATGCAATTCATGTAGGGAACTTGTGGGGAATGCTTTGGGTTGTCGTATGCAATCATCCAATTCATTAACTTAAGGAAAACTTGACGGTTAATTTAAGCGGACCTAATTAACCCGGGGTGATGAGTTTCATAATTTATTGAAATGCAATTGGAAATCATTTTATTATGCAAGTGTAACCTGTGTGGAGATGAACCCCTTAGCTATTCTATCATCCATTCATTCCATTTTATCATTTTCATATTTACATTCTGCTTTAATTTGCAATTTGTTCATTTAGTTTAATTTCGTTAAAATCTAAATCCCCCTTTACTTTAATTTCAAATTAGTTAAAAATCAATTTAGTTTGTGTTTTTAAGAGTTTTGAGTCTTTTGAACTTGTTTGAATCTTTTGGTTTGTTTTAGTGTTTTAAAGTTTAGTTTTGCAATATTTGAGTCTAGTATAGTATTTTATTTTGTTTTTTTTTTTAGTCAAATCCAAGTGATTAACAATCCCTCCTAATCCCCGGTCCAGAACGATCCCTACTTGCACTTATACTACAAATTGACAAAAAGAGGGTTTAATTTGTGTGCGTATAAATTTCGCATCACATGTTCCCCCCATTTCACCTATAAATACTCATTCATTCATTCTCATTCATACACAATTCATTTCACAACAGAAATTGGTCCCTTGGGGCCGTGCCCTTCACAAAGTCCATCCATTCCATTCATACACTTCATCCATTGCAGAAATGTAGACCATAAACCCCCCTTTGTGCCGTGACTCTCCCTTACAATCCAAACATCATCCTTCCATTTCCATAATTCCCCAATCCATTCAACACACCAACAACATCCCTTAGACCTTGTGCTACGACGAAAAGGAAGATAAGAGGGCCTAAACGTTCATACAATTCAAATTTGAGTTGTTGGAATGTTTAGGTGTTTCTTTGATTCTACATCAGTTTTGCTTCAAGGGTTCTTTCTTCTTATTAATTCTATGTTCATTCATGTTTTATATGTTTATGTTAAATCCTTTGCAAACATGAATTGTAACTAATCCTCCTCTAGGGATTCGATGTAGTCTTGCAAAGTTTGTCATGTAGTTAATTCGGAATTCTCATTTAATCTATCTATTTCTTGCTTCATTCTCCGATTTAATTGTGACTTAGTGTGTTGATTTTAATGCTTGATCATCATTTGAATTAACCACAGGTTGTTTAGCCAAGATTAAAGCACACATCATGCATAATCTTGGTAGATATGTGAATGAATGAAGGGAATGTTTTGCAAACATCCTGCCGAGTGTTCCCTTTGGTTTTGTGAAAGTTTCTTATGCACTACATAGTCTTGATTAGGAACCAAAGTTGCACATCACAATTAGGCTCATAATTAGAGACATTTGATCAAATCCACACATCATATGGCTGATCATATCTAAGTGAAACAAACCCAAGAAATAAGTAGAGGGATGAGTATAATCTGACTTAACAAGCATGGACTTGGCTTAGCAATGGTGAAATCGAATCTCTAGCTTCATCTTCATTGGTACTATCTTATTTTATTAGTTGTTGATTCATTCATCTTGTGTTTACTTCATTTCCTTATGCTTTAATTTACAATCTGTTTGTTTCCAAGTTTCTGTTTTTATTTCAAGTTTCATTCAAAACCAATCCCCCAATTCTTTTAAAGTGTTAGATTAGTTAGAAATACATTTAGTTTGTGTTTGTAAGTGTTTTGACTCATTTTGTTTCCCAAATTCGTCCAAAGTACTCAAGGTGCTCAAAACTGCCCAGAAAGTGATTTTTAGGCAGTTTTGAGTGTTTTGGTGCTGTTTTGAGTCTTTTGGTTTGTTTTAGTGTTTTAAAGTTTAGTTTTGCATTCTTTGAGTCTAGTATAGTGTTTAATATTGTTATTTTACGTTTTTGAGTCAAATCCAAGTGGTTAACAATCCCTCCTAATCCCCGGTCTAGAACGATCCCTACTTATACATATACTACAATTTGACGAAAAGAGGGTTTAATTTGTGTGCGTATAATTCTCGCATCAAATTTTGGCGCCGTTGCCGGGGATTAGAAAATTTGCTAATCCCTTGGATTGTTTTATTTTTGTTTGTTTTTATTCCAGATTCTTAATCTTGTTTTGTTTCTTGTTTTAGGTACTAGTTTATGACTCGGAGTTCTCATCCGATTCGTGAACATATCCTGGATTGATTGGGTTCTTCGTCCGGCTGCAAGACGTAAAAGAAAGCGCTACTTGGGAGGCAACCCAATGCACTGAAAAAAAAAAAATTCATTTATTAAAAAAAAAAAGATACTAAACATGGAGAAAGGTGGAGCTTCACAAAGGTTGTTTACGTGAAGCCCCACTACGAGGCGCAGAAGCGGAAGGCGCAGAAGTAGAAGGCATAGAAGCGGGAGGCATCGGAGCGGAAGCCATCGGAGCGGGAGGCATCGGAGCTAGAGCATTCCAGGCCTCAATACTTGGCCAAGCGCTGGATGACCCAGGAAAAAAGTGCCTCTGGAGATAAGCCGCAAGCCTTTGACGGTCACTTTGGATTCGACCCTCAGATTCGTGCAGCTCATCAAGCTTCCTCTTCATCCCCGACGAATAGTTATTTGCAAGCACATGCAAACTTCTATTCTCGTACTTAAGCTGCTGGATCTCTTGCTTAAGTCTTTCCACCTCTGCCATCAATGATTCCACCTGACGGGACCGAGCAAGCAGGCGTTGGCCCATGTTGGACACAGAACTCGCACACTGAACACTAAGTGCGAGGGACTCTTGAACGGCCAACTCATCGGACCGTCCTGACAGCAGCCTGCTATCTTTTGGAGTGAGGAGGTTCCTAGCTACTATTGTAGCTGTTGTGGCGTCCTGCATCACGGAGTCTTCACCTGTAAGAAGACCGTTAGAAGATAAGAAAGAAGGGCGCCATACGTTACCTTGACGCGGCGCGCCCGTATCACTGCTAAGGCTCAATTCCAAGCTAAGGTTCGATGAGTTTGCCATTTTTCAAAAGTGTTCAAAGAAAAGGGGATGGAGTTAAATTTCAAAGGGCCGGAGTCGATTTTCAAGAATGGGAAATCTTCAGAGTGTGTTTGTTGTGGTGATCGATAGCTCAATAAAAAAGCCAAAGCGACGCGTCCACCGATTCAAAAAGCCGGAATTTCCGGCGTAATTTAGGCAACGCTTTCTCGGCTTTTCAGAAGACGCGTTCAACTTTGTCAAAAGATTTCTTCTTTTCAGACAACACGTGGAGGCCATCACCGCAACTACACATCTTTAGCCGACAAGCGCAAAGTTCGGCGACGCTTTCTCTGCTTTTCAGAAAACGCGTGCAGCTTTGTCAAAAGGAGCCGCATATGCACTACCACGTGTCGTTCAGAAAAAGAAAGGGCGTCGTTCAGAAATCGAAGGGGCGCCTGCTCAGAAATCGAAGAGACGTCTTCAAAGATCGAACAGGCGCCACTATTTCAAAAAGCCGGATTTGCGGGATCAAAACGTTTGTCGACAAGGGTAAAAGAAGAGTACCACCACTTGATATTATCTCTATATATGTCGACCTTCGTCTTTTATGGCAAGGGAAACCTGAAGAAAATGCCCAACTCTCCCTCACCTCTGAGGGCGCACTCCCAACAAAGCCTTTCGAATTACTCTAATTCTTCTTCTTCCCCAAAGATGATACCAGATGCCTGGAGTACAGATGACCCAGGAGGAAACGGCGGATTGAAGTATGCTGATTCATTCACCGCTTCTTCAAAAGCAAAGGTATCTCATATCATCAAGGTCAAAAGCAAAAGTATCTCATATCATGCTCTTTCCCTGTCTTTTTCTTTGTCCTCGTTCTTACTCGCATGGCAAAGTAAAAGAAGCAATCAGCCGGCACTTGGAGTCAGTCTTCCGATCTGGAGCCAACTGCCTGGAATCTATTCCTGATTGCTTACCTAGCGTTGCTCTCGAGTAGTCATCTTCAACGGTTGATACACTTCCGGAGAAGGGACCACTTCTGCAAAGGGGAGCGAGTAAGGCAAGTGAAAATGATACATTGAAGCATGTGGAGACAAACATAGGCTGAGTTATCCTCCAACCCTTTTCAATACGAATTGGAAAGATTGAACAAAGAAACAGACCAAAGGGGTAAGCTCAGACCTTCGGGGAAGACCAAAAGAATCCTGCTGCCCAGTTCAACAGTAGCACAAAGGAAAATCAATGATGGGCATAAACCAGTTCAAGAGTAAGCCTGTGGAGTCACTATGATCAAAGCCTCAATGCAATTACCAAGGAGAAGAGGGAATTTACACTCCATAACCAGATTTGCGTCCCTAAACTCTTCTCTTTGTTAATTACATTCTGCCATGTTTAGTATGTTTAAATTGCCTTTTTGTGTGTTTACTTATGCTTAAAACATTGAGGACAATGTTTGATTTAAGTGTGGGGGGGGGGGGGTAACTAAGTATATTTAATGCAAATTCGTGGGATTTTATCACCCATAACTTCAAATGTTGTTCCTTGCTGTTTTAAGGTGTTTTTTTTAAGTTGTTTTAGAGTGTTTTAGTATGTTTTGTTTTTATAACTCCGAAAATCACATAAAAATTTGAAAAACATGTTTTAAAAAGCCTAAAAAGAGTGTTTTGAGTCGTTTTTGTGTGTTTGTGTCTTAGGGTACCTTCCAACACAATGATAAGGATTTGGTTTGTAATTGCATGACGGTTAAAAAGAGTTATAAACATAGAGAAAAGTTTGATTTACTCTTGGTATATGCTTGGATATGGTTATAATGTATGACTTCACATGCAATCATAAAAGAAAAATTCGTTTTTGTAACATGCTTGAAGGAAGGAACTCAAACAAACGCTACAACCCTGAGAGACTTGAGCCTATAACGTTCTTTGGAGAGTTTAATCTGTGATTTCTTGTTTTCTAAAGTCGTTGCATGATCTCATTATTCTTTGCTTGGTTACTACTTAGAAGGCGTTTCATCATATAGTTCCAAATGCTAGAACTCATGCCCATTTCATTCAAAGCATGTTATTGATTTGCATAACACATATTCAAGAAGAAGTTGTGTAGTGACCACCACCATAGCCAAATAGCCTTACTTCCCATACTTCGTATATGTTGTAAGTTTAACCCCGTTCAGCCTTGTTTAGCCTTTATTCTTTGTTTACCCACATTTTCCTCACCTAGTCTAGTTTAGGACACTCCCCACCCTTGTTCTTAAAAGATAGTGAGCATGACTTAATTGAATTCCTTTTGAGTTGCATTATGAAAGAAAATAAGTGTGGGGGAGAGAATGTTTAAGTGTTTATGTTTTGAGATTCAAAAGAGAAAAGAAAGAAAGAAAAAAAAAAAAAAAAAAAAGCTTGAAAAAAAAAAAAAATGAAAGAATAAGTGATTGAAGAAAGGTTCCAAAACACCAATTCTGGGCGTAAATTGTCTAAATTCTCCCTTTTTGTTCAAAAGTTGAGTTTTCATTCAAAAGTGAATTCTAAGTTGATTCAAATGCTTTGCTCACTATTTCTTTAAGAACCTTTGTTTTCCATATCCCTTCTTTGTTATCCACATACCCCAAGCCCCGTTACAACCCTTGACTTCTATCTTGAGTGTTGTGTATTTCAATTTGTGGAGTTTGAACTTGGTATGAGCTTATGGTGTCACTGGTTCTCGCATCTAAGTGGTAGCATTCCATTCATGAGATCATATTCATGTCATTATCGTAAATCCAGAAAATGCTTTCTTTGTTATAACATATGTGAGATACTAGTCTTTCATGTTTACATCAATCTCTCACATATAACTAGTGTAGGGTGTATAGTCAGAAAATCTATGTGAAAATAGAGTGCATTCTGGTAAGGAATTGAGGAAATTCTCTAAGGCATGTTACTACATTCGAAATGGTTTTAAATGCTTAAATGTGAACTAGTATGTGGTGACTATGATTAAGAATGTACTTAAGTGTAAAGATGGCTAAAATCTGTGGGGATAATGATTTTTAACATGTCATGAGCATTGGAAATCCGTGAGACGATTGTTGGAAGGTGTAGGTTGTGTTTTGTTCGTTTTGTCTAGTTTCGTGTTCTTTTGTTGTTTTGTTTTGCTCGAGGACTAGCAAAAGATAAGTGTGGGGGTATTTGATAGGAGCATATTCATGCGACTTAAATGGCTTGTTCTCGTGCATTTACGTTATGTTTCTTTAGTTATTTTAGTCCTTTAAACTATTTTCATGTGTTTGTAGGTCCAAAGGGCTAAAGGAGCAAAAAGATGCATTTTGGAGACTTTTGGAGCATTTTTGGGCTAAGGATGGATAGCTTATGCTTGGCGCCAAAATGTTGGACGAAATTGAAGACCAAAGTGTTGGAACTTTGTTCCCTTTAGTTTTAGGACGTTTAAACCTTTCCAATTCCCTTATGCCGTGCATCTCCACCTTTCTCCCAAAACCATACACATGCTCCCATTACTTATCATAATCACATATCATATCACTTATCATTCACCACTTATCATTCATCACTTATCATTCACCACTTATCACTTATCATATCATTCACCACTTATCATTCATCACTTATCATTCACCACTTATCACTTATCATTCATCAAACACATGCATTCACATGTTTTCACAATCTGCCATCATTCCAACCAAAACCGTGCACATGCTATCACCATGCATTCACATGCACTTGTTCCTCCATCATTCCATCCTTTAAAACATTGCACATGCACTTTAAACATTCACCCACATGCATTTCCACCCACATGTTATCCCATTTCAGATTGTCATTTCCCCTTTAATCAACACATGCATCCCCTCACCAAGAAATCATTCATTCCACATGCAATCAGAAAATCCACTTCATAACACATGCATCTTGGCAGATTTCACATGCACTCATGCACATTCACCTTAATCATTCACATAGCTTTAATTCACATGCACACACAAACATTAGCACATGCAACCTAGCTGTCATGTTCCCCCCATTTCACCTATAAATACTCATTCATTCATTCTCATTCATACACAATTCATTTCACAACAGAAATTGGTCCCTTGGGGCCGTGCCCTTCACAAAGTCCATCCATTCCATTCATACACTTCATCCATTGCAGAAATGTAGACCATAAACCCCCCTTTGTGCCGTGACTCTCCCTTACAATCCAAACATCATCCTTCCATTTCCATAATTCCCCAATCCATTCAACACACCAACATCCCTTAGACCTTGTGCTACGACGAAAAGGAAGATAAGAGGGCCTAAACGTTCATACAATTCAAATTTGAGTTGTTGGAATGTTTAGGTGTTTCTTTGATTCTACATCAGTTTTGCTTCAAGGGTTCTTTCTTTTTATTAATTCTATGTTCATTCATGTTTTATATGTTTATGTTAAATCCTTTGCAAACATGAATTGTAACTAATCCTCCTCTAGGGATTCGATGTAGCCTTGCAAAGTTTGCCATGTAGTTAATTCGGAATTCTCATTTAATCTATCTATTTCTTGCTTCATTCTCCGATTTAATTGTGACTTAGTGTGTTGATTTTAATGCTTGATCATCATTTGAATTAACCACAGGTTGTTTAGCCAAGATTAAAGCACACATCATGCATAATCTTGGTAGATATGTGAATGAATGAAGGGAATGTTTTGCAAACATCCTGCCGAGTGTTCCCTTTGGTTTTGTGAAAGTTTCTTATGCACTACATAGTCTTGATTAGGAACCAAAGTTGCACATCACAATTAGGCTCATAATTAGAGACATTTGATCAAATCCACACATCATATGGCTGATCATATCTAAGTGAAACAAACCCAAGAAATAAGTAGAGGGATGAGTATAATCTGACTTAACAAGCATGGACTTGGCTTAGCAATGGTGAAATCGAATCTCTAGCTTCATCTTCATTGGTACTATCTTATTTTATTAGTTGTTGATTCATTCATCTTGTGTTTACTTCATTTCCTTATGCTTTAATTTACAATCTGTTTGTTTCCAAGTTTCTGTTTTTATTTCAAGTTTCATTCAAAACCAATCCCCCAATTCTTTTAAAGTGTTAGATTAGTTAGAAATACATTTAGTTTGTGTTTGTAAGTGTTTTGACTCATTTTGTTTCCCAAATTCGTCCAAAGTACTCAAGGTGCTCAAAACAGCCCATAAAGTGATTTTTAGGCAGTTTTGAGTGTTTTGGTGCTGTTTTGAGTCTTTTGGTTTGTTTTAGTGTTTTAAAGTTTAGTTTTGCATTCTTTGAGTCTAGTATAGTGTTTCATATTGTTATTTTACGTTTTTGAGTCAAATCCAAGTGGTTAACAATCCCTCCTAATCCCCGGTCTAGAACGATCCCTACTTATACATATACTACAATTTGACGAAAAGAGGGTTTAATTTGTGTGCGTATAATTCTCGCATCAACTTATGCCAAGAATTCGTTTAACGCGATTGTTTATAAGCAACCTCCACTACTTGTGAATATAAGTTCGTAACTATTAGGTGAAACTCACTTATATTCTAGCGTCATATTCATGCATGAAAATTAAGTGTGCACTCTCAATAAACATACATAAATAAGTTATCAATCAAACGGTTAAACGAATTGAATCCACAACTTATGAAACGCAATTAGAAGTAATCAAATCAAAATGCAAGCATAAACATATATTTCGAATTACCCCCTAGCCAAGGGGGTTTTAGTTCCTCATGGTACAAAACAAAGAGAATCAAAGAAACACCTAAACATTCCAACAACTCAAACTTGAATTGTATGAACGTTTAGGCACTCTTCTCTTCCATTCCTCATTCTTACAAAACAAAGAGTATTGAAATTAAACATTGAAATCAAAGAAACACCTAAACATTCCAACAACTCAAACTTGAATTGTATGAACGTTTAGGCACTCTTCTCTTCCTCTTCGTTGTAGCACAAGGTCTAAGGATAGTTTGATAGTGTGAATGGTTTGGGGAGTGGTGAAAATGGAAGGATGGTGGTTGGATTGTAAGGGAGACTCACGGCACAAGGGGGGAAGTGTTTGTGGTATGTACAATGGATGAATTTCTGAAATGGAAGTGTGTGTTGTGACTGAAATGTGTATGAATGAGTGTGAATGAATTGTGGCTGAAATGCATGCTTATTTATAGGTAAATAAGAGGGAACATGACAGCTAGGAGGTGGGTGGAAATCTGAAATGGTGATGGGAGATGCATGTGGCTGATTTATGCATATGATTAAAGCTAGAGTGATGATTATGAATGCATGTGCAAAGGAAGTGGATTTTCTGCAAATGCAAGGTGAATGTGCATGGCTGAAAATGCATGTGAAAGCATGTGAATTAAATGGATGTGGGTGGAAATGTAGCTGCAATGATGAAGTGAATGCATGTGGAATGGGATGGGAATGCAAAAAGGGGGAAGCTGGAAATGCATGTGTGATGCACGGCTTTTGGGCAGATTGGGTGTTATTTATGAATGTGTTTGCATGTGGATTAGAGGGGGAAGGCATGTGCAATGAGTGGTGTTGTTGGTGTGTGAAAGTGGCTGAAAATGAATGTGTATGAAATGAATTAAAGGGTGCATGTGTTGATGATTTGTGGTGCAATGATGAATTAAAGGAATGCATGTGCAATGACAACTAGGTTAAATTAATTAAAGGGACATGTGGATTGGAAATGCATGTGAATGCATGTGTTGATGAATGGGATTGTGGAGATGCACGGCACATGTGTAGGAATGATTATGGATGCATGTGTTGAATGATTTCTTGGTGAGGGATGTGGAGTGGCTGGAATGATGAAAGAATAAAGGGTGCATGTGGGTTAATTAATTAAGTGTATGATATGATAAGTGAATGATATGATAAGTGAATGATATGATAAGTGTATGATATGATAAGTGGTGAATGATAAGTGGTGAATGATAAGTGGTGAATGATATGTGGGTTAATTAATTAAGTGTATGATATGATAAGTGAATGATATGATAAGTGTATGATATGATAAGTGGTGAATGATATGTGGTGAATGATAAGTGGTGAATGATATGTGGTGAATGATATGTGGAAGTGTTAAATTGTTTAAAATAGGAAACAAAGCCCTTCCTTGCTGATAGGAGCATATTTATGCTACTTAGTTGTGTTGTTTCCTTACACTTAGTGAGTTAATTACTATGTATTTCAGTCTTTTAAAGTATTTTCGTGTGTTTTTAGGTCCTAATGGCAAAAGGAGCAAGAAAGTGCATTTTGAGGCTATTTGGAGCATTTTTGGGCATGGATTGGATAGCTTAATCATGTAGCAATGAGGATGGACGAAATTGAAGACTAGAAGAGCTAGGAAAGGCTACAAATCTGGTGGAAGAAGTCTACTCCAATGAAGATAAGGAAGAAGCAAGAAACAAGGGATCTTATCCAAACCTTATCCTATCCTATCTCTAACATTATCCTATTCTTTCCTATCCATATCAGGTGGGGACTTAAACTTAGCTATTTAGGTGGGATTAGATATATATCTAAACACTTAGAACAGGTTCTAGACCCTCATTCCTTTGTATGTCGCATGTACACCACTCCTAGTAGGTTTAGGAATTGAAAACCTTATCCTACTCTTATATCACATGTTCATATCCCTTTAGGATTAGGAATCTGTTCTAAACCCTTCTTTCTAGAAGCCTTATCTTATCCCTACAGCCCTTGCCGCACATATCCTTCTAGAATCCCTAAATCCTAGCTGAATTCCCTATTCCAAATCCCACTTAATTTCTGCCTTGAGTTAACCTTTTTCCAATGGGATTAGGCAATCCTTTTCCTACACTAAGTGTGCCAAAACTAGCCTATATAAACAACCTTGCCGTGCCATTTAATGATCACCATCCCTTCACACAACATTCAGACATCCCTTCAGAAATCAACCTTTGCCGTGACCTTGCAACCACCCATCCATCATTCCCCTACTTCCATACATCCATCCCAACCTCCATACACCACCATAACCCCTTGCCGCATGATAGGAGCATATTTATGCGACTTAAATGGCTTGTTCTCGTACATTTACGTTATGTTTCTTTATTTATTTTAGTACTTTAAGCTATTTTCGTGTGTTTGTAGGTCTAAAGGGCTAAAGGAGCAAAAAGATGCATTTTGGAGACTTTTGGAGCACTTTTGGGCTAAGGACGGATAGCTTATGCTTGAAGCCAAAGTGTTGGACGAAATTGAAGACCTAATTGGAGCCAAAGTGTTGGAACCTTGTTCTCTTTAGTTTTAGGACATTTAAACCTTTCCTAATCCCAATCATGCCATGCATAACACACATCCATTCTAACACATTGTCATTGCACATGCATTTCCTTCATTAGTTAACCCACATGCACTTATCACTTATCATCACCACATATCATATCACTTAATCACTTATCACTTATCATCACCACTTAACCACTTATCATATCATAACCACATATCATATCACTTATCACTTATCACTTAACATATCATCCACCTACTTCACCTACAACATCCACCTACTTCACCTACAACATCCACTTCACCTACAACATCCACCTACTTCACCTACAACATCCACCTACTTCACCTACAACATCCACCTACTTCACCTACAAATGACATAGCCATATGTTCCCTCCACTACTCCTATAAATACCCTTGCATTCATTCATTCATGGACATCTCATTTCATACACAACACACCACAAACACTTCCATTCCTTCTCTTTGCCGTGAGTTCCCTTGTAATCCAAACACCATTTTTCCATTTCCCTATTAATCCAAACACCACTCCCCAAACTATTCACACCATCAAACTATCCTTAGACCTTGTGCTACAACAACGAGGAAGAGAAGAGTGCCTAAACGTTCATACAATTCAAGTTTGAGTTGTTGGAATGTTTAGGTGTTTCTTTGATTTCAATGTTTAAATTCAATTCTCTTTGTTTGTACGTATGAGGAATGGAAGAGAAGAGTGCCTAAACGTTCATACAATTCAAGTTTGAGTTGTTGGAATGTTTAGGTATTTCTTTGATTTCAAAGTTATAATAAACTAAACCCCCTTTGGCTAGGGGTGATTCGAAATATATGTTTATGCTTGCATTTTGATTTGATTAATTCTAATTGCGTTTCATAAGTTGTGGTTCAATTTGTTTAACCGTTTGATTGATAACTTATTTATGAATGTTTATTAAGAATGCGCGCTTAATTTTCATGCATCAATATGACGCTAGAATATAAGTGAGTTTCACCTAATAGTTACGAACTTATATTCACAAGTAGTGGAGGTTGCTTATAAACAATCGCGTTAAATAAATTCTTGGCATAAGTTTCATGCGTAGTCCATAGTAACGAATGCCTCGTCAACACTTAAAGTTTTCATGATGCTTAATGATCTTTGATTGTATCTTTATTGTGCTTTTCACGTAAAGGACTTTTGGAGAATGTTGTGAATTGCGTTGCGCTAACCCATCCAATTCATTAACTTAAGGAAAACTTGACGGTTAATTTAAGCGGACCTAATTGACCCGGGGCGTTGAGAATTAATGATTTGTTGAAATGCAATTGGAAATCGTTTTATTATGCAAGTATAACATATGTGGAGATGAACCCCGTAGCTAACTTTCCATCCATTTGTTCTTTCTTTTCTTGTTTCTGTTTTCATGTTTAATTTAACTTGTTATTCAATTATGTTAAACATGTGAAACTAATTTCTTTTTAGTTAGAGGCGAATTTGAAGCCATGGACATATGTTGGTTATGATTTGATTTACTCCAGTTATGAATTCATGAACTTTAGATGTGGGTTACTTTTCTGTTTTGATTAAGAACTTGTTTATGTATGTGGGTTGAGGGTCGACACTTAATTTGCATGCCTAAGATTTGATGCTAGGATATAAGGGAATTTCACCTAATCGTTATGAACGTATATTCATGAGTAGTAAAAATCGCTAGTCACGATTGTGTTTAGTAAACCCTAGGCTGGATTAACATGCGTATTCCATAGTTATGAATGCCTAGTCAATGTTTATGATTTCCGTTGAACTTAATGATCTTTGTTGAATGTCTCTATCATGCGTATTCCATGTGAGAGACTTTGATTAGGAATAATTTGGTTGTAATGCGTATCCCATTCAATCCAATGAATCTAGGGAAATTTGAAGATAATTTAAGCGGACCTAATTAACTTGGAGCATTGTCATTCATCGTTTGTTGAAGTCATAACTGGGAGTCAAATTATATGCTTATGTTCATGTGTGGATAAGGAACCCTCTAACTAGTTTTTCTTCATTCTATTCCATCAATTTCGTTTGTACAATCTGTTTTGTTTCCAAGTTTCTATTTTAGTTTAATTTCGTCCAAAACCAATCCCCCATTTATTTTAAAGTGTTAGATTAGTTAGAAATACATTTATTTTGTGTTTTTACGTTTTTTTGAGTCAAATCCAAGTGATTAACAATCCCTCCTAATCCCCGGTCCAGAACGATCCCTACTTATACATATACTACAATTTGACGAAAAGAGGGTTTAATTTGTGTGCATATAAATCTCGCATCAAATTTTGGCGCCGTTGCCGGGGATTAGAAAATTTGCTAATCCCTTGGATTGTTTTATTTTCGTTTGTTTTTATTTTATTCCAGATTCTTATGTTATTTTGTTTCTTGTTCTAGGTACTAGTTTATGACTCGGAGTTCTCATCCAATTCGTGAACGTATCCTGGAGTGATTGGGTTCTTCGTCCGGCTGCAAGACGTAAAAGAAAGCGCTACTTGGGAGGCAACCCAATGCATTTTGAAAAAAAAAAAATAAAATAAAATAAACATGGCAGAACGATGGAGGCTTCACAAAGGTTGTTTACTTAAAGACCCACTACGTGGCAAAACTCTTGAAGCGGAAGGCATCGGGACGGAAGACATCGGGACGGAAGGCATCGGGGCTAAAGACATAGGAGCGGAAGGCATCGGAGCTGGAGGCATCGAAGATAGAGCATTCGAGGCCTCAATACTTGGCCAAACGCTGGATGATCCAGGAAAAAGGTGCCTCTGGAGGAAAGACGAAAACCTTTGACGGTCACTTTGAATCCGACCTTCAGACTCTTGCAGTTCATCAAGCTTCCTCTTCATGCCCGTCGAATAGTTGTTGGCAAGCACGTGCAAACTTCTATTCTCATGCTTAAGCAGTTTGATCTCCTGCTTAAGACTTTCCACCTCTGCCATCAATGATTCCACCTGACGGGAGCGGGCAAGCAGGCGTTGGCCCATGTTGGACACAGAACTCGCACACTGAACACTAAGTGCGAGGGACTCTTGAACGGCCAACTCATCGGACCGTCCTGACAGCAGCCTACTATCTTTTGGAGTGAGGAGGTTCCTAGCTACTATTGTAGCTGTTGTGGCGTCCTGCATCACGGAGTCTTCACCTGTGAGAGGACCGTTAGAAGATAAGAAAGAAGGGCGCCATACGTTACCATGACGCGGCGCGGCCGTATCACTGCTGAGACTCAATTCTAAGCTAAGGTTCGATGGGTTTGCCATTTTTCAAAAGTGTTCAAAGAGATGGGGTGGATGGAGTTAATTCTCAAAGGGCCGGAGTCGATTTTCAAGAATGGGAATTCTTCAGAGTGTGTTTGTTGTGGTGATCGATAGCTCTATAAGAAGCCAAGGCGACGCGTCCACCAATTCGAAAAGCCGGAATTTCCGGCGTAATTTAGGCGACGCGTTCTCGGCTTTTCAGAAGACGCGTTCAACTTTGTCAAAAGATTTCTGACAAAGCTGAAAACACGTGGAGGCCATCATCGCAACTACACATCTTTAGCCGACAAGCGCAAAGTTCGGCGACGCTTTCTCTGCTTTTCAGAAGACGTGTGCAGCTTTGTCAAAAGGAGCCGCATCTGCACTACCACGTGTCGTTCAGAAAGCGAAGGGGCGTCGTTCAGAAATCGAAGGGGCGCCTGCTCAGAAATCGAAGAGGCGTATTCAAAGATCGAAGAGGCGCCACTATTTCAAAGAGCCGGATTTGCGGGATCAAAACGTTTGTCGACAAGGGTAAAAAGTACCACCACTTGATATTATCTCTATATATGTCGACCTTCGTCTTTTATGGCAGGGCAAACCTGAAGAAAATGCCCAACTCTCCCTCACCTCTGAGGGCGCACTCCCAGCAAAGCCTTTCAAAATACTCAATTCTTTCTTCTTCCCCAAAGATGATACCAGATGCCTGGAGTACATATGACCCAGGAGGAAACGGCGGATTGAAGCATGTGCTGATTCATTCACCGCTTCTTCAAAGCAAAGGTATCTCATATCATCAAGGTCAAAAGCAAAAGTATCTCATATCATGCTCTTTCCCTGTCTTTTTCTTTGTCCTTGTTCTTACTTGCATGGCAAAGTAAAAGAAGCAATCAGCCGGCACTTGGAGTCAGTCTTCCGATCTGGAGCCAACTGCCTGGAATCTATTCCTGATTGCTTACCTAGCGTTGCTCTCGAGTAGTCATCTTCAACGGTTGTTACACTTCCAGAGAAGGGACCACTCCTGCAAAGATTGAACAAAGAAACAGATAACAGGAGGAAGCTCAGACCTTCGGGGGAAACCAAAAGAACCATCCTGCTGCCCAGTTCAAGAAGTAGCACAAAGGAAAATCAACGATGGGCAGAAACCAGTTCAAGAGTAAGCCTGTGGAATCACAAAGATCAAAGCCTCAATGCAATCACCAAGGAGAAGAGGGAATTTACACTCCATAACCAGATTTGCGTCCCTAAACTCTTCTCTTTGTTAATTACATTCTGCCATGTTTAGTATGTTTAAATTGCTTTTTGTGTGTTTACTTATGTTTTGTGTGAATCTATGCTTAAAACATTGAGGACAATGTTTGATTTAAGTGTGGGGGGGGTAACTAATGTTGTTAATTTAAATTCGGGGGATTTTATCACCCATAACTTCAAATGTTGTTCCTTGTTGCTTTAAGGTGTTTTTAAGTTGTTTTTGAGTGTTTTAGTGTGTTTTGTTTTATAATTCGAAAATCCCATAAAAATTTGAAAAATTGTTTTGAAAAACCCAAAAAGAGTTGTTTTAAGAGTCGTTTTTGTGTGTTTGTGTCTTAGGGTACCTTCCAACACAATGATAAGGATTTGGTTTATAATTGCATGACGGTTAGAAAGAGTTATAAACATAGAGAAAAGTTTGATTTACTCTTGGTATATGCTTGGTTATGGTTATAATGTATGACTTCACATGCAATCATAAAAGAAAAAAAAATTTGTTTTTGTAACATGCTTGAAGGAAGGAACTCAAACAAACGCTACAACCCTGAGAGACTTGAGCCTATAACGTTCCTTGGAGAGTATAATCTGTGATTTCTTGTTTTCTAAAGTCGTTGCATGATCTCATTATTCTTTGCTTGGTTACTACTTAGAAGGCGTTTTATCATATAGTTCCAAATGCTAGAACTCATGCCCATTTCATTCAAAGCATGTTATTGATTTGCATAACACATATTCAAGAAGAAGTTGTGTAGTGACCACCACCATAGCCAAATAGCCTTACTTCCCATACTTCGTATATGTTGTAAGTTTTAACCCCGTTGAGCCTTGTTTAGCCTTTATTCTTTGTTTACCCACATTTTCCTCACCTAGCCTAGTTTAGGACAATCCCCACCCTTGTTCTTAAAAGATAGTGAGCATGACTTAATTGAATTCCTTTTGAGTTACATTATGAAAGAAAATAAGTGTGGGGGAGAGAATGTTTAAGTGTTGATGTTTTGAGATTCAAAAGAAAAGAAAAAAAAAGAGAAAAGAAAGAAAGAAAGAAAAAAAGAGCTTGAAAAAAAAAAAAAATGAAAGAATAAGTGATTGAAGAAAGGTTCCAAAACACCAATTCAGGGCGTAAATTGTCTAAATTCTCCCTTTTTGTTCAAAAGTTGAGTTTTCATTCAAAAGTGAATTCTAAGTTGATTCAAATGCTTTGCTCACTATTTCTTTAAAAACCTTTGTTTTCCATATCCCTTCTTTGTTATCCACATACCCCAAGCCCCGTTACAACCCTTGACTTCTATCTTGAGTGTTGTGTATTTCAATTTGTGGAGTTTGAACTTGGTATGAGCATATGGTATCACTGGTTCTCGCGTCTAAGTAGTAGCATTCCATTCATGAGATCATATCTAAACATGCTTATTAACTCCAGAAATTGCTTCCTTTGAAATACATATATGTGAGTGTTCGTTTTTATGATTACATCAATCTTCTCACATATAACTAGTTTAGGGTGTGTAGTCAGAAAATCTGTGTGAAAAACGAGAGTACATCTAGTAAGAAATTGAGGGAATTCTCTAAAGGCATGTTACTACATTTGAAATGTGTTTTAATTGCTTAATTGTGAACTAGTATGTGGTGACTATGATTAAGAATGTACTTAAGTGTAAAGATGGCTTAAATCTGTGAGAATAATGATTTTTAACTTGTCATGTGCATTGGAAGTCCCTGATACGATTGTTGGAAGGTGTAGGTTGTGTTTTGTTCTTTTTGTTTTGTTTTTCTGTTTTGCTCGAGGACTAGCAAAAGCTAAGTGTGGGGGTATTTGATAGGAGCATATTTATGCGACTTAAATGGCTTGTTCTCGTACATTTACGTTATGTTTCTTTAGTTATTTTAGTACTTTAAGCTATTTTCGTGTGTTTGTAGGTCTAAAGGGCTAAAGGAGCAAAAAGATGCATTTTGGAGACTTTTGGAGCACTTTTGGGCTAAGGACGGATAGCTTATGCTTGAAGCCAAAGTGTTGGACGAAATTGAAGACCTAATTGGAGCCAAAGTGTTGGAACCTTGTTCTCTTTAGTTTTAGGACATTTAAACCTTTCCTAATCCCAATCATGCCATGCATAACACACATCCATTCTAACACATTGTCATTGCACATGCATTTCCTTCATTAGTTAACCCACATGCACTTATCACTTATCATCACCACATATCATATCACTTAATCACTTATCACTTATCATCACCACTTAACCACTTATCATATCATAACCACATATCATATCACTTATCACTTATCACTTAACATATCATCCACCTACTTCACCTACAACATCCACCTACTTCACCTACAACATCCACTTCACCTACAACATCCACCTCCTTCACCTACAACATCCACCTACTTCACCTATAACATCCACCTACTTCACCTACAAATGACATAGCCATATGTTCCCTCCACTACTCCTATAAATACCCTTGCATTCATTCATTCATGGACATCTCATTTCATACACAACACACCACAAACACTTCCATTCCTTCTCTTTGCCGTGAGTTCCCTTGTAATCCAAACACCATTTTTCCATTTCCCTATTAATCCAAACACCACTCCCCAAACTATTCACACCATCAAACTATCCTTAGACCTTGTGCTACAACAACGAGGAAGAGAAGAGTGCCTAAACGTTCATACAATTCAAGTTTGAGTTGTTGGAATGTTTAGGTGTTTCTTTGATTTCAATGTTTAAATTCAATTCTCTTTGTTTGTACATATGAGGAATGGAAGAGAAGAGTGCCTAAACGTTCATACAATTCAAGTTTGAGTTGTTGGAATGTTTAGGTATTTCTTTGATTTCAAAGTTATAATAAACTAAACCCCCTTTGGCTAGGGGTGATTCGAAATATATGTTTATGCTTGCATTTTGATTTGATTAATTCTAATTGTGTTTCATAAGTTGTGGTTCAATTTGTTTAACCGTTTGATTGATAACTTATTTATGAATGTTTATTAAGAATGCGCGCTTAATTTTCATGCATCAATATGACGCTAGAATATAAGTGAGTTTCACCTAATAGTTACGAACTTATATTCACAAGTAGTGGAGGTTGCTTATAAACAATCGCGTTAAATAAATTCTTGGCATAAGTTTCATGCGTAGTCCATAGTAACGAATGCCTCGTCAACACTTAAAGTTTTCATGATGCTTAATGATCTTTGATTGTATCTTTATTGTGCTTTTCACGTAAAGGACTTTTGGAGAATGTTGTGAATTGCGTTGCGCTAACCCATCCAATTCATTAACTTAAGGAAAACTTGACGGTTAATTTAAGCGGACCTAATTGACCCGGGGCGTTGAGAATTAATGATTTGTTGAAATGCAATTGGAAATCGTTTTATTATGCAAGTATAACATATGTGGAGATGAACCCCGTAGCTAACTTTCCATCCATTTGTTCTTTCTTTTCTTGTTTCTGTTTTCATGTTTAATTTAACTTGTTATTCAATTATGTTAAACATGTGAAACTAATTTCTTTTTAGTTAGAGGCGAATTTGAAGCCATGGACATATGTTGGTTATGATTTGATTTACTCCAGTTATGAATTCATGAACTTTAGATGTGGGTTACTTTTCTGTTTTGATTAAGAACTTGTTTATGTATGTGGGTTGAGGGTCGACACTTAATTTGCATGCCTAAGATTTGATGCTAGGATATAAGGGAATTTCACCTAATCGTTATGAACGTATATTCATGAGTAGTAAAAATCGCTAGTCACGATTGTGTTTAGTAAACCCTAGGCTGGATTAACATGCGTATTCCATAGTTATGAATGCCTAGTCAATGTTTATGATTTCCGTTGAACTTAATGATCTTTGTTGAATGTCTCTATCATGCGTATTCCATGTGAGAGACTTTGATTAGGAATAATTTGGTTGTAATGCGTATCCCATTCAATCCAATGAATCTAGGGAAATCTGAAGGTTAATTTAAGCGGACCTAATTAACTTGGAGCATTGTCATTCATCGTTTGTTGAAGTCATAACTGGGAGTCAAATTATATGCTTATGTTCATGTGTGGATAAGGAACCCTCTAACTAGTTTTTCTTCATTCTATTCCATCAATTTCGTTTGTACAATCTGTTTTGTTTCCAAGTTTCTATTTTAGTTTAATTTCGTCCAAAACCAATCCCCCATTTATTTTAAAGTGTTAGATTAGTTAGAAATACATTTATTTTGTGTTTTTACGTTTTTTTGAGTCAAATCCAAGTGATTAACAATCCCTCCTAATCCCCGGTCCAGAACGATCCCTACTTATACATATACTACAATTTGACGAAAAGAGGGTTTAATTTGTGTGCATATAAATCTCGCATCACCGCACCACCATATATACCTAAAACCATCCAAAATCCAGAAAATCGTCCACAAACTCACCATAGACCCTTGTGCCGTGACCTAGCAAGGAGGAGGAGAAGGAAGACCAAGCCTTGGGCGTTTGTACATTCAAGTTGGAGTGTTGGACGTGTCTAGGTGTAATCTATCTTTTATTTTCAATGTTTAAATCTATATTGCTTTGTTTTGTCATGAACATGAGAGGCTAAACTCATTTTAGCCTAGGGATGCTTTGAAACCATGATTACAATTATAATATGATTTGATTAATTCCAGTTGTGATTTCATAAATTGCGAATGCAATTTACTTAACCGTTTGATGGATAACTTATTCTTGTATGTTTATTAGGGAGGCCTACTTAATTTGCATGCTTGAATTTGGGGCTAGAATATAAGGGTGTTTCACATAATCGTCACAAACTTATATTCACAAGTAGTTAAGGTTGTTTTCACAATCATGTTAAGTAAATTCCTAGCATGCGTATCATGATGTCATAGTTACAAGTGCTTTGTCAATACTTATGGTTTCCATTGAACGTAATGATCTTTAACCGTATCTCTATTATGATGTCATGTAGGGGACTTTTTGAAGAATGCTTTGGGTTGTCGTATGATGTCATCCAATCCACTAACTTAAGGGAAATCTGAGGGTTAATTAGTGATGTCACGGTTAATCTGGGGTGTTGAGGTTCATGGTTTATCGGAAAAGCAACTGGAAATCAATTTATGTTAGAAAGTATCATGTGTGGAGAAGTATCCCTTGGCTATCCCATCATCCATTAGTTTTTCTTATTTTCGTCCAAAATCTGTTTTAAAGTTTTAAGTCACTTGTTTTCTTTTAAATTCGTCCAAAATCAAAACCCCCTTTCTTATTTGTTCCAAATCTGTCCAAAAGAGTCTTTTTGAGTCTTTAGAGTCAAAACCAAGTGTATTTTCGTCCAAATTAAGTCATAGAGTCTAAATTGAGTCTTTGTGGTTGTTTTTGGTTGTTTTGAGTCTTTAAAGTTTGTTTTGAGTCATATAAGTTAGTAAGAGTCTTGTGAGTCTATTTAAAGTGTTTTAAAACATATTTTCACATCTTTAAGTCAATTTTCATTAGATTAGCAATCCCTCCTAATCCCCGGCCTAGAACGATCCCTACTTATATCTATACTACAATTGTCGAAAAGTGGGTTTAATTTGTGTGCTTATATATTTCGCATCACTTGCATGGCAAGGAAGGGAGACACAAGGAAACACACGACATTGTCCTAAGGTTGCAAGGAATGTTGTTTTTGTGTTCTAAAATGCGTAGGAGTCTTCAATGATAACTAGACATGAGGTCTTTTAGGATTTAACTTTCCTACTTCAAGTCTTCAATTTCGTCCATCCTCTTGGCTCCAAGCATATGAAATCCATTCCAATCTCTAATTTGCTCCAAAAGGCTCCAAAAGGCATCCTTTTGCATACTTTGCCCTTAGAACCTGAAAACACACAAAAGAAGCATAAAGCACTAAAATAACTAAAGAAACATAACGTAAATGCACGAGAACAAGCCATTTAAGTCGCATGAATATGCTCCTATCAGAGGGCCTAAACGTTCATACAATTCAAGTTTGAGTTGTTGGAATGTTTAGGTGTTTCTTTGATTTCAATGTTTAATTTCAATACTCTTTGTTTTGTACGAATGAGGAATGGAAGAGAAGAGGGCCTAAACGTTCATACAATTCAAGTTTGAGTTGTTGGAATGTTTAGGTGTTTCTTTGATTCTCTTTGTTTTGTACCATGAGGAACTAAACCCCCCTTGGTTAGGGGGTAATTCGAAATATATGTTTATACTTGCATTTTGATTTGATTACTTCTAATTGCGTTTCATAAGTTGTGGATTCAATTCGTTTAACTGTTTGATTGATAACTTATTTATGTATGTTTATTGAGAGTGCACACTTAATTTTCATGCATGAATATGACGCTAGAATATAAGTGAGTTTCACCTAATAGTTACGAACTTATATTCACAAGTAGTGGAGGTTGCTTATAAACAATCGCGTTAAACGAATTCTTGGCATAAGTTTCATGCGTATTCCATAGTAACGAATGCCTCGTCAACACTTATAATTTTCATAGAGCGTAATGATTCTTGCTTGTTTCTCTATTATGCAATCATGTAGGGGACTTGTGGGGAATGTTTTGGGTTGTCGTATGCAATCATCCAATTCAATAACGTTAGGAAGATTTGAAGGTTAATTTAAGCGGATCTAATTAACTTGGAGCATTGAGAATTAATGGTTTATTGAAACGCAATTGGAAATCGTTTTATTATGCAAGTATAACATATGTGGAGATGAACCCCGTAGCTAACTTTCCATCCATTCAATTCCATCAATTTATTCTTTCTTCTTTTGTTTCTGTTTTCATGTTTAATTTAACTTGTTGTTCAATTATGTTAAATGATAGGAGCATTTTTATGCGACTTAATTGGCTTGTTCTCATGCATTTATGTTGTTTTTCCTTAGTTAGTTTAAGTGTTTAAAGTCATTTTCGTGCAATTTCAGGTTTTAGTGTCAAAGTATGCAAAAAGAAGCAATTTGGAGCATTCTAGAGCATTTTTGGGCCAAGATTGGATAGTGCAAGCATGGAGGCATGAGGATGGACGAATTTGAAGGCTTGAATTCAGTTAGGGAGCTGCAAGGGGGCCTAAAAAAACCTTATTTCTAGAAGGCTTTATCTATTCACACATGGTGCCTAATTTCTGTATTGGAAGAACAAGCCGTCCTAGCTTGTCTCCTAGCCGTCCTATCTTGTCTCCTAGCCGTCCTAGCTTGTCTCCTAGCCGTCCTAGCTTGTCTCCTAGCCGTCCTAGCTTGTCTACTAGCCGTCCTAGCTTGTCACTAGCCGTCCTACCTTGTCTCCTAGCCGTCCTACCTTGTCTCCTAGCCGTCACTACCCGTCCTACCTTGTCTCCTAGCCATCCTATCTTGTCCAAGCTACACTCATATATCCTTTAAGTGTTTCATGTATAGAATTTCTGGTACAAAAAACCTTTTGGTTTCAACTAAGTTCAAAACCTTTCCTAGCCCTATAAATAAGGCTTTGCAGCAAGGCACTTGGGAGATCACTCATTCACCCAATTTTCGTCCATTCATCTAGCCACACCACTCTACACATCCTAAAATCCTAAAAACACAATTCCAGCCAAACACTGCACCTTGCCGTGCCTATCCTCCATCCAATTCCATAATCCCTGATCCTAAAACACATCCCAACCATCCCATCCACCTTTGTGCCGTAGCAAGGAGAAAGAAGGAAAGACTCTTGGATGCTCAAGCTTCGTCGTTGGTGCATTCTACGTGTAATTCGTTTTATGATTTCAATGTTTAATTTATTTTCCTCTCATTTTGCTATGAACATGAGTGGCTAAACCCCTATTGGTTAGGGGTGATTTCGAAGCCATAACTATGTGTGCAAGTTGATTTGATAAATTCCAGTTTTGAGTTCTTGAATCGTGAATGCAATTGGCTTAACTGTGCGAGTAATAACGTATTTTTGTTTGTTAATTAGGGGTCGACACTTAATTGGCTTGCATGAATATGATGCTAGAATATAAGTTTGTTTCACATAATTGTCACACATAAATTCACAAGTAGTGAAGGTTGCTAGTCACAATCGTGTTAAGTTCAATTCCTAGCATAAGTGTCATGTTGTCATCGTCACAAGTGCTTTGTCAATGCTTATAGTTTTCATTGAACGTAATGATCTTTGATTGTATCTTTATTATGATGTCATGTAAGGAACTTTTGAAGAATGCTTTGGGTTGTCGTATGATGTCATCCAATTCAATAACACAAGGAAAACTTGAGAATTAACTAGTGATGTCACGGTTAATTTGGGGCATTGTCATTCATAATTCTATGAAGGAATAACTGGAAATCGAGTCATTTGCATACTTGTCATGTGTGGAGAAAGAACCCCTAACTAGTTCATCATCCATTAAAAACCCCAAAAACGTTTCAAAATAAGTTTTACTTTGCAATCTGTTTTCTCAACTTTAATTTCGTCCAAATCAAATCCCCCTTTACTTTGAAGTCTCAATTTAGTTAGAAATTGTTTTGGTTCATGTTTTTAAGTGTTTTGAGTGAAGTTTTCAACCAATTTCGTCCAAATTAGTGTAGGTGCTCAAAACTGCCCAGAAAGTGGTTTTTAGGCAGTTTTGAGTCTTCTAGTTGCTGTTTTGAGTTTTTGTTTTGTTTTAGTGTTTTAACTTTGGTTTTTCATTCTTTGAGTCCAAATTAGTGGTTTTAACTTTGTTTTGGAGTTCTTAGGTCAGTTTTCAAGAGTTTAGCAATCCCTCCTAATCCCCGGTTTTGAACGATCCCTACTTACATACTTTGCTACAATTGTCAGAAGAGGGTTTAATTTGTGTGCTTAATATATTTCGCATCAAATTTTTGGCGCCGTTGCCGGGGATTAGCAACTTTGCTAAATCCCTTGGATTGTTTTTGTTTCATTTATTTCACTTTGTTTCTGATTTTGTTGTAGTTTCTGACCTATTTTTGTTTCTTTTTTTTTTAGGTACTAGTGCATGACGCGGAGTTCTCAAACTGTGCATGCACATATCTTAGACTTTAACGACGATTTTGAACGTGATTTGAGAAGAAAGAGGAGGCATCCCGAACGTAGTGAACCTAGTTCAAGTTCAGAGGCCGAATCTGAGTTTGAAGAAGTGGAAGAAGAAGTTATGGCAGCGGACAATCGGACCATTAAAGAGCTTTCGGCCTCAGGGTTGGCCAATGCCGCACCATTATGCATTCAATACCCCGCGGCTGCCCAAGGCAAGACCGATGAATTCGAGTTGAAGTCAAGCTTGTTGCACCACATTCCTAAATACCATGGGCTTTCCATGGAAGATCCAAACAAGCATCTTAAAGAGTTTGAAGTAGTTTGTTCAAGCATGACTCCCGTCAATGTTGACGGAAGTATTTTGAAGATGAAAGCTTTTCCGTTCTCTTTAATGGATAAAGCTAAGGATTGGTTATACGAGTTGGCTCCTGGCACTGTCACTTCATGGGAGAGTATGAAAATAGCGTTTTTGGAGAAGTTTTTCCCAACTTCTCGCATCATTCTTCTTCGTAAAAAAATAAGTGGAATTCAACAAGATGAAGGTGAGTCTTTTCCTGCATACTATGAACGTTTTAAATCACTTGTTGCTTCTTGTCCACAGCATCAGATGAAGGAGGAGCTACTTTTGCAATACTTCTACGAGGGCCTCCTACCATTAGAATGTCAAATGCTCGATGCCTTGGCAGGTGGAGCATTAGTGGACAAAACACCTATGGCTGCCAAGACCTTGATTTCTAATCGAGCGTTGAACGATCAACAATACGAAGGAGTAGGCGAAAGAGGACCCCCACGGCAACATGTTCATGAGGTAAGTTCTACTTCCGACATTAATTCACAATTGGCTAATCTTACTTCTATTGTGTCTCAGTTGGCCGAGGGCATGAAGATGCAAGGACCAATTGTATGTGGCGTATGTTCTATGCATGGACATGCCTCTGAAAAATGTCCACAGTTGACTGAAAATGGTGGATGGGAAAGCGCCAATGCAATTGGGTTTCAAGGCCAAAACCAACCAAGGAATGATCCTTATTCCAACACATATAATCCCGGTTGGAGAGACCACCCAAATTTCAAATGGAGGGAGCCCCAACAATCTCAAAACCAAGGAGGCTTTAGGCAATAACCCCCTGGGTTCTTTCCCAAAACCTACGGCCCACCCCAAAATCAAGCCCAATCCGGCCCAAGTGCCTCAGGTACGTCTCTTGACAATGATGCACTTCTTAAGATACTAACTAAGTTGTCTAATGGGCAGGTGATGCGAGATTTATACGCACACAAATTAAACCCTATTTTTGTCAATTGTAGTATATGTATAAGTAGGGATCGTTCTGGACCGGGGATTAGGAGGGATTGTTAATCACTTGGAAACTGACTCAAAAACGTAAAAACACAATATAAAACACTATACTAGACTCAAAGAATGCAAAACTAAACTTTAAAACATTAAGACAAACCAAAAACTCAAAATGCTTTAAAACATAAACTAAATTGATTTCTAACTAAATTGAACAATAAGGTAAAGGGGGATTTAGGTTTTGATGAAATTAAACTAAATGACAGATTGTAAATTAAAGCATAATGTAAATATGAATGTGATGGAATTGAATGGATGGGAAGCTAGCTAAGGGGTTCTTCTCCACACATGTTACACTTGCATACAAGATTGATTCTCAGTTGGTCTTTCGATAAATTATGAAACTCAACACTCCGGGTTAATTAGGTCCGCTTAAATTAACCGTCAAGTTTTCCTTAAGTTAATGAATTGGATGGGTTAGCGCAACGCAATTCACAACATTCTCCAAAAGTCCTTTACGTGAACAGCACAATAAAGATACAATCAAAGATCATTAAGCATTATGAAAACTATAAGTGTTGACGAGGCATTCGTTACTATGATGAGCATGAAACTCGTGCCAAGAATTCATTTAACGCGATTGTTTATAAGCAACCTCCACTACTTGTGAATATAAGTTCATAACGATTAGGTGAAACTCACTTATATTCTAGCGTCATATTCATGCATGAAAATTAAGCGCGCATTCTTAATAAACATTCATAAATAAGTTATCAATCAAACGGTTAAACAAATTGAATCCATAACTTATGAAATTCCAACGAAAGTTAATCAATTCATATTGCAAACATAAACATAGTTTCGAATCACCCCCTAGCTAAAGGGGGTTTAGTTCCTCATAACTTTGAAATCAAAGAAACACCTAAACATTCCAACAACTCAAACTTGAATTGTATGAACGTTTAGGCACTCTTCTCTTCCATTCCTCATACGTACAAAACAAAGAGAATTAAAATGAAACATTGAAATCAAAGAATCACCTAAACATTCCAACAACTCAAACTTGAATTGTATGAACGTTTAGGTCCTCTTCTCTTCCTCGTTGTTGTAGCACAAGGTCTAAGGAGATGTTTAGGGCTTTAGGTGTATGTGGAATGGAGTGGGGAATGGTTGGAGTGGCTGCAATGGAGGATAAAAACTGCACAGAAATGGAAGGGGATTTGCGGCACAAGGGTTGTGTTTGTGTTGTGTTTGTGTTGTGAATGGAATGAATGAATTGTGGCTGCAATGCATGCTTATTTATAGGTAAATGAGAGGGAACATGACAGCTAGGAATAGGTGGAAATGTGGCTGCAAGTTTGGTGAATGATTATGAGTGAATGCATGTGAATGTGGCTAGGTGGGAAAGCTGGAATTGCATGTGGAGTGTGCTGAAATGGAGATGTGAAAGCCACGACAAGGGTTGGTGTTTGTGTGGCTGCATGTTTGGGTTTGTTTAAAGGGTGCATGTGGGTGAATGTTAGGTTGAAATAACGATGGAAAAACAGCTAGGAAAAGAGGGAATGCATGTGGAAGTGCAAGGAGGAAAGATGGGATTGCCAAGGTTATACACGGCAATGGATTTGTGTTAGGTGATGGGTGCATGTGTTGGCTTTATTTGTTGTGCAATGATGAAAGGCAAAGTGCATGTGCAATGTTGGAGGATGAATGTGTGATGGTGTGATTGAATGATTTAAAGGGGCATGTGGGTGAATTAAAGGATGGAATGCATGTGAATTAGGTTGCAAAGAGAAGGAGAAAAGCTGGAAAATGGAATGGGATACATGGCAAGGTGTGTTTGGTGTTGGAAATGCATGTGTTTTAGGTTGTGAAAGCATGTGGATTAGGTGGAAAGAGGTGGGTGTGCATGTGAGTTGAAATGCATGTGTTTAAATGGTTGAAATGTGTAGATGATTATGAGTATGATAAGTGATAAGTGTATGGTTATGATAAGTGATAAATGAATGATATGTTAAGTGATAAATGAATGATATGTTAAGTGATAAATGAATGATATGTGGTGATGATAAGTTGGTCTTCAATTTCGTCCATTCCTTTTGCTCCAAACATAAGCTATCCATTCCAAGTCCGATTTTGCTCCAAAATGCATCTTTTTGCTTCCTTAGCCATGTAAACCTAAAAACACACGAAAGAAGCATAAAGGACTAAAATAACTAAAGAAACATAACGTAAATGTACGAGAACAAGCCATTTAAGTCGCATGAATATGCTCCTATCAAATACCCCCACACTTAGCTTTTGCTAGTCCTCGAGCAAAACAGAAAAACAAAACAAAACGAAACGAAACAAAATAAACCAAAGACAGTCTTAAACCTTCCAACGTTGCCTCAGGGATTTCCAATGCACATGACAAGTTAAAAATCATCATTCCCACAGATTTTGATCATCCTTACACTTAAGTACATACTTAATCATAGTCACCACATATTAGTTCACAATTAAGCATTTAAAACCATGTTTTGAATGTAGTAACATGCCTTAGAGAATTTGCTCAATTCCTTACAAGATATGCACTCAGCTTTCACTCAGATTTTCTGACTACACACCCTAATCTAGTTATATGTGAGAAGATTGATGTAAGCATAAAAACGAACACTCACATATATGTATCATAAAGAGAGCAATTTTTGGAGTTAATAAGCATGTTTAGGTATGATCTCATGAATGGAATGCTACTACTTAGATGCGAGAACCAGTGACACCATATGCTCATACCAAATTCAAACTCCACAATTGAAATACATAACACTCAAGATAGAAGTCAAGGGTTGTAACGGGGCTTGGGGTAATTGGCTAAAAATGAAAGGTAAGGATAACAAACGTTCTTTAAGCAATAGTGAGCAAAGTATTGAATTAGGCACTTAGAATTCCCTTTAGAATGCAGAAGTCAACTTTGATCACCCAAGGGGGAATTACACAAAACTTAGGGCCATATTCATCTTTTTTTTTTTTTGGACCCTTTCTTCAACCATCAACGCTCGTGAGTTCATTCTCACTTATTTTCACTCCTTTTCTTTCTTTTCTTCTTCTTTTTCTTTTGAATCTCAAAACATACATATAAACTTAAAAAAAACAAACTTTTACTCCCCCACACTCATTTTCTTGCAGAATGTAACTCAAAAGGAATTCATTTAAGTCATGCTCACTATACTTCAAGAACAAGGGTATAGGAAAGTCCTACTCTAGGCCAGGTAAGGGGTGATGTGGGTAACAAAGAAAATAGGCTTAAAAAGGCTCAAAGGGGTTAAAACTTACAACAAATACGAAATATGGGAAGTAAGGCTATTTGGCTATGGTGGCAACTACACAACTTCATCTTGATATATGTTATGCAATTCAATGTCATGCTATGAATGAAACGGATATAAGTTCTAGCATTTAGTTCTATCATGATACAATTGCATTCTAAGTAGCAACCAAGCAAGAAATAATGAGATCATGCAACAACTTTAGAAAACAAAGAATCACAGATTATAACTCTCCAAAGAAGGTAATGGCTCGAGTCTCACAGGGTTGTAGCGTTTGTTTGAGTTCCTTCCTTCAAGCATGTTACAAAAACGAATTTTTCTTTTATGATTGCATGTGAAGTCATACATTATAACCATAACCAAGCATATACCAAGAGTAAATCAAACTTTTCTCTATGTTTATAACTCTTTTTAACCGTCATGCAATTACAAACCAAATCCTTATCATTGTGTTGGAAGGTACCTTAAGACACAAACACACAAAAACGACTCAAAACACTCTTTTTAGGCTTTTCAAAACATTTTTTTCAAATTTTTATGTGATTTTCGGAGTTATAAAACAAAACACACTAAAACACTCTAAAAGAATTTAAAAACACCTTAAAACAGCAAGGAACAACATTTGAAGTTATGCATGATAAAATCCCACGAATTTGCATTAACAACATAAAATCCCACGAATTTGCATTAACAACATTAGTTACCCCCCCCCCCCCCCACACTTAAATCAAACATTGTCCTCAATGTTTTAAGCATAGATTCACACAAAACATAAGTAAACACACAAAAAGCACTTAAACATACTAAACATGGCATAATGTAATTAACAAAGAGAAGAGTTTAGAGACGCAAATCTGGTTATAGAGTGTAAATTCCATCTTCTCCTTGGTAATTGCATTGAGGCTTTGATCTTTGTGATTCCACAGGCTTACTCTTGAACTGGATTCTGCCCATCGTTGATTTTCCTTTGTGCTACTTCTTGAACTGGGCAGCAGGATTCTTTTGGTCTTCCCCGAAGGTCTGAGCTTCCTCCTTTTATCTGTTTCTTTGTTCAATCTTTCCAATTCGTATTGAAGAGGGTTAGAGGATAGCTCAACATATGCAGTTGTTCCTTGTCTCCACATGCTTCAATGTATCATTTTCATTTGCCTTATTTGCTCCGTTGAAGATGACTACTCGAGAGCAACGCTACGTAAGCAACCAGGAATAGATTCCAGGCAGTTGGCTCCAGATCGAAAGACTGACTCCAAGTGCCGGCTGATTGCTTCTTTCACTTTGCCATGCGAGTAAGAACAAGGACAAAGAAAAAGACAGGGAAAGAGCATGATATGAGATACTTTTGCTTTTGACCTTGATGATATGAGATACCTTTGCTTTTGAAGAAGCGGTGAATGAATCAGCACATGTATTTGTTGTGCTGTTTCCTCCTGGGTCATCTGTACTCCAGGCATCTGGTATCATCTTTGGGGAAGAAGAAAAAAATGGGTATTTCGAAAGGCTTTGCGGCCTCAGAGGTGAGGAAGATCTGGGCGGTCTGCCTTGTGATGCGTGATTTACGCGCACACAAATTAAACCCTCGTTTGACAATTGTAGTAGAATGGATAAGTGAGGGATCATTCTGGACCGGGGATTAGGAGGGATTGTTAATCTCTTGGAAACTGACTTAAAAACGTAAAAACAATATAAAACACTAAACTAGACTCAAAGAATGCGAAACTAAACGTTAAAACACTAAGACAAACCAAAAGACTCAAACACTTTAAAAACACAAACTAAATTGATTTCTAATTAAATTGAACAATAAAGTAAAGGGGGGAAGAGTTTTGATTTGACGAAAATTGAAATAACAAAACAAATAAACTAAGCAGAATGTAAATATGAATTTGTGATAGAATGAATGGAATGAAGGCTAGCTAAGGGGTTCTTCTCCACACATGTTATACTTGCATACAAGATTGATTCTCAGTTGGTCTTTCGATAAATTATGAAACTCAATGCTCCAAGTTAATTAGGTTCGCTTAAATTAACTTTCAGATTTCCCTAGATTCGTTGGATTGAATGGAATACGCATTACAACCAAATTATTCTTAATCAAAGTCCCTAACTATGGAATACGCATGATAGAGACATTCAACAAAGATCATTAAGTTCAACGGAAATCATAAACATCGACGAGGCATTCGTTACTATGGAATACGCATGAAACTTATGCCAAGAATTCGTTTAACGCGATTGTTTATGAGCAACCTCCACTACTTGTGAATATAAGTTCGTAACGTTTAGGTGAAACTCACTTATATTCTAGCGTCATATTCATGCATGAAAATTAAGCTTGCAATCTCAATGAACATACATAAATAAGTTATCAATCAAACAGTTAAACGAATTGAATCCACAACTTATGAAATTCCAACGAAAGTTAATCAATTCATATTGCAAATATAAACATAGTTTCGAATCACCCCCTAGCTAAAGGGGGGTTTATTTCCTCATAACTTTGAAATTAAAGAAACACCTAAACATTCCAACAACTCAAACTTGAATTGTATGAACGTTTAGGCACTCTTCTCTTCCATTCCTCATACGTACAAAACAAAGAGAATTGAATTTAAACTTTGAAATCAAAGAAACACCTAAACATTCCAACAACTCAAACTTGAATTGTATGAACGTTTAGGCACTCTTCTCTTCTTCGTTGTTGTAGCACAAGGTCTAAGGTGAGCTTTGGAGATTATGTGAAGTGTTTTGGAGGGATGGGAAGTGGTTGGATAGTGGCTGCAATGAAGGAGAAAAACTGCACAGAAAATGGAAGGGGAATTGCGGCAGTGGATGTGTATTTGTGTTGTGTGAAGTGTTGTGAATGGAAATATGAGATATGAATTGAATGAATGAATGCAAGGGTATTTATAGGAGTAATGGAGGTGTAAATGGCTGTTTGTTTAAGGTGTTTGTGTGGAGGAAATGATGGAAAAACATGGTGGAAAGCTGGAATGTGAAATGGTGCCCACGGCAAAGTGTTTTGGGGATGTTGGATTTGCATGTGTGTGGGAAGCTTTCTTGCTCATTTTCTGGATGCAATGATGAAGAGTTTAATAATTAATGCATGTAGGTGGCTGAAATGATGAAGAATGAGTGGTGGAAATGAAAGGGAAAGCTAGAAAGACATGTGAAGATGCTGGAAATGCAATGGAACTCACGGCACAAGGGTTCTTTGGTGATGAATGTGGTTGATTTAATGGAGGAACAAGTGCATGTGTTGAATTGGTGGTGCATGTGATTAAAGATGGAGAAGGTGGTGTAATGATGAAGTGGAATGGCTGAAAATGCAAGGGGGAGTGAAGGCCACGGCAAAGGTGTTTTGGTGCATGTGTTGGCTGTTTTGTTTGTTGGTTAAAGCTTGTGTTTGCATGTGAATGTTGTTTGTGTGAAGTGTGTGTGAATGTGCATGTGTTTTAAAGAATGAATGGTGGTATAATGATGAAGTGTGATGAGTGATAAGTGTATGATATGTTGAGTGATATGTTGAGTGATAAGTGAATGATATGTTGAGTGATAAGATAAGTGGTTATTGATATGTGGTTTATTGATATGTAGATGAATGAATGATATGATAAGTAATAAATATATGATATGTGGTGATGATAAGATAAGTGTATGATATGATAAGTGGTGAATGAAGGAGTGGAATGTTGGAATGTTATGCACGACTAAGGATATAGGAAAGGTTTAAATATCCTAAAACTAAAGGGAACAAGGTTCCAACACTTTGGTCTTCAATTAGGTTTTCAATTTCGTCCAACACTTTGGCTCCAAGCATAAGCTATCCATCCTTAGCCCAAAACTGCTCCAAAATGCATCTTTTTGCTCCTTTAGCCCTTTCGACCTACAAACACACGAAAATAGCTTAAAGTACTAAAATAACTAAAGAAACATAACGTAAATGCACGAGAACAAGCCAGTTAAGTCGCATGAATATGCTCCTATCAAATACCCCCACACTTATCTTTTGCTAGTCCTCGAGCAAAACAAAACAAAAGAAACCAGAAACAAAACAAAACGAACAAGTAAAACACAACTTAAACCTTCCAACAAACGTCTCAGGGATTTCCAAAGCATATGACAAGTTAAAAATCATTATTCCCACAGATTTTAGCCATCTTTACACTTAAGTACATTCTTAATCATAGTCACCACATACTAGTTCACAATTAAGCATTTAAAACCATGTTTTGAATGAAGTAACATGCCTTAGAGAAATTGCTCAAATCCTTACAAGATATGCACTCGTTTTTCACACAGATTTTCTGACTACACACCCTACACTAGTTATATGTGAGAAGATTGATGTAAACATGTAGACGAACACTCACATATGTTATAACAAGGAAAGCATTTTCTGGATTTACGATAATGACATGAATATGATCTCATGAATGGAATGCTACTACTTAGAATGAGAACCAGTGATTCCATAAGCTCATATCAATTCCAAACTCCACATTATTGAACACATAACGATCAAGATAGAAGTCAAAGGGGTATTGGCTAACAATGAAAGGATATGGAAGACAAAGGTTTTTAAAGAAATAGCGAGCAAAGCATTTGAATCATCTCAGAATTCACTTTTGAATGAACACTCAATCTTTTGAACAAAAAGGGGGAACAAGCTTTTTTTTTCTTTCTTTCTTTTCTTTTCTGTTTTTCTTTTTTCATATGTTTTTCACAAATTTTTTTTTTTTTTTTTTTTTTTTTTTTTTTTTTTTTTTTTCCTTTTCTTTTGTCTCTCAAAACATACATAAACGCTTAAGAACAAAAAATTCTCTCCCCCATACTCATTTTCTTTCATAATGTACTCAAAAGGAATTCATTTAAGTCATGCTCACTATCTTTTAAGAACAAGGGTACGGATGGTCCTAATCTAGGCTAGGTAAGGGTTGATGTGGTTAGCAAAGAAAATAGGTTAAACGAGGCTCAACGGGGTTCAGACTTACAACAAGTACGAAAAATGGGAAGTAAGGCTATTTGGCTATGGTGGCAACTACACAACTTCATCTTGATATATGTTATGCAATTCAATGTCATGCTTTGAATGAAACGGATATAAGTTCTAGCATTTAGTTCTATCATGATACAATTGCATTCTAAGTAGCAACCAAGCAAGGATAATGAGATCATGCAACAACTTTAGAAAACAAAGAATCACAGAAAATAACTCTCCAAAGAACGTAATGGCTCGAGTCTCACAGGGTTGTAGCATTTGTTCGAGTTCCTTCCTTCAAGCATGTTACAAAAACGAATTTTTCTTTTATGATTGCATGTGAAGTTATACATTATAACCATAACCAAGCATATACCAAGAGTAAATCAAACTTTTCTCTATGTTTATAACTCTTTTTAACCGTCATGCAATTACAAACCAAATCCTTATCATTGTGTTGGAAGGTACCCTAAGACACAAACACACAAAAACGACTCAAAACACTCTTTTTAGGCTTTTCAAAACATTTTTTTCAAATTTTTATGTGATTTTCGGAGTTATAAAACAAAACACGCTAAAACACTCTAAAATAATTTAAAAACACCTTAAAACAGCAAGGAACAACATTTGAAGTTATGGGTGATAAAATCCCACGAATTTGCATTAACAACATTAGTTACCCCCCCACACTTAAATCAAACATTGTCCTCAATGTTTTAAGCATAGATTCACACAAAACATAAGTAAACACACAAAAAGCACTTAAACATACTAAACATGGCATAATGTAATTAACAAAGAGAAGAGTTTAGAGACGCAAATCTGGTTATAGAGTGTAAATTCCATCTTCTCCTTGGTAATTGCATTGAGGCTTTGATCTTTGTGATTCCACAGGCTTACTCTTGAACTGGTTTCCGCCCATCGTTGATTTTCCTTTGTGCTACTTCTTGAACTGGGCAGCAGGATGGTTCTTTTGGTCTCCCCCGAAGGTCTGAGCTTATCCCTTTTATCTGTTTCTTTGTTCAATCTGTGCAGGAGTGGTCCCTTCTCTGGAAGTGTATCAACCGTTGAAGATGACTACTCGAGAGCAACGCCAGGTAAGCAATCAGGAATAGATTCCAGGCAGTTGGCTCCAGATCGGAAGACTGACTCCAAGTGCCGGCTGATTGCTTCTTTTACTTTGCCATGCGAGTAAGAACAAGGACAAAGAAAAAGACAGGGAAAGAGCATGATATGAGATACTTTTGCTTTTGACCTTGATGATATGAGATACCTTTGCTTTTGAAGAAGCGGTGAATGAATCAGCACATGTATTTGTTGTGCTGTTTCCTCCTGGGTCATCTGTACTCCAGGCATCTGGTATCATCTTTGGGGAAGAAGAAAGAATTGAGTATTTCGAAAGGCTTTGCTGGGAGTGCGCCCTCAGAGGTGAGGGAGAGTTGGGCATTTTCTTCAGGTTTGCCCTGCCATAAAAGACGAAGGTCGACATATATAGAGATAATATCAAGTGGTGGTACTTTTTACCCTTGTCGACAAACGTTTTGATCCCGCAATTCCGGCTTTTTGAAATAGTGGCGCCTCTTCGATTTCTGAGCAGGGGCCCCTTCGATTTCTGAACGACGCCCCTTCGCTTTCTGAACGACACGTGGTAGTGCAGATGCGGCTCCTTTTGACAAAGCTGCACGCGTCTTCCGAAAAGCAGAGAAAGCGTCGCCGAACTTTGCGCTTGTCGGCTAAAGAGGTGTAGTTGCGATGATGGCCTCCACGTGCGTTTTCTGAAAAGCCGAGAAAACGTCGCCTAAATTACGCCGGAAATTCCGGCTTTTTGAATCGGTGGACGCGTCGCCTTGGCTTCTTATTGAGGTATCGATCACCGCCACAACCACACTCTGAAGATCTCCCATTCTTGATAATCGTCTCCGGCCCTTCGAAATTTAACTCCATCCACCCCTTCTCTTTGAACACTTTTGAAAGAAAATGGCAAACTCATCGAACCTTAGCTTAGATTTGAGTCTCAGCAGCGATCCGGTTGCGCCCCGTCAAGGTAATGTATGGCGCCCTTCTTTTTTATCTTCTAACGGTCCTCTTTCAGGTGAAGACTCTGTGATGCAGGACGCCACAACAGCTACAATAGTAGCTAGGAACCTCCTAACTCCAAAAGATAGTAGGCTGCTGTCAGGACGGTCCGATGAGTTGGCCGTTCAAGAGTCCCTCGCACTTAGTGTTCAGTGTGCGAGCTCTGTGTCCAACATGGGCCTACACCTGCTTGCTCGGTCCCGCCAAGTGGAATCGTTGATGGCAGAGGTGGAAAGTCTTAAGCAGGAAATCAAACAGCTTAAGTACGAGAATAGAAGTTTGCATGTGCTTGCAAATAACTATTCGGCGGGCATGAAGAGGAAGCTTGATGAGCTGCAAGAATCTGAGGGTCGAATTCACAATGACCGCCAAAGGCTTGCGTCTTATCTCCAGAGGCACCTTTTTCCTGGGTCATCCAGCGCTTGGCCAAGTATTGAGGCCTGGAATGCTCTAGCTCCGATGCCTCCCGCTCCGATGGCTTCCGCTCCGATGCCTCCCGCTTCTATGCCTCCCGCTTCTGCGCCTCGTAGTGGGGCTTCACGCAAACAACCTTTGTGAAGCTCCACCTTTCTCCATGTTTAGTATCTTTTTTTTTTTTTTTTTTTTTTTTTTTTTTTTTTTTTATTAACATAAATAAAATCAAACGGCATGGATTTGGTCCTTGAATGGAAGGTGATACTTGAAGTGAACCGGCATTGGTTTGAATTCTAATGTAGGTGCCTGATTCAAAAAAATTAGCAAGTTAGTATAAAATCTAATGGAATTTGGAAAAAAATACTTACTTGTTTTGTCCGACAAGAACTCAATGACAAACACCACTCCTTTGAAAGTTTCAGGGATATTGGACTTGGCCAGATTGCATGTGATGGTTATGACTTGTCCAATGTCATCAAATTCAACTTCTTTGGGCATTGTTGTCTCAAGTATATCCTCTTTGATGAATTCATGACATTCCCTACTTGTCACCTTTGGAAGGGCTTCCAAGATGTCTTTTTCACCTTCTTCTTCCTTGGAAGTCATGAATCTACAAGGAATAGGGATACTTGTTGGAACGGGGTTAAAATTAATGAAATTTGGAACAACCATACCTGTATTAGATGGCATAGGAGCAATAGGTGCCTCCGGTAAAGGTGTTTCCACCCTTTCCGTGGGTTGGGTGTATTCCTCCTCCTTGTGATTTGATTTTAATGGTTGAGAGTCCGTTCCAACCTCCTTGTCACTTCTCAACATGATATCCTTGGCAGTTTCAAATTCTCCCTTCTGATTTGCAATGGTTGAGCTAGGGAGTTCGCCTTGGTCGCAAAATTGTCCTTCGAACTCCGCTATCTGCCCAATTTGCTTTTCCAGAGTAGTAAGTAATTGAAAAATCGTATCATTATCATTTGAATTACCTACATTACTTTGGGCAGGTTGTGGAGGTTGCATAGGCGTTGAATAGAACTCCTCATACGGCTGCCAATATCCTTCTTGTTAAGCCTCATTGTCTTGATTTTGTAAGCCCTGCACCAAACAAATTAATTCATCAATCTTTTGATTATAATCTATTGACGAACTTAAATTTGGTTGGGCATATTGAATATGAGTTTGTGGTGGGTGCATAGGTCTTGAATAGAACTCCTCGTATGGCTGCCAATATCCTTCTTGTTGAACATGTTGAGGTTCCCACCACGTAGAGTTTGAATGATCACTCCAATCTGAACTGTAAGTATTGGAAAACACGTTATTCCTTGATTGAAGATCAAATATATCAACTCTTTGCATTTGGGACCTTTCCATGAGCTGTGACAAAAGAGAAGCGTTATCAAGTGCCATGTTGTTCTTCTCTAGTACTTGAATTCAACAAACAAAACACAATTCAAAAACTAAAACTAAAATACATAACAGAAACGAACAATCCAAGAGATTAGCAAATTTGCTAATCCCCGGCAACGGCGCCAAAATTTGATGCGTGATTTACGCGCACACAAATTAAACCCTCGTTTGACAATTGTAGTAGAATGGATAAGTGAGGGATCGTTCTGGACCGGGGATTAGGAGGGATTGTTAATCTCTTGGAAACTGACTTAAAAACGTAAAAACAATATAAAACACTAAACTAGACTCAAAGAATGCGAAACTAAACGTTAAAACACTAAGACAAACCAAAAGACTCAAACACTTTAAAAACACAAACTAAATTGATTTCTAATTAAATTGAACAATAAAGTAAAGGGGGGAAGAGTTTTGATTTGACGAAAATTGAAATAACAAAACAAATAAACTAAGCAGAATGTAAATATGAATTTGTGATAGAATGAATGGAATGAAGGCTAGCTAAGGGGTTCTTCTCCACACATGTTATACTTGCATACAAGATTGATTCTCAGTTGGTCTTTCGATAAATTATGAAACTCAATGCTCCAAGTTAATTAGGTTCGCTTAAATTAACTTTCAGATTTCCCTAGATTCGTTGGATTGAATGGAATACGCATTACAACCAAATTATTCTTAATCAAAGTCCCTAACTATGGAATACGCATGATAGAGACATTCAACAAAGATCATTAAGTTCAACGGAAATCATAAACATCGACGAGGCATTCGTTACTATGGAATACGCATGAAACTTATGCCAAGAATTCGTTTAACGCGATTGTTTATGAGCAACCTCCACTACTTGTGAATATAAGTTCGTAACGTTTAGGTGAAACTCACTTATATTCTAGCGTCATATTCATGCATGAAAATTAAGCTTGCAATCTCAATGAACATACATAAATAAGTTATCAATCAAACAGTTAAACGAATTGAATCCACAACTTATGAAATTCCAACGAAAGTTAATCAATTCATATTGCAAATATAAACATAGTTTCGAATCACCCCCTAGCTAAAGGGGGGTTTATTTCCTCATAACTTTGAAATTAAAGAAACACCTAAACATTCCAACAACTCAAACTTGAATTGTATGAACGTTTAGGCACTCTTCTCTTCCATTCCTCATACGTACAAAACAAAGAGAATTGAATTTAAACTTTGAAATCAAAGAAACACCTAAACATTCCAACAACTCAAACTTGAATTGTATGAACGTTTAGGCACTCTTCTCTTCTTCGTTGTTGTAGCACAAGGTCTAAGGTGAGCTTTGGAGATTATGTGAAGTGTTTTGGAGGGATGGGAAGTGGTTGGATAGTGGCTGCAATGAAGGAGAAAAACTGCACAGAAAATGGAAGGGGAATTGCGGCAGTGGATGTGTATTTGTGTTGTGTGAAGTGTTGTGAATGGAAATATGAGATATGAATTGAATGAATGAATGCAAGGGTATTTATAGGAGTAATGGAGGTGTAAATGGCTGTTTGTTTAAGGTGTTTGTGTGGAGGAAATGATGGAAAAACATGGTGGAAAGCTGGAATGTGAAATGGTGCCCACGGCAAAGTGTTTTGGGGATGTTGGATTTGCATGTGTGTGGGAAGCTTTCTTGCTCATTTTCTGGATGCAATGATGAAGAGTTTAATAATTAATGCATGTAGGTGGCTGAAATGATGAAGAATGAGTGGTGGAAATGAAAGGGAAAGCTAGAAAGACATGTGAAGATGCTGGAAATGCAATGGAACTCACGGCACAAGGGTTCTTTGGTGATGAATGTGGTTGATTTAATGGAGGAACAAGTGCATGTGTTGAATTGGTGGTGCATGTGATTAAAGATGGAGAAGGTGGTGTAATGATGAAGTGGAATGGCTGAAAATGCAAGGGGAAGTGAAGGCCACGGCAAAGGTGTTTTGGTGCATGTGTTGGCTGTTTTGTTTGTTGGTTAAAGCTTGTGTTTGCATGTGAATGTTGTTTGTGTGAAGTGTGTGTGAATGTGCATGTGTTTTAAAGAATGAATGGTGGTATAATGATGAAGTGTGATGAGTGATAAGTGTATGATATGTTGAGTGATATGTTGAGTGGTAAGTGAATGATAAGATAAGTGATAAGTGAATGATATGTTGAGTGATAAGATAAGTGGTTATTGATATGTGGTTTATTGATATGTAGATGAATGAATGATATGATAAGTAATAAATATATGATATGTGGTGATGATAAGATAAGTGTATGATATGATAAGTGGTGAATGAAGGAGTGGAATGTTGGAATGTTATGCACGACTAAGGATATAGGAAAGGTTTAAATATCCTAAAACTAAAGGGAACAAGGTTCCAACACTTTGGTCTTCAATTAGGTTTTCAATTTCGTCCAACACTTTGGCTCCAAGCATAAGCTATCCATCCTTAGCCCAAAACTGCTCCAAAATGCATCTTTTTGCTCCTTTAGCCCTTTCGACCTACAAACACACGAAAATAGCTTAAAGTACTAAAATAACTAAAGAAACATAACGTAAATGCACGAGAACAAGCCATTTAAGTCGCATGAATATGCTCCTATCACCTTGCCATAAAAGATGAAGGTCGACATATATAGAGATAATAGCAAGTGGTGGTACTGTTCTTTTACCCTTGTCGACAAACGTTTTGATCCCACAAATCCGGCTTTTTGAAATAGTGGCGCCTCTTCGATCTTTGAAGACGCCTCTTCGATTTCTGAGCAGGCGCCCTTTCGCTTTCTGAACAACACGTAGTAGTGCGGATGCGGCTCCTTTTGACAAAGCTGCACGCGTCTTCTGAAAAGCAGAGAAAGCGTCGCCGAACTTTGCGCTTGTCGGCTAAAGATGTGTAGTTGCGATGATGGCCTCCACGTGTTTTCAGCTTTGTCAGAAATCTTTTGACAAAGTTGAACGCGTTTTCTGAAAAGCTGAGGGAGCGTCGCCTAACTTACGCCGGAAAATCCGGCTCTTTGAATCGGTGGACGCGTCGCCTTGGCTTTTTATAGAGCTATCGATCACCGCCAACATACACACTCTGAAGATTTCCCATTCTTGAACATCGTCTCCGGCCCTTTGAAATTTTAACTCCATCCACCCCTTCTCTTTGAACACTTTTGAAAAAAATGGCAAACTCATCGAACCTTAGCTTAGATTTGAGTCTCAGCAGCGATCCGGTTGCGCCCCGTCAAGGTAATGTATGGCGCCCTTCTTTTTTATCTTCTAACGGTCTTCTTACAGGTGAAGACTCCGTGATGTAGGACGCCACAACAGCTACAATAGTAACTAGGAACCTCCTTACTCCAAAAGATAGTAAGCTGCTGTCAGGACGGTCCGATGAGTTGGCCGTTCAAGAGTCCCTCGCACTTAGTGTTCAGTGTGCGAGTTCTGTGTCCAACATGGGCCAACGCCTGCTTGCCCGCTCCCGTCAGGTGGAATCATTGATGGCAGAGGTGGAAAGTCTTAAGCAAGAGATCCAGCAGCTTAAGTACGAGAATAGAGGTTTGCATGTGCTTGCAAATAACTATTCGTCAGGCATGAAGAGGAAGCTTGATGAGCTGCAAGAATCTGAGGGTCGAATTCACAGTGACCGTCAAAGGCTTGCGGCTTATCTCCAGAGGCACCTTTTTCCTGGGTCATCCAGCGTTTGGCCAAGTATTGAGGCCTGGAATGCTCTAGCTCCGATGCCTTCCGCTCCGATGCCTTCCGCTCCGATGCCTTCCGCTCCTATGCCTCCCGCTTCTATGCCTTCCGCTTCTATGCCTTCTGCTTCAACGCCTCGTAGTGGGGCTTTACGTAAACATCCTCTATGAAGGCTCCATCTTTCTGCCATGTTTATTTTTATTCTATTTTTTTTTTTTTTTTTTTTAATCAAATCAAACGGCATGGAATTGATCTTTGAATGGAAGGTGATACTTGAAATGATCCGGTAATGGTTTAAATTCTAGAGTGGATGCCTGAATCATTAACAACATGTTAGTATAAAAGAAAATTGAAATTCGGGGAGGCGGCTTACCTGTGTGCTTGATGCGTGATTTTTACGCACACAAATTAAACCCTCTTTTCGTCAAATTGTAGTATATGTATAAGTAGGGATCGTTCTAGACCGGGGATTAGGAGGGATTGTTAACCACTTGGATTTGACTCAAAAACGTAAAATAACAATATGAAACACTGATAGGAGCATATTTAGTCGACTTACTTAGCTTGTTTTCGTGCATTTATATTGTTAATTCATAGTTGTTTTAGTAGTTTAAGCCATTTTCGTGTGTTTTTAGGTTCATATGGCTAAGGAAGCAAAAAGATGCATTTTGGAGCATTTTGGAGCAAATTAGAGATTGGAATGGATATCATATGCTTGGAGCCAAGAGGATGGACGAAATTGAAGGATTCCTAATCCATTGCAGCCACATGCACATTCAATCATTCACACCAAAACCTTGCACATGCTTTCCCATTTCATTATTCATTCACTTTGCAGCCACCATTCACTCTTTAATCCACATGCATTCATCATCATTCACCACACCTTGCAGCCACATGCATTCCCCTTTTATATTTCCAACCCACATGCACTTCCCCCTTTAATCATTCAAACATGCACCCCCTTTAATCACATGCATAAATCAGCCACATGCATCTCCCATCACCATATCAGATTTCCATCATATTCACATGCATTCCATCCTTTAAAACATTGCACATGCACTCCCTTTAATTAATTAAGCCACATGCACTCCCATCCATTTCATCATTGCAGCCAACACATGCTTTCACATGCATTTTCAGATTGTCCCCTTGCACATGCAGCCACATATTCATTGCACATGCAATTCCAACCCACATGCATCCTTTAATCATTCAAACATGCAGCCACATTCCTCCTAGCTGTCATGTTCCCCCCATTTCACCTATAAATAAGCATCCATTGCATTCATTCTCATTCACTCCTCCATATCAGAAATTCATCCATTGTACATACCACAACACAAACTCTTCCATATTCCAGAAATTCGTCAAAACCTCTCCACACCCTTGCAGCAGCCACCAAAACACTTTTCTGCTCCATTGCAGCCACTCCAACCACTCCCCAAACCATTCACACCATCAAACTATCCTTAGACCTTGTGCTACAACGAAGAGGAAGATAAGAGGGCCTAAACGTTCATACAATTCAAGTTTGAGTTGTTGGAATGTTTAGGTGTTTCTTTGATTTCAATGTTTAATTTCAATACTCTTTGTTTTGTACGAATGAGGAATGGAAGAGAAGAGGGCCTAAACGTTCATACAATTCAAGTTTGAGTTGTTGGAATGTTTAGGTGTTTCTTTGATTCCAATGTTTAAATTCAACTAAACCCCCCTTGGCTAGGGGGGGGATTCGAAATATATGTTTATGCTTGCATTTTGATTTGAATACTTCTAATTGCGTTTCATAAGTTGTGGATTCAATTTGTTTAACCGTTTGATTGATAACTTATTTATGTATGTTTATTGAGAATGCGCGCTTAATTTTCATGCATGAATATGACGCTAGAATATAAGTAAGTTTCACCTAATCGTTATGAACTTATATTCACAAGTAGTGGAGGTTGCTTATAAACAATCGCGTTAAACAAATTCTTGGCATAAGTTTCATGCAATCCATAGTAACGAATGCCTCGTCAACACTTATAATTTTCATAGAGCGTAATGATTCTTGCTTGTATCTCTTCTATGCATTCATGTTGAGGACTTGTGGGGAATGTTTTGAATTGTTGTATGCGCTAACCCATCCAATTCAATAACGTTAGGAAGATTTGAAGGTTAATTAGTGCATCACGGTTAATTCGGGGTGTTGAGTTTCATGGTTTATTGAAATGCAATTGGAAATCATTTTATTATGCAAGTATAACATGTATGGAGATGAACCCCTTAGCCATTCTATCATCCATTCATTCCATTCCATCAAATTCGTTTTACAATCTGTTTAGTTTATTAACTTGTTTTGTTATTTCAATTCTCGTCAATTTAAAACCCCCCTTTACTTTCTTGTTCTTTAGTGTTTAGAATTTGTTTAGTTTATGTTTTAAAGTGTTTTGATTCAATTTTATTTCCCAATTTCGTCCAAATTCACCAAAGTGCTCAAAACTGCCCAGAAAGTGATTTTAAGGCAGTTTTGAGTGTTTTGGGTGATGTTTGAGTCTTTTGGTTTGTTTTAATGTTTTAAGTGTTTAGTTTTACATTCTTTGAGTTAGTTTAGTGTTTTATATTGTGTTTTTACGTTCTTGAGTCAAGTTATTACTTAATTTCGTCCAAATTTGTGTTTGTGCTCAAATCTGCCCAGAAAGTGGTTTTTAGGCAGATATGAGTGTGTTTGTGTTGTTTTGAGTCTTTTGGTTTGTTTGAGTGTTTTAAAGTTTAGTTTTACATTCTTTGAGTCTAGTATAGTGTTTGATGCGTGATTTATACGCACACAAATTAAACCCTCTTTTCGTCAAATTGTAGTATATGTATAAGTAGGGATCGTTCTGGACCGGGGATTAGGAGGGATTGTTAATCACTTGGATTTGACTCAAAAACGTAAAAACACAATATAAAACACTATACTAGACTCAAAGAATGCAAAACTAAACTTTAAAACACTAAGACAAACCAAAAGACTCAAAACAACACAAACACACTCAAATCTGCCTAAAAACCACTTTCTGGGCAGATTTGAGCACAAACACAAATTTGGACGAATTTGTTTAACAAATTGAATCAAAACACTTATAAACACAAACTAAAAGTATTTCTAACTAATCTAACACTTTAAAATAAGTGGGGGATTGGTTTTGAAGAATTTAAACTAAAAGAACAGATTGTAAGTAAAAACAGATAGTAAAGATGAATGTGATAGAAAATGAATGGATGAATGCTAGCTAGAAGGTTCTTCTCCACACATGTTACACTTGCATAATAAAATGATTTCCAATTGCATTTCAATAAACCATGAATTCTCAACACCCCAAGTTAACCGTGATGCACTAATTAACCCTCAAATCTTCCTAACGTTATTGAATTGGATGGGTTAGCGCATACAACAATTCAAAACATTCCCCACAAGTCCCCTACATGATTGCATAATAGAGATACAAGCAAGAATCATTACACTCTATGAAAATTATAAGTGTTGACGAGGCATTCGTTACTATGGAATACGCATGAAACTTATGCCAAGAATTCGTTTAACGCGATTGTTTATAAGCAACCTCCACTACTTGTGAATATAAGTTCGTAACTATTAGGTGAAACTCACTTATATTCTAGCGTCATATTCATGCATGAAAATTAAGTGTGCACTCTCAATAAACATACATAAATAAGTTATCAATCAAACAGTTAAACGAATTGAATCCACACTTATGAAACGCAATTAGAAGTAATCAAATCAAAATGCAAGCATAAACATATATTTCGAATTTCCTCATAACTTTGAAATCAAAGAAACACCTAAACATTCCAACAACTCAAACTTGAATTGTATGAACGTTTAGGCACTCTTCTCTTCCATTCCTGATACGTACAAAACAAAGAGTATTGAAATTAAACATTGAAATCAAAGAAACACCTAAACATTCCAACAACTCAAACTTGAATTGTATGAACGTTTAGGCACTCTTCTCTTCCTCTTCGTTGTAGCACAAGGTCTAAGGATAGTTTGATGGTGTGAATGGTTTGGGGAGTGGTGAAAATGGAAGGATGGTGTTTGGATTGTAAGGGAGGGCACGGCACAAGGGAGTTTTGATGTCTACATTCTGAAATGTGGAAGGATGTATTGAGGTGTTTGTGACTGAAATGTGTATGAATGAGTATGAATGAATGTTGTGTGAAGTGTGTATGGTTTTTATAGGGAGATGAATGGATGGGAGAGGGAACATGACAGCTAGGTTAAGTGAATGCATGTGCAAAACAGCTAGGATGGCTGAAATTGTAAGGGGAATGCATGTGCAATGTTGGAAATCTGATGGGAGAAAGGTGGATGCATGTGTTTGCTGATTTAAAGAATGTGAGGGAATGATGAAAGGGGAAACATGACAGCTAGGTTGGTTGGTGGCTGCCATGGAGGTGTGGAATGATGGAATTGCACAAGGGGAATGCATGTGCACGGTTTTGGTGTGGAGAAATGATTATGGATGCATGTGTTGAATGATTTCTTGGTGAGGGATGTGGAGTGGCTGGAATGATGAAAGAATAAAGGGTGCATGTGGGTTAATTAATTAAAGGGAGTGCATGTGCAATGTTGTTGTTGGTGCAATGATGGAGGAACAAGTGCATGTGGCTGAAATGTGGAAGGTGTGTGGCTACTTCAAGTAGGAATCCTTGTGACATCAACTCTTCAATTTCGTCCATTCCTTTTGCTCCAAGTATAAGTTATCCCTTCCAATTTGATAGGAGCATATTTATGCACCTTAGTTTAGCTTGTTCTTGTGCATTTATAGTGTTTTTCCTTACTAAAGTAGTCTTTTAAGCTAGTTTTATGTATTTTCAGGTTTTAAGGGCAAAGTATGCAAAAGGATGCATTTTGGAGCCTTTTGGAGCAAATTAGAGCTTGGAATGGATATCATATGCTTGGAGCCAAGAGGATGGACGAAATTGAAGACTTGAAGATGATGATTCCTACTTGAGCAAGGGTTCCTAGTTGAAGTAGGAAAGTCCCTAATGGAAGATGGTTTCCTAGTTGAATTAGGATTCCTAGAAGAACAAAGTTGCCTACTCAAACAAGGTTTCCTACTTGAAGTAGGAAAGGCAAGGTCCAAATGGTCTCAAGTGAAGCAACAAAGAAGTTTTCCAAGTCCAAGAAGGAAAAGGAGTCCAAGATGAAGAAGGAATGATGAAGACAGGGTTTCCTAATCCTAATAGGCAAAGTTTCCAAGTGCAATGAGGAGTCCTTATCCATTTAGGGCACCTTATCCATTTAGGACACCTTATCCTAATCCTATAGGGATGCCATGCACTTGACCTTATCTTGGAGGGTTTCTAGAAGCCTTAGGTGCCCTATCCTATCTTTGCCGTGGGTTTTATCCAAATCCCCTTAGTTTTTAGGCTTTCTAGAAGCCCTAACATTATCCCTACAAAGGTGCCGCACCCTTATCCCTTTTTCCCTACAAATTTGGCCCTTAAAACATGTTTCTAGGAACCTTATCTTATCTCCTACAAAAGTGGCGCCCCAAATCCTTCTAGAAAGCTGATTTCCCTTGCCTTGCAAGGCATTCTAGAAGCCTTATCACCTTATCTCCTTACCTGCTGCACCTAGGAAGCATTATCCCTTTCTATTTCTGATTTCTAAGCCTATTTCCTTGTGGATTTGGGTTATTCAAGTCCATATCTGATTACCCTAGGGTTTTAAGTGCCTATATATATACTCATATTAACCCCTAGATCAGATGACCACCTCTCATACACATTCATTAATTCCAGAAATTCGTCCAACCCTCTCCACACCCTTGCCGCAGCCACCAAACACCTTTCTCCTTAGTTTTAAGCTTTGCCGCACCATCCCCTTCCCCTAAACACTACTACATCCCTCCATAACCATGCATCCACACACCTAAGGCCCTAAACCTGTCCCTAGACCCTTGCCGCACCAAAGAGGAGGAGAAGAGGGCTTGGAAGTTCATGCAATTCAAGTTCGAGTGGCTGGAATATTTAGGTGTTTTCCTTCCTTTGATTTCAATGTTTAATTTCAATTCTCTTTGTTTTGTGCGTATGAGGAACTAAACCCCCCCTTGGCTAGGGGGGGATTCGAAACCATGAACATACTTGCTATATGAATTGATTACTTCTAATTGCGTTTCATAAGTTGTGAATTCAATTTACTTATCTATGTGAATTACATTGATTTGTGTGTGTTGGTTGAGAGTGCACGCTTAATTATCATGCATAAATTGGATGCTAGGATATAAGGAAATTTCACCTAATCGTTATGGAATTATATTCACAAGTAGTAAAGGTTGATGATCTCAATCGCGTTAAGTAAATTCTTGGCATAAGTTTCATGCAATCATAGTAACAAGTGCTTCGTCAATGCTTATGGTTTTCATAGAACTTAATGATTCTTGCTTGTATCTCTATTATGCAATCATGTAGGGGACTTGTGGGGAATGTTTTGGGTTGTCGTATGCAATCATCCAATTCAATAACGTTAGGAAAATCTGAAGGTTAATTTAAGCGAACCTAATTAACTTGGGGCGTTGAGAATTCATGGGTTATTGAAAAGCAATTGGAAATCGTTTTATATGCAAGTATAACATGTGTGGAGATGAACCCCCTAGCTAGCTTCCCATCCATTCAACTCCATCAAATTCGTTTTACAATCTGTTCTAATTTAACAAGTTTGTTTTGTTTTTAAATTCGTCCAAAACCAATCCCCCTTTACTTTGTTGAGTCATAGTAGTTAGAAATCACTTTAGTTTGTGTTTTTAAGTGTCTTAGGTCAAAGTAAAATCAATTTTCGTCCAAAGTTGTGTCTAGTGTTCAAAACTGCCCAGATTGTGTTTTTAAGGCAGTTTTGAGTGTTTTGGTGCTGTTTTGAGTCTTTTGGTTTGTTTTGGTGTTTTAAAGTTTAGTTTTGCATTCTTTGAGTCTAGGATAGTTTTTTAAACTTGTTTTTACGTATTTGAGTCAGTTTCCAAGTGATTAACAATCCCTCCTAATCCCCGGTCCAGAACGATCCCTACTTACATTCTTCACTACAATTGATAAAAAGAGGGTTTAATTTGTGTGCATATAAATCTCGCATCAAATTTTGGCGCCGTTGCCGGGGATTAGCAAGTTTGCTAATCCCTTGGATTGTTTTTTTCGTTTTTCTTATTAGATCAGATTCTTATGTTATTTTGTTTCTTGTTTTGTGTACTTGTTTATGACTCGGAGTTCTAATCTGGTTCACGAACATATTTTAGACTTTGACGATGATTTTGAGCGTGAGTTGAGACGTAAGAGGAAGAACCCGGAACCTAGTGAATCAAGTGCAAGTTCCGAGTCTGTTTCTGAATTTGAAGAAGAAGTGGAAGACATGGCAGCGGACAACCGAACAATCAAGGAGCTTTCCGCTTCGGGATTGGCCAATGACGCACCCTTGTGCATCCAATACCCAAGGGCGGCTCAAGACAAGACTGCCGAGTTCGAATTGAAGTCAAGCCTGTTACATCACATTCCGAAGTACCATGGGCTATCCATGGAAGATCCGAACAAGCATTTGAAGGAGTTTGAAGTCGTTTGCTCAAGCATGACTCCGGCGAACGTAGATGAGAGCATCTTGAAGATGAAGGCCTTTCCCTTTTCTCTCCAAGAGAAAGCGAAAGATTGGTTGTACGAATTGGCTCCCGGAACTGTCACATCATGGGAGAGCATGAAACGAGCTTACTTGGAGAAGTTTTTCCCAACTTCTCGAGTCATCCTTGATAGGAGCTGATGCGAGATTTATACGCACACAAACTAAACCCTCTTTTTGTCGATTTGTAGTATAAGTATAAGTAGGGATCGTTCTGGACCGGGGATTAGGAGGGATTGTTAATCACTTGGATTTGACTCAAAAACATAAAAACAAAGTTAAAAACGTTCACAAAGACTCAAAGGACTCAAAACAAGTTCAAAAGACTCAAAACTGCCTAAAAACACTAACTAGGCAGTTTCTAACCTTAAACCCAATGTTGGACGAATTTAAGATTATGGCTTGATTCAAACGTAAAAACACAATATAAAACACTAAACTAACTCAAAGAATGTAAAACTAAACACTTAAAACATTAAAACAAACCAAAAGACTCAAACATCACCCAAAACACTCAAAACTGCCTTAAAATCACTTTCTGGGCAGTTTTGAGCACTTTGGTGAATTTGGACGAAATTATGTAACAAAATGAATCAAAACACTTATAAACATAAACTAAAACACTTTCTACTAAATTGGACAATAAAGTAAAGGGGGATTGAGTTTTATACGAAATTAAATAAAATGTACAGATTCGAATTAAGACAGATAGTATATATGAATGTGATGAAATGGAATGAATGGATGGATGCTAGCCAAGGGGTTCATCTCCATACATGTTATACTTGCATAATAAAATGATTTCCAATTGCATTTCAATAAACCATGAATTCTCAACACCCCAAGTTAACCGTGATGCACTAATTAACCTTCAAATCTTCCTAACGTTATTGAATTGGATGATGCATGCGACAATTCAAAACATTCCCCACAAGTCCTCAACATGAATGCATAGAAGAGGTACAAGCAAGAATCATTACGCTCTATGAAAATTATAAGTGTTGACGAGGCATTCGTTACTATGAATGCATGAAACTCTTGCCAAGAATTCGTTTAACGCGATTGTTTATAAGCAACCTCCACTACTTATGAATATAAGTTCGTAACTATTAGGTGAAACTCACTTATATTCTAGCGTCATATTCATGCATGAAAATTAAGCGTGCACTCTCAATAAACATACATAAATAAGTTATCAATAAAACGGTTAAACAAATTGAATCACAACTTATGAAACGCAATTAGAAGTAATCAAATCAAAATGCAAGCATAAACATATATTCGAATCACCCCCCAACCAAGGGGGAGTTTAGTTCCTTATGATACAAAACAAAGAGAATCAAAGAAACACCTAAACATTCCAACAACTCAAACTTGAATTGTATGAACGTTTAGGCACTCTTATCTTCCTTTCCTCATTCGTACAAAACAAAGAGTATTGAAATTAAACATTGAAATCAAAGAAACACCTAAACATTCCAACAACTCAAACTTGAATTGTATGAACGTTTAGGCACTCTTCTCTTCCTCTTCGTTGTAGCACAAGGTCTAGGGATAGTTTGATGGTGTGAATGGTTTGGGGAGTGGTGGAAATAGAAGGATGGTGTTTGGATTGTAAGGGAGAGGCACGACAAGGGTGGTTTGATGTCTACATTCTGAAAATGGAAGAGTGAATGAGTTGAGGTGTGTTAATGGATGGAATGGTGGAGTGAATGGATGAATTTCTGTGGTGGAAGAGTGTGAATGATTTGTTGTGTGAAGTGTGTATGGTTTTTATAGGGAGATGAATGGATGGGAGAGGGAACATGACAGCTAGGTTAAGTGAATGCATGTGCAATGTTGGAAATCTGATGGGAGAAAGGTGGATGCATGTGTTGGCTGATTTAAAGAATGTGAGGGAATGATGAAAGGGGAAACATGACAGCTAGGATGAATGCATGTGGAGTGCATGTGCAATGTTTTAAAGGATGGAATGCATGTGAATATGCTAGAAATCTGATGGGAATGAATGATTAAATGTGAATGGCTGATTAGAATCTAGGGTGCATGTGGGTTAGAAATGCATGTGGGTGAATGTTTGAATGATTAAAGGGGAAACATGACAGCTAGGTTGGTTGGTGAATGTAGGTTGGTTGGTGAATGTTTGAATGATTAAAGGGGAAGTATGCCCACAAAGCCACTCATTTGATGTAATAGCTTTTTGGAATACTTATTGTGTTAAACTTTTATATGTTTAATAGAGGGCAAAGCTTATTGTTAATCACTATTTATAGTATCTTGTGTTTAAGCAATAAGGGAATCCAAGGAATGTAATTGATCTAAGAGACAAGTGATTTAAGTTAGTTAAATTAACGAGACCTTTCTCTTATGTTCATTCCTAAAACGTTCCTAGCCATAGGATTGCCAATTGGGCATTGACAATCCGCTAAGGTTAGTATGTGTTATGTCGACTCAAGCGTGAGTATGAACTAGTCTCAAGTCATTTGGTGTTGGACACTAAGGCAAACACATAGGTGCTCGAAAGAGTAATCGAGTACACTGAACAACGATCAAACGAGAGTTCGAACATACATGTCATGTGAGAACTCAATAGTTGCAATATGCAAAGTAGTCCTTTGACCTGAGGCATCATTGATGTCTAATGGTTAGATCCTTGATCTTTGATTATGTCAACGGCATTCCATTGGAGTGTCCACGGCATTGTTGGGGTCAAGCTATCTAGTCATGTAGGCATATGAATGCACAACAAGGGATCTCTAACCTTCCATAGTGGAAGGAGAATACTCTAAGATATGATTCGAGAGTCTTTGGCCAAAGCATATGAATATGACTAAGGAAGGTTGTTCCAAATCTTATTCAATTGAATCATATAGAGAAATATCACATTGGATAGTAGACATGAAACAAACTATCACTTAAACAATGTAATTAAGAGTATTGTATTAGAGAAGGACCGTATTGCATTGTAGTTGTAACTGGATAGGTTCTCCAACCACTTCTACTTAGCTTGGGTAACCATGACATGCTGCTAGGCGTCACCCATGGTTTGTGGAAGCCCTAAAGATTAGCAAACACTAATTTTAAGGGAGAATTGAAATGTGGTTTCAATTCACAATCGATCGTTAAGAGTAACATCGCCCACTACCTCGCTAATTGGAACCTAATGGATCGTACACCGAGTAAGGATATAAGTGAAGAAATTATATGAAATGGATAAGCAATTAAATGGTTTAATTGAAGAATGGTCAAGATTAATTAAATAGTTAATTAATTATACGAAACGTTCGTATTGGGCGTTTAAGTTAGTTTTGGGCTTCGGGACACAAAAACGTTTTGGTCCACAAGGCCCATTATGTTTAAGTTGTATGACAACTAAAACAAAATGGGAAATTAAGCCCAATAACAACATATGGCCATAAGGGTGAGGGGTAGCAAACTTGTATTAATTACAAGTTTGCCACTCACATGAAATGAAGTGTAAAATCAACATTATAGCTTGGTTTCACATTTAGGGGTTTTCTAATTGAATTTGGGTGAAACCTATTCTCTCATTTTCTACATAGAGGCCGGCCACCTTAGGGGAAGAACATCTAGCAATCTTTCTTCCCTAAGTCATCCATTTCATCTTCACACAACATCTTTGGTGTGGAGACTTAGAGACACCAAACTTTTGGTGTTTTGGAGAACAAATCCTCAAATCCTCAAAGAAGAAAAAGGAGCACTAAAAGGGAGGAAATCACAAGGAAGATCCAAGGAGCAAGGAGGTGACTTGAAGGCCCTCCACTTGGGTGAATCCCTTGTGCAATCAAGGATGAGCTTCAAGGGTAAAGAATCTCTAAATTCTTATTCTCTTTAATATTGTTAAAGAGTCTTATGGTTCACCATATACTAGGCTTTGAAAGTCATGGGTTTTATGAATTGTTTTTGAATGCATGCCTACTTTAAAGTGTTATTAGTATGCCTATGTATTCAAATGTTCTTACATGTTCTTAGCTAGGACAAATTTTTTCCTTCACTTTAAGCAATAGTGAGCAAAGTATTGAATTAGGCACTTAGAATTCCCTTTAGAACGCAGAAGTCAACTTTGAACACCCAAGGGGAAGTCACACAAATCTTAGGGCCATATTCAAACTTTTTGGGCCCTTTCTTCAACAATCACACTTGTGAGTCCATTCTCACTTATTTTCACTCTTTTTCTTTCTTTTCTTCTTCTTTTTCTCACATTTTTTTTTCTTTTTCCCGTGCCTCCTTTAAGACTTAGGCACATACATACACACAAAAATCCCTTCCCCCACACTTATTTTCTGCAACATATTAATCAAAAGGAATTCATTTAAGTCATGCTCACTATACTTCAAGAACAAGGGTATAGGAAAGTCCTACTCTAGGCTAGGTAAGGGGTGATGTGGTTAGCAAAGAAAATAGGCTAAACGAGGCTCAACGGGGTTAAAACTAATATATACGAAATATGGGAAGTAAGGCTATTTGGCTATGGTGGCAACAACACAACTTCATCTTGATATATATTATGCAATTCAATGTCATGCTTTGAATGAAACGGATATAAGTTCTAGCATTTAGTTCTATCATGATACAATTGCATTCTAAGTAGCAACCAAGCAAGGAATAATGAGATCATGCAACAACTTTAGAAAACAAGGAATCACAGAAAATAACTCTCCAAAGAAGGTAATGGCTCGAGTCTCACAGGGATGTAGCGTTTGTTTGAGTTCCTTCCTTCAAGCATGTTACAAAAAACGAATTTTTCTTTTATGATTGCATGTGAAGTCATACATTATAACCATAACCAAGCATATACCAAGAGTAAATCAAACTTTTCTCTATGTTAATAACTCTTTTTAACCGTCATGCAATTACAAACCAAATCCTTATCATTGTATTGGAAGGTACCCTAAGACACAAACACACAAAAATGACTCAAAACACTCTTTTTAGGCTTTTTAAAACATGTTTTTCAAATTTTTATGTAATTTTCGGAGTTATAAAACAAAACACAATAAAAACAATCTAAAACAATTTAAAAACACCTTAAAACAGCAAGGAACAACATTTGAAGTTATGGGTGATAATATCCCATGAATTTGCATCAAATATACTTAGTTACCCCACCACACTTAAATCAAACATTGTCCTCAATGTTTTAAGCATAGATTCACACAAAACATAAGTAAACACATAAAAAGCACTTAAACATACTAAACATGGCAGAATGTAATTAACAAAGAGAAGAGTTTAGGGACGCAAATCTGGTTATGGAGTGTAAATTCCCTCTTCTCCTTGGTGATTGCATTGATGCTTGATTTTGTTGATTCCACAGGGGTTCCTCCCATCGTTGATTTTCCTTTGTGCTAGTCTTGAAATGGGCAGCAGGATTCTTTTGGTCTCCCCCGAAGGTCTGAGCTTACTCCTTTGGTCTGTTTCTTTGTTCAATCTTTCCAATTTGTATTGAAAAGGGTTGGAGTATAACTCAGCCTATGTTTGTCTCCACATGCTTCAATGTATCATTTTCCTTTGCCTTGCTTGCTCCCCTTGCAGAAGTGGTCCCTTCTCTGGAAGTGTGTCAACCGTTGAAGATGACTACTCGAGAGCAACGCTAGGTAAGCAATCAGGAATCGATTCCAGGCAGTCGGTTCCAGAACAGAAGACTGACTCCAAGTGCCTCTGATTGCTTTCGTTTTACTTAGCCATGCGAGTAATAACAAGGACAAAGGAAAGGACAGGGAAAGAGCATGATATGAGATACTTTTGCTTTAGACCTTGATGATATGAGATACCTTTGCTTTTGAAGAAACGGCGAATGAATCAGCACATGTATTTGTTGTGGCTGTCTCCACATGCTTCGATCGACCGTTTCCTTCTGCCTTATTTGTACTCCAGGTTTCTGGTATCTTCTTTGGGGGAGAAAAAATTGAGTATTTCAAAAGGCGTTGCTGGGAGAGCGCCCTCAGAGGTGCTGAAGAGTCGGACATTTTCTTCAGGTTTGCCTTGGCATAAAAGACGAAGGTCGACATATATAGAGATAATATCAAGTGGTGGTACTGTTCTTTTACCCTTGTCGACAAACGTCTCTTCAATTTCTGAGCAAACGGCTCTTCGATTTCTGAACGGACGCCCCTTCGCTTTCTGAACGACACGTGGTAGTGCGGATGCGCCTCTGTCAGAGCTCTTCAAATAAATCAGCCATTCCACATGCATATTCAACCTAGCTGTCATTGCACATGCATTCACTCTTTAATTCACATGCAAAACATCCCATTCCATCTCCCATTTCAGATTGCATTCCATAATCATTCACTCACCTTTAATCCACATGCATCTTCCATAAATCAAATCAGCCACATTCACCACCACATTCACTCACCACAAACATTCCACATGCATTCATCAACATATCTAGTTGTCACTCACATGCATTTCCTTCATCATTTCCAACCCACATGTCCCTTTAATCATTCAAACATACACCCATTCACCACCAGAAATCATCCTTGCCATGAGTTCCCATCAGATTTCCATCATATTCACATGCATTCCATCCTTTAAAACATTGCACATGCACTCCCTTTAATTAATTAAGCCACATGCACTCCCATCCATTTCATCATTGCAGCCAACACATGCTTTCACATGCATTTTCAGATTGTCCCCTTGCACATGCAGCCACTTATTCAAAGCACATGCATTTCCACCCTTTAATCACATGCATAAATCAGCCACATGCATCTCCCATCACCATTCCAGATTTCCACCACCCTCCTAGCTGTCATGTTCCCCCCATTTCACCTATAAATAACCCTTCATTGCAGCCACAAAGGGGGGGATCCATTCACCACAGAAATAAGGCCTTTGTGCCAGAAATTCATCCATTCCAAACACTCTTCCATAAACTCATCCATTGCAGAAATGTAGACATCAAACCACCCTTGTGCCGTGCCTTCCCTATTAATCCAAACACCACTCCCCAAACCATTCACACCATCAAACTCACCTTAGACCTTGTGCCACAACGAAGAGGAAGAGAAGAGTGCCTAAACGTTCATACAATTCAAGTTTGAGTTGTTGGAATGTTTAGGTGTTTCTTTGATTTCAATGTTTAATTTCAATGCTCTTTGTTTTGTACGAATGAGGAATGGATGATAAGAGGGCCTAAACGTTCATACAATTCAAGTTTGAGTTGTTGGAATGTTTAGGTGTTTCTTTGATTCTCTTTGTTTTGTACCATGAGGAACTAAACCCCCCTTGGTTAGGGGGTGATTCAAATATATGTTTATGCTTGCATTTTGATTTGAATACTTCTAATTGCGTTTCATAAGTTGTGGATTCAATTCGTTTAACTGTTTGATTGATAACTTATTTATGTATGTTCATTGAGAGTGCACACTTAATTTTCATGCATGAATATGACGCCAGAATATAAGTGAGTTTCACCTAATCGTTATGAACTTATATTCACAAGCAGTGGAGGTTTCTTATAAACAATCGCGTTAAATGAATTCTTGGCATAAGTTTCATGCAATCCATAGTAACGAATGCCTCGTCAACACTTATAATTTTCATAGAGCGTAATGATTCTTGCTTGTACCTCTTCTATGCATTCATGTTGAGGACTTGTGGGGAATGTTTTGAATTGTCGCATGCATCATCCAATTCAATAACGTTAGGAAGATTTGAAGGTTAATTAGTGCATCACGGTTAACTTGGGGTGTTGAGTATCATAGTTTATTGAAATGCAATTGGAAATCATTTTATTATGCAAGTATAACATGTATGGAGATGAACCCCTTAGCCATTCTATCATCCATTCATTCCATTTCATCACATTCATATATACTATCTGTCTTAATTCGAATCTGTACATTTTATTTAATTTCGTATAAAACTCAATCCCCCTTTACTTTATTGTCCAATTTAGTAGAAAGTGTTTTAGTTTATGTTTATAAGTGTTTTGATTCATTTTGTTACATAATTTCGTCCAAATTCACCAAAGTGCTCAAAACTGCCCAGAAAGTGATTTTAAGGCAGTTTTGAGTGTTTTGGGTGATGTTTTAGTCTTTTGGTTTGTTTTAATGTTTTAAGTGTTTAGTTTTACATTCTTTGAGTTAGTTTAGTGTTTTATATTGTGTTTTTACGTTCTTGAGTCAAGTTATTACTTAATTTCGTCCAAATTTGTGGTTTTGCTCAAATCTGCCCAGAAAGTGGTTTTTAGGCAGATTTGAGTGTGTTTGTGTTGTTTTGAGTCTTTTGGTTTGTCTTAGTGTTTTAAAGTTTAGTTTTGCATTCTTTGAGTCTAGTATAGTGTTTCATATTGTTATTTTACGTTTTTGAGTCAAATCCAAGTGGTTAACAATCCCTCCTAATCCCCGGTCCAGAACGATTGTCAAAAAGAGGGTTTAATTTATGCGCGTATAAATCTCGCATCAATCCTCCTACGAAAAAGGATAAGTGGAATTCAACAAGATGAAGGTGAATCTTTTCCTACTTATTATGAACGTTTTAAATCTCTTGTTGCTTCATGTCCACAGCATCAGATGAAGGAGGAACTTCTCTTACAATACTTCTACGAGGGACTTCTACCAATCGAACGTCAAATGCTAGATGCCTCAGCGGGAGGAGCATTGGTGGACAAGACCCCTACGGCTGCAAAGATGTTGATTGCTAATCGAGCGTTGAACGCTCAACAATACGAAGGCGTTGGACAGAGGAGTACCCCACGGCAACACCAAGTCAATGAGGTAAGTGTCATAACCAAACTTCAAAATCAAATGGCTAACCTTACTACGTTGCTTTCTCAGGTGGTGGAAGGTCCAAAAGTCAAAACCGTAGCTTCTTGTGGCGTATGCTCCATGCAAGGACACCCTACGGACAAGTGCCCACAATTGATCGAGAATGGAGGGTGGGAGACACTCAATGCCGTGGGATATGGCAACCAATACCAAACACGTGGTGATCCGTTTTCTAATACTTACAATCCCGGTTGGCGTGATCATCCGAATTTCAAATGGCGAGACCCCCAACAAGGTCAACAACAAAGCGGATTTAGGCAACAACCCCCGGGGTTCTATCAAAAGCCGTTGGCACCACCACAAGCCCAAGCACAACCTGCCCAAAGCAATGTAGGTAATTCAAGTGATAGTGATAAGATTTTTCAATTACTTACTACTTTGACGCAGGAAGTTCAAACTCAAAACAAAGAGAGACAAATCCAAGACAAGAGGGTGGACAACTTAGAGAAGCAAGTGGGACAAATTGCCGAGTTCATGGGGCAATTTCGTGAGCAAGGAAGGTTGCCTAGCTCAACGGTGGTCAATCCAAAAGGTGGATTCGAATCTGCAAAAGCTATGCATTTGCGAAGTGGAAAGCAAGTTGGATCTGACCTCAACCCATCCAAATCACGTTCCAACAAGGAGGACGAGTTGAGAATTGAAGAGGAGGAGCAAAGGCCACTCACGGCCAAGGTGGAACCAAGTGTGCCGCAAGTTCCAAGTGATCCCAAGTCGTCCAATTCACCCAATAAAGGTAGAAACGTGTCAAGTTCAGTTCCTACTAATGCTTTTCCTTTGAATGTGCCCTTTCCTAGCAGGTTTATGCAATCTAAGACAGAGGAGGATGAAAAAGACATCCTGGAGACGTTTAGGAAGGTGCATGTCAATATCCCGCTCCTTGATGCAATAAAGCAAATTCCGAAGTACGCTAAGTTTTTGAGGAAGATTTGTACAACAAGGAAACGGATTCGGGAGAAAGAGGTGGTACATGTAAGTGAGAATGTCTCTGCAATGTTGCAAAGAAAGCTGCCACCTAAATGCAAAGATCCAGGTAGTTTCACTATCCCTTGTGTAATTGGAAATACAAGGTTCGAACATGCTATGCTAGATTTAGGTGCATCAATTAATGTCATGCCATACTCTGTTTATGCATCTATGAATCTAGGAGAGCTTAAAAATGATGGTGTTATTATTCAATTAGCCGATCGATCTAATGCATACCCGAGAGGAGTTTTGGAAGATGTTTTGGTGCAGGTAGACCACTTGATTTTTCCTGCAGATTTCTATGTGCTTGACATGGAGGATTCAACCCACTCTCCACTATCGCCACTCTTACTTGGACGACCTTTCATGAAAACAGCCCACACCAAGATTGACGTGGCCAGGGGAGCCTTAACAATGGAGTTTGGTGGTGATACGATTAACTTTAAAGTTTCTGAATCCATTGAGAATACAAATGATGTTCGTTCTTGTTTTGCCATTGGTACAACTAAAAATATAGGGCAGGAATGTTCAACACCAATCAAGAAGGATGCGTCTAGAACCACCATCGAGGAAGGAATTGGAAGAAAGCACAAGGAGCACGCCACTGCCCTAAAAACACCCAATCTGGCCGTACCTAAGGATAAAATTGGCGAGATGGTGGCTGCCCTAGGGGCATTGCCACAACATCCGAGTAAGTCTCCAATCCCAATTCCAATTCCCATTTCAACTAATAGGTTGTTACCTTCTTTGATGCAGGTTCCAAATCAATTTCAAGGTGGTGGGAGTGTCTACATGGACTATAGGAACCCAAATACCACCATTAGGGAGGATCACTATCCCCTCCCATTCATAGAGCCATATTACGAAAGTGTTGAAGGGCAAGTTGTGGAGGACATCCCACTCCATGCCGTGGGCTCCAAGAGAGGATAAGAAGAATGTTCGTCCGGCTGCACGACGTTAAAGCAAGCGCTACTTGGGAGGCAACCCATGCATTCAACAAAGGAAGACCTAGAAAGCACTCCAATTCCAGATTTGCGTTCCTAAACTCTTCTCTTTGTTGTTGATTTTGTTTCTGCCTTGTTAGGTTGTTAGATGTTGTTTTGTTTGTTTGTTCGTGTGAGTCTATGCTTGAAACATTGAGGACAATGTTTGATTTAAGTGTGGGGGGGGGTAACCAAAGTGTTTTGATGCAAATTCGTAGGGTTTTGTCACCCATAATTTCAAATGTTGTTTCTTGCTGTTTTTAGGCTGTTTTGGTGTGTAAAGTATTTGTTGTTCTAAAAATCCGAAAATCCCAGAAAAAATTGAAAAAATTGTTTTGAAAACCCAAAAAGAGTTGTTTTTAAGTTGTTTTTGTGTGTTTGTTGTGTCTTAGGGTACCTTCCAACACAATGATGAGGATTCGGTTTGTAATTGCATGACTGTTAAAGGGAATGATTAACATGGATGAAAGTTTGATTTACTCTTTGTTATGCTTGGTTGTGGTTATAACTTATGACTTCACATGTAATCAAAAAGAAAAAAAAAAAAAAATCAGTTTTTGTAACATGCTTGAAGGAAGGAACTCAAACAAATGCTACAACCTTGTGAGACTTGAGCCTAAACGTTTATTTGGAGAGTTAAAATCTGTGCATTCTTGTTTTCTAAAGTCGTTGCATGATCTCATTATTCTTTGCTTGGTTACTACTTAGAAGGCGTTTCATCATTTAGTTCCAAATACTAGAACTCATGCCAATTTCATTCAAAACATGTTATTGAATTGCATAACACATATTCAAGATGAAGTGAGTAGTTACCACCATAGCCAAAAAGCCATCATTCCATGCATGTGTTTTTGTAGGTTTAACCCCGTTGAGCCTCGTTTAGCCTATGTTGTTTGTTAACCCACATTATCCTCACCTACCCTAGATTAGGATTATCCATACCTTTGTTCTTGAAGCATAGTAAAAGCATAACTCAAAGATGAATTCCTTTTGATCATTGCATTGCAGAAAACAAGTGTGGGGGAAGGATTCTTGATATATGGGTGTGCTGATGCGTGATTTATACGCACACAAATTAAACCCTCTTTTTGTCAATTGTAGTATAAGTATAAGTAGGGATCGTTCTGGACCGGGGATTAGGAGGGATTGTTAATCACTTGGATTTGACTCAAAAACATAAAAACAAAGTTAAAAACGTTCACAAAGACTCAAAGGACTCAAAACAAGTTCAAAAGACTCAAAACTGCCTAAAAACACTAACTAGGCAGTTTCTGACCTTAACCCCAATGTTGGACGAATTTAGGATTATGGCTTGATTCAAACGTAAAATAACAATATAAAACACTATACTAGACTCAAAGAATGCAAAACTAAACTTTAAAACACTAAAACAAACCAAAAGACTCAAACATCACCCAAAACACTCAAAACAGCCTTAAAATCACTTTCTGGGCAGTTTTGAGCACTTTGGTGAATTTGGACGAATTTTGGGAAATAAATTGAATCAAAACACTTTAAAACATAAACTAAACAAAGTCTAAACACTAAAGAACAAGAAAGTAAAGGGGGGGGGGTTAGGTTTTGACGAATTTAAACTAAAAGAACAGATTGTAAGTAAAAGCAAAATGTAAATGTGAGTGTGTGATAGAATTGAATGGAATGAAGGCTAGCTAAGGGGTTCATCTCCATACATGTTATACTTGCATAATAAAATGATTTCCAATTGCATTTCAATAAACTATGATACTCAACACCCCAAGTTAACCGTGATGCACTAATTAACCTTCAAATCTTCCTAACGTTATTGAATTGGATGATGCATGCGACAATTCAAAACATTCCCCACAAGTCCTCAACATGAATGCATGGAAGAGGTACAAGCAAGAATCATTACGCTCTATGAAAATTATAAGTGTTGACGAGGCATTCGTTACTATGATTGCATGAAACTTATGCCAAGAATTTGTTTAACGCGATTGTTTATAAGCAACCTCCACTACTTGTGAATATAAGTTCGTAACTATTAGGTGAAACTCACTTATATTCTAGCGTCATATTCATGCATGAAAATTAAGCGCGCATTCTCAATAAACATACATAAATAAGTTATCAATCAAACGGTTAAACAAATTGAATCCACAACTTATGAAATGCAATTAGAAGTAATCAAATCAAAATGCAAGCATAAACATATATTTCGAATTCCCCCCTAGCCAAGGGGGGTTTAGTTGAATTTAAACATTGGAATCAAAGAAACACCTAAACATTCCAACAACTCAAACTTGAATTGTATGAACGTTTAGGCCCTCTTCTCTTCCATTCCTCATTCGTACAAAACAAAGAGTATTGAAATTAAACATTGAAATCAAAGAAACACCTAAACATTCCAACAACTCAAACTTGAATTGTATGAACGTTTAGGCCCTCTTATCTTCCTCTTCGTTGTAGCACAAGGTCTAAGGATAGTTTGATGGTGTGAATGGTTTGGGGAGTGGTTGGAGTGGCTGCAATGGAGGAGAAAAGTGTTTTGGTGGCTGCAATGAGGGTGTGGAGAGGTTTTGACGAATTTCTGGAATATGGAAGAGTGTATGAGAATGAATGAGAATGAATGCTTATTTATAGGTGAAATGGGGGGAACATGACAGCTAGGAGGGAATGTGGCTGCATGTTTGAATGATTAAAGGATGCATGTGGGTTGGAAATGCATGTGCAATGAATATGTGGCTGCATGTGCAAGGGGACAATCTGAAAATGCATGTGAAAGCATGTGTTGGCTGCAATGATGAAATGGATGGGAGTGCATGTGGCTTAATTAATTAAAGGGAGTGCATGTGCAATGTTTTAAAGGATGGAATGCATGTGAATATGATGGAAATCTGATATGGTGATGGGAGATGCATGTGGCTGCAATGGATTAGGAATCCTTCAATTTCGTCCATTCCTTTTGCTCCAAACATAAGCTATCCATTCCAAGTCCAATTTTGCTCCAAAATGCTCCAAAATGCATCTTTTTGCTTCCTTAGCCATATGAACCTAAAAACACACGAAAATGGCTTAAACGACTAAAACAACTATGAATTAACAATATAAATGCACGAAAACAAGCTAAGTAAGTCGCCTAAATATGCTTCTATCAAATTCCCCCACACTTAGCTTTTGCTAGTCCTCGAGCAAAACAAAACAAAAGAAACCAAAAAAACAAAACAAAACGAACAAAACACAATCTATACCTTCCAACAATCGTCTCAGGGATTTCCAATGCACATGACAAGTTAAAAATCATTATTCCCACAGATTTTAGCCATCTTTACACTTAAGTACATTCTTACTCATAGTCACCACATACTAGTTCACAATTAAGCATTTAAAACCATGATTTGAATGTAGTAACATGCCTTTAGAGAATTCCCTCAATTCCTCACTAGATGTACTCTCGTTTTTCACACAGATTTTCTGACTACACTCCCTACACTAGGTATATGTGAGAAGATTGATGTAAACATGTAGACGAACACTCACATATGTTATAACAAGGAAAGCATTTTCTGGATTTATGATAATGACATGAATATGATCTCATGAATGGAATGCTACTACTTAGGATGAGAACCAGTGATTCCATAAGCTCATATCAATTCCAAACTCCACATTATTGAACACATAACGATCAAGATAGAAGCATAAGGGTTGAAACGGGGCTAAAGGTGTTTGGCTAACAAAGAAGGGATATGGAAAACAAAGGTTCTTAAAGAAATAGCGAGCAAAGCATTTGAATTAACTTAGAATTCACTTTTGAATGAAAACTCAACTTTTGAACAACAAGGGGGAACAAGCTCTTTTTTCCTTTTTCTTTCTTTCTTTCTTTTCTTTTCTGTTTTTCTTTTTTTTTTTCATATGTTTTTCACAATTTTTTCTTTTCTTTTGCCTCTCAAAACATACATAAACACTTAAGAACAAAACATTCTCTCCCCCACACTCATTTTCTTTCATCATGTACTCAAAAGGAATTCATTTTAGTCATGCTCACTATTATTTAAGAACAAGGGTGTGGACTGTCCTACACTAGGCTAGGTGAGGATAATGTGGGTAAACAAAGAATAAAGGCTAAACAAGGCTCAACGGGGGTAAAACTTACAACATATACGAAATATGGGAAGTAAGGCTATTTGGTTATGGTGGCAACTACACAACTTCATCTTGATATATGTTATGCAATTCAATATCATGCTTTGAATGAAACGGATATAAGTTCTAGCATTTAGTTCTATCATGATACAATTGCATTCTAAGTAGCAACCAAGCAAGGAATAATGAGATCATGCAATAACTTTAGAAAACAAAGAATCACAGATTATAACTCTCCAAAGAAGGTAATGGCTCGAGTTTCACAGGGTTGTAGCATTTGTTTGAGTTCCTTCCTTCAAGCATGTTACAAAAACGAATTTTTCTTTTATGATTGCATGTGAAGTCATACATTATAACCATAACCAAGCATATACCAAGAGTAAATCAAACTTTTCTCTATGTTTATAACTCTTTTTAACCGTCATGCAATTACAAACCAAATCCTTATCATTGTGTTGGAAGGTACCCTAAGACACAAACACACAAAAACGACTCAAAACACTCTTTTTAGGCTTTTTTAAAACATGTTTTTCAAATTTTTATGTGATTTTCGGAGTTATAAAAACAAAACATACTAAAACACTCTAAAATAACTTAAAAACAACTTAAAACAGCAAGGAACAACATTTGAAGTTATGGGTGATAAAATCCCACGAATTTGCATCAAAAATACTTAGTTACCCCCCCACACTTAAATCAAACATTGTCCTCAATGTTTTAAGCATAGATTCACACAAAACATAAGTAAACACACAAAAAGCAACTAAACATACTAAACATGGCAGAATGTAATTAACAAAGAGAAGAGTTTAGGGACGCAAATCTGGTTATGGAGTGTAAATTCCCTCTTCTCCTTGGTGATTGCATTGAGGCATTGATCTTGGTGATTCCACATGCATACTCTTGAACTGGGCTGCATGATTCTTTTGGTCTCCTCCACTTATTGATTTTCCTTTGTGCTACTGGGCTGGAGGATTCTTTTGGTCTTCCCCGAAGGTCTGAGCTTACCCCTTTGGTCTGTTTCTTTGTTCAATCTTTCCAATTCGTATTGAAAAGGGTTGGAGGATAACTCAGCCTAAGTTTGTCTCCACATGCTTCAATGTATCATTTTCACTTGCCTTACTCGCTCCCCTTTGCAGAAGTGGTCCCTTCTCTGGAAGTGTATCAACCGTTGAAGATGACTACTCGAGAGCAACGCTAGGTAAGCAATCAGGAATAGATTCCAGGCAGTTGGCTCCAGATCGGAAGACTGACTCCAAGTGCCGGCTGATTGCTTTTTTTACTTTGCCATGCGAGTAAGAACAAGGACAAAGAAAAAGACAGGGAAAGAGCATGATATGAGATACTTTTTCTTTTGACCTTGATGATATGAGATACCTTTGCTTTTGAAGAAGCGGTGAATGAATCAGCACACTTCAATCCGCCATTTCCTCCTGGGTCATCTGTACTCCAGGCATCTGGTATCATCTTTGGGGAAGAAGAAAGAATTGAGTATTTTGAAAGGCTTTGCTGGGAGTGCGCCCTCAGAGGTGAGGGAGAGTTGGGCATTTTCTTCAGGTTTGCCTTGCCATAAAAGACGAAGGTCGACATATATAGAAATAATATCAAGTGGTGGTACTGTTTTTTTACCCTTGTCGACAAACGTCTTGATCCCGCAAATCCGGCTTTTTGAAATAGTGGCGCCCCTTCGATTTCTGAACGACACGTGGTAGTGCAGATGCGGCTTCTTTTGACAAAGCTGCACGCGTTTTCTGAAAAGCAGAGAAAGCGTCGCCGAACTTTGCGCTTGTCGGCTAAAGACGTGTAGTTGCGATGATGGCCTCCACGTGTTTTCAGCTTTGTCAGAAATCTTTTGACAAAGTTGAACGCGTCTTCTGAAAAGCCGAGAAAGCGTCGCCAAAATTACGCCGGAAATTCCGGCTTTTTGAATCGGTGGACGCGTCGCCTTGGCTTTTTTATTGAGCTATCGATCACCACAACAAACACACTCTGAAGATTTCCCATTCTTGAAAATCGACTCCGGCCCTTTGAAATTTAACTCCATCCCTTTTCTTTAAACACTTTTGAAAAATGGCAAACTCATCGAACCTTAGCTTGGAATTGAGCCTTAGCAGTGATACGGGCGCGCCGCGTCAAGGTAACGTATGGCGCCCTTCTTTCTTATCTTCTAACGGTCTTCTTACAGGTGAAGACTCCGTGATGCAGGACGCCACAACAGCTACAATAGTAGCTAGGAACCTCCTCACTCCAAAAGATAGTAGGCTGCTGTCAGGACGGTCTGATGAGTTGGCCGTTCAAGAGTCCCTCGCACTTAGTGTTCAGTGTGCGAGCTCTGTGTCCAACATGGGCCTACGCCTGCTTGCCCGCTCTCGTCAGGTGGAATCGTTGATGGCAGAGGTGGAAAGACTTAAGCAAGAGATCCAGCAGCTTAAGTACGAGAATAGAAGTTTGCATGTGCTTGCAAATAACTATTCGTCGGGGATGAAGAGGAAGCTTGATGAGCTGCAAGAATCTGAGGGTCGAATTCACAGTGACCGTCAAAGGTTTGCGTCTTATCTCCAGAGGCACCTTTTTCCTGGGTCATCCAGCGCTTGGCCAAGTATTGAGGCCTGGAATGCTCTAGCTCCGATGCCTCCCGCTCCGATGGCTTCCACTCCGATGCCTCCCGCTCCGATGGCTTCCACTCCGATGCCTCCCGCTTCTATGCCTCCCGCTTCTATGCCTCCCGCTTCTGCGCCTTCCGCTTCTGCGCCTCGTAGTGGGGCTTCCCGCAAACAACCTTTGTGAAGCTCCACCTTTCTCCATGTTTAGTATCTTTCTTTCATTTTTTTATTTTTTTATTTTTTTTATTTTTTTAATTAACATAAATAAAATCAAACGGCATGGAATTGGTCCTTGAATGGAAGGTGATACTTGAAGTGAACCGGCATTGGTTTGAATTCTAATGTAGGTGCCTGATTCATAAAAAACAACAAGTTAGTACAAAATGTAATGGAATTTGAAAAAAATGACTTACTTGTTTTGTCTGACAAGAACTCAATGACAAACACCACTCCTTTGAAAGTTTCAGGGATATTGGACTTGGCCAGATTGCATGTGATGGTTATGACTTGTCCAATGTCATCAAATTCAACTTCTTTGGGCATTGTTGTCTCAAGTATATCCTCTTTGATGAATTCATGAAATTCCCTACTTTGCACCTTTGGAAGGTCTTCCAAGATGTCTTTTTCACTTTCTTCTTCCTTGGAATTCATGAACCTGCAAGGAATAGGGATATTAGGTGGAATGGGGTTAGAACTAATTGGAACAACCTTACTTGAATTAGATGGCGTAGGAGCAATAAGTGCTTCCAGCAAAGGTGCTTCAAATTCTCCCTTCGGTTTTACAATGGTTGAACTAGGGAGTTTGCCTTGGTCGCAAAATTGTCCTACGAACTCCGCGATCTGCCCAATTTGCTTTTCCAAGTGGTCCAACCTTTTGTCTTCTTCTCGAGCCTCATTGTCTTGATTTTGTGAGCCCTGCACCAAACAAATTAATTCGTTAAGCTTTTGATTATAATCTATTGACGAACTTAAGTTTTGTTGGGCATATTGAATATGAGGTTGTGGTGGCTGCCAATATCCTCCTTGTTGAGCATTTTGAGGTTCCCACCACATAGAGTTTGAATGATCACTCCAATCCGAATTGTAAGTATTGGAAAACACGTTATTCCTTGATTGAAGATTCAATATATCAACTCTTTGCATTTGAGACCTTTCCATGAGCTGTGACAAAAGAAAAGCATTATCAAGTGCCATGTTGTTCTTCTCTAGTATTTGAATTCAACAAACAAAACACAAATCAAAAACTAAAACTAAAATACATAACAGAAACAAACAATCCAAGAGATTAGCAAATTTGCTAATCCCCGGCAACGGCGCCAAAATTTGATGCGTGATTTATACGCACACAAATTAAACCCTCTTTTTGTCAATTGTAGTATAAGTATAAGTAGGGATCGTTCTGGACCGGGGATTAGGAGGGATTGTTAATCACTTGGATTTGACTCAAAAACATAAAAACAAAGTTAAAAACGTTCACAAAGACTCAAAGGACTCAAAACAAGTTCAAAAGACTCAAAACTGCCTAAAAACACTAACTAGGCAGTTTCTGACCTTAACCCCAATGTTGGACGAATTTAGGATTATGGCTTGATTCAAACGTAAAATAACAATATAAAACACTATACTAGACTCAAAGAATGCAAAACTAAACTTTAAAACACTAAAACAAACCAAAAGACTCAAACATCACCCAAAACACTCAAAACAGCCTTAAAATCACTTTCTGGGCAGTTTTGAGCACTTTGGTGAATTTGGACGAATTTTGGGAAATAAATTGAATCAAAACACTTTAAAACATAAACTAAACAAAGTCTAAACACTAAAGAACAAGAAAGTAAAGGGGGGGGGGGGTTAGGTTTTGACGAATTTAAACTAAAAGAACAGATTGTAAGTAAAAGCAAAATGTAAATGTGAGTGTGTGATAGAATTGAATGGAATGAAGGCTAGCTAAGGGGTTCATCTCCATACATGTTATACTTGCATAATAAAATGATTTCCAATTGCATTTCAATAAACTATGATACTCAACACCCCAAGTTAACCGTGATGCACTAATTAACCTTCAAATCTTCCTAACGTTATTGAATTGGATGATGCATGCGACAATTCAAAACATTCCCCACAAGTCCTCAACATGAATGCATGGAAGAGGTACAAGCAAGAATCATTACGCTCTATGAAAATTATAAGTGTTGACGAGGCATTCGTTACTATGATTGCATGAAACTTATGCCAAGAATTTGTTTAACGCGATTGTTTATAAGCAACCTCCACTACTTGTGAATATAAGTTCGTAACTATTAGGTGAAACTCACTTATATTCTAGCGTCATATTCATGCATGAAAATTAAGCGCGCATTCTCAATAAACATACATAAATAAGTTATCAATCAAACGGTTAAACAAATTGAATCCACAACTTATGAAATGCAATTAGAAGTAATCAAATCAAAATGCAAGCATAAACATATATTTCGAATTCCCCCCTAGCCAAGGGGGGTTTAGTTGAATTTAAACATTGGAATCAAAGAAACACCTAAACATTCCAACAACTCAAACTTGAATTGTATGAACGTTTAGGCCCTCTTCTCTTCCATTCCTCATTCGTACAAAACAAAGAGTATTGAAATTAAACATTGAAATCAAAGAAACACCTAAACATTCCAACAACTCAAACTTGAATTGTATGAACGTTTAGGCCCTCTTATCTTCCTCTTCGTTGTAGCACAAGGTCTAAGGATAGTTTGATGGTGTGAATGGTTTGGGGAGTGGTTGGAGTGGCTGCAATGGAGGAGAAAAGTGTTTTGGTGGCTGCAATGAGGGTGTGGAGAGGTTTTGACGAATTTCTGGAATATGGAAGAGTGTATGAGAATGAATGAGAATGAATGCTTATTTATAGGTGAAATGGGGGGAACATGACAGCTAGGAGGGAATGTGGCTGCATGTTTGAATGATTAAAGGATGCATGTGGGTTGGAAATGCATGTGCAATGAATATGTGGCTGCATGTGCAAGGGGACAATCTGAAAATGCATGTGAAAGCATGTGTTGGCTGCAATGATGAAATGGATGGGAGTGCATGTGGCTTAATTAATTAAAGGGAGTGCATGTGCAATGTTTTAAAGGATGGAATGCATGTGAATATGATGGAAATCTGATATGGTGATGGGAGATGCATGTGGCTGCAATGGATTAGGAATCCTTCAATTTCGTCCATTCCTTTTGCTCCAAACATAAGCTATCCATTCCAAGTCCAATTTTGCTCCAAAATGCTCCAAAATGCATCTTTTTGCTTCCTTAGCCATATGAACCTAAAAACACACGAAAATGGCTTAAACGACTAAAACAACTATGAATTAACAATATAAATGCACGAAAACAAGCTAAGTAAGTCGCCTAAATATGCTTCTATCATGTGCCAAAGTCTTGAATGAGGCACGGCAAAGAAAAGAAAAAAAAAAAGAGAGAGAAAGAAAAGAAAAAAAAATTCGTGGAAAATAAAAAGAAAAAAAGAAAAAGTTGTGAAAAGTATGAAAAGGGGTTGAAAGAGCATAAAATGAGCTCTAAGTTGTTGGTTATTGAAGAAGGGGTCCAAAACGTTGCATTTGACCCTAAGTATGCACGTGTATTCCCCTTTGTGTTTAAAGTTATTTTCTGCACTCTAAAGTGAATTCTAAGTATCAAGTTCATTGCTTTGCTTACTATTGTTTAAAGAACGTTTGTTTTATCCTTTACCTTTCTTTGTTAGCCAATACCCCTAGCCCCGTTACAACCCTTGACTTTAATCTTGAGTGTTATGTGTTTCAATTTGTGGAGTTTTGAAATTGGTACAAGCATATGGTGTCACTGGTTCTCGCATCTAAGTAGTAGCGTTCCATTCATGAGATCATATCTAAACATGTTATTAACTCCGAAAAGTGCTTTCTTTGTCATACATATATGTGAGCATTCGTTTTCATATTTACATCTATCTTCTCACATATAACTAGTATAGGGTGTGTAGTCAGAAAATCTGTGTGAAAATAGAGTGCATATCTTGTAAGGAATTGAGGAAATTCTCTAAGGCATGTTACTACATTCAAAATCATGTTGTAATTGGTTATTTGTGAACTAATGAGTAGTGACCATGATTAAGTACATGCTTAAGCGTAAAGATGGCTAAAATATGTGGGAATGATGATTTTTAACATGTCATGTGCATTGGAAATCCCTGAGGCGATTGTTGGAAGGTGTAGGTTGTGTTTTACTCGTTCTACTTCGTTTATTTACTTTGTTTCATTTTGTTTTGCTCGAGGATTAGCAAAAGCTAAGTGTGGGGGAATTTGATAGGAGCATATTTATGCACCTTAGTTTAGCTTGTTCTTGTGCATTTATAGTGTTTTTCCTTACTAAAGTAGTCTTTTAAGCTAGTTTTATGTATTTTCAGGTTTTAAGGGCAAAGTATGCAAAAGGATGCATTTTGGAGCCTTTTGGAGCAAATTAGAGCTTGGAATGGATATCATATGCTTGGAGCCAAGAGGATGGACGAAATTGAAGACTTGAAGATGATGATTCCTACTTGAGCAAGGGTTCCTAGTTGAAGTAGGAAAGTCCCTAATGGAAGATGGTTTCCTAGTTGAATTAGGATTCCTAGAAGAACAAAGTTGCCTACTCAAACAAGGTTTCCTACTTGAAGTAGGAAAGGCAAGGTCCAAATGGTCTCAAGTGAAGCAACAAAGAAGTTTTCCAAGTCCAAGAAGGAAAAGGAGTCCAAGATGAAGAAGGAATGATGAAGACAGGGTTTCCTAATCCTAATAGGCAAAGTTTCCAAGTGCAATGAGGAGTCCTTATCCATTTAGGGCACCTTATCCATTTAGGACACCTTATGTAACATCCCGTCCCGAAACTAACGGAATGTACATGTGAAATTACAATTTTACCCCCCTAGTTCGTTAAACTTACGTGTAGTTTAGTGTTGTATGGTGTGGTGTGTAGGACCACCCACACTCATACACTCTCTTTTCTCCCGGGATTCCCTCCCTCATTCCCTCACTCTGTCTTTCTCTGTCTTTCTCTCTCTCTCTCTCTCTTCCTCCCCGAGTTCCTCTCTTCTTCTTCTTCTTCTTCAACATACGGTTTTACACACAAACACACTCAAAACCTTCACCAATCAAGGAACCAATTACACCATTGAACTCGTGAGGTTGTGAGGAGCACAACCATACCAATTCCAGGTAAGAATTCGAACGTTTTCACGTCGTTTCAACAATGGCCGATTTGAAACACTATTCATGCAAACCTAAACTAGTGTGTTTTTGGAATTTCTAAGCTTGTAGATGTGTTTGTGAGGTCCCAAGGAGCCTCGGAGTAGTTCGTTGGGTGAATTTGGACGTTGGGAAGGCTAGGTTCAAAGTTGGCCGAACTTTGATCGTTGTTGCAGGTATGATCGTGTGATTTTTAGGCCTTAAAACTAGTCTAACGTTGTTCTACTAGTCCTAAGCTTCATTTTGGTATAAAGAACGTGAAATTTGGTTGAAAAACGAAGGAGAAAACAAAGTTAGAAAAATTCCCAGTTTTCCGGCGCCGTCGCCGGCGCCGGAGGCTCGCCGGAGAAGAAAGGAGAATATTCCGTTAAGTCTAACGGAATATTCCTAACGGCAGTGACGGAATCTGGTTAGATTTGACGGAATATTCCGTCAGTTAACGGAATATTCCTGACGGCGTCTGTTGACACCGTCAGTGTGCAGTGCACGTGACCGCGCGTGGGGGGCGCGTAGGTCCGTGGCTGTTCAGGCGCGTGGGGGCGCGTGCGTAGTCCAAAAATTTTTCTAAAAATATGGGCGTGATCCTGAGGTTGTGTAGATCACGTTGGTATATTCATTTGTCCAATTTGAGCAATGTATGAGAAGTTATTACGAGAAGTTGCTTAGGTGCTTTTAAATTAATGTTTTCGTAATTTTGTCGCGTATAGGTGATTCGTTCTCCGAGGACGAGCGTTCACACTCGAGGCAGGGGGGCTACGACCCTTCTAATTATCAGTGAGTGGGCTTTTGTTTTCCGTATATACCTATATACATATTAATTCCCAGAAATTAAATAGAAAAGATTATATGTTTTATGCCATGCATCATTTGAATATTGTTTACGCATCATCGCATGTATTAGTAGTGGCATACATATATATATAAATGCGTATTTGGTGCTGTGGACGCACAGGTAAGTGCCAGGTAAGCGGTATTCATGTGGTTATGCATTCCTGTTTATTATGCAATGGTAGTTTGAGAGGTTTAGAGAGCTCATAATCTGCACCCCCGGTGTTAGTGCTCCCGCCCAGGGCCAGGGCACAGCCTTCACGTGTATGTTCACCAGCACCGCATGCTCGCCTTGGATCCAAGATAGGTGCAAGCCTGTCGTACAGACCACAATAGGTGGTTCCGACTTGTAGGTGACCCGCGATTTATCGCACAGCTTCACGTGATCGTAGCACTAGAGCATACATATATATATTACACCCAGCCTGTCGTACAGACCACGTTAGGTGGTTCCGACTCGTGTGCAGATTCAGTTATTGAGTTGAGAGTGGAGCTCTAGATGCAGCCGTACAGGTCACGTTAGGTGACTCCCGGCTGCTAGATTATATGTGATTGATGTGAATTACGCTTGAGTATTCATATTTGATTATGAGATTATGTTGTGGCATATTATGGAGCATGAATGGCATATGTGAAGCATGATTGACATATCTATACATACGTATATATGTTCATTTTCTGGGAAGTATACAGGTTTTACGGCGAGGGGTTAGAATGTATTTTGCTAAAGAGTTTTCAAAGAACTTTGTTTTTGCCCACTCACGCTTTTGTTTTTGCGCCCCTCCAGGTTCTAGTGGTCTAGCAAGTTCGGTGGTTTAACCCAGAGGGCGTCCCGGCATTTCTGACAGACATCCACCATTGTAGGGTCACCTTCGGGTGTACATATGTTGTATCTTTTCCTTTGGACTGTTGTAGACTTGCTCTGAATTGTGTCTCACATACACTAGTACTTTGTATGCTATTAGGTTTTTAATTATTCGTACTTTTATATTACCTTCTTAATAGCTTCCGCACGCGCACATGGCTACGTCACCTTCACGTGACGGCCAGCATGCCCTGATCTCGGTCGGGGTGTGGCAGCTTGGTATCAGAGCCTAGGTTTGGCAGTCCTGTGTCTTTGTGAGTATTCTAATAGTTGGTGTCTTCTGTCAGAATCATGCCGCCTCGTCGGGAACCACGTCGCTCAGATGAGTCTAGTTTCCCTGATCTTACTCAGTTGGGGGAAGTGATTGCTACAGCCCTTCAAACAGTGATGCGCCCTCCCCAGAGGACTCCTCTGGAGACTATGTATAACTTGAAGTTGGATAAGTTTAAAGGTAACGAGGGTCACGAAGGCGCAGAACGTTGGTTGGAACACCTAGAGAAGACTTTCCGGGTGTTACATAACCAGGGGAACCTTCCTATGGAAAGGTGGGTTGAGACAACCTCTTGGTTTCTGGAGATGGAGTCTGCAGCTTGGTGGGAGCAAGAACTTCGTAGGTTGACTCCAGCTCAGAGGACCGATTGGAATGTTTTCAAGGACGTGTTTCAAAGGAGATTTGTACCCCCTGAGTATATCGACCGTAAGAAACAGGAATTCACTGAATTGAAACAGCGAAAGATGACGGCTAACGAGTACTATCGTAAGTTCACTGATTTGTCTCGTTACTATCCTGATGTCGCTGGTAATCCGGCGGAGATGCTTCGTCGTTTTCGTTTGGGCACTAGGAAGAAATGGCGTTCTATGGCCACTACTACTCACTGTGAGTCCTACCAGGAGTTCTATGAGATATTGCTGAGGGTAGAGGACTCAGAGAATATGTCGAGCGACAGTGATGAAAAGAAAGATGACAAAGGGAAAAGTCAAGTGTCGCTTGGGCCTCGCCAAACTCAGAACTTTAAAAGGGGTGGTGCCAGTTCGAGTTCGTCTAGTGGAGGTTTCAGTGCCTCTGGACAAGGACGTGGAGGTAGGTTTTATGGAGGTGCTCGAGGCCAGAGACAAAGTGATGGTGGTCGAAACCGAATTCCATTTTGCCGTAGGTGTAATAACCGACACTTCGGCGAGTGCAGGCAAATTAGCGGTAATTGTTTCACGTGTGGACAGGTGGGACATAGAGCGGTGAATTGTCCCCAGAGTCAGCAGCAGAAGCCGCAACAGACCTTTATGCCGCCACCTGCACCGATTCGGCAAATCCAGGGTCCGAGTAATTATGGGCAAGCAAGTAGAGGTGGTGCTTACCACTATCAGGGTGATGTTGTTCCCTATGCCCCGGGACCGTATCAGTACCCCCAGGACCCGTATTCACAAGGTGGTTATCCCCCGTATCCCAGCAACTACATGCCGTATCCTCCAGCTCCAACGGGTGGTTCTCAGTGGTACCAAGGAGGACAGTATCAACAGGGTGAGAATGCTACTAGTAGTGCAGGGTCTTCGAGACAGATGGGTCAGCCCAGTCAGGGGCGTGGAGCTCAAGGTCGCGGTGTTCAAGCGAGCAGAGGTCGCGGTGGACGACAGCAAGGCCAGGGGCGTATTCACAATATTTCCCTACAGGATGCTCAGAACAACCCGGACTTGATTATGGGTACGTTAAACATTCTTGGTTATTTTGCTAGAGTCTTAATTGATTGTGGAGCTACACATTCCGTTATTTCTCATACATTTGCTCAAGTAACGCAACCTCGCCCCACACCTCTAGGGTACGACTTAGAATTCGCTATGCCTAGAGGAGAGAGATGTGTTGTAGATTATATGTACCCAGGATGTCCAGTGATAGTAGAGGGTGTTGTTATGCCCGCTGATCTTATCCCGTTAGATATTGTCGATTTTGACGTGATTTTGGGCACAGATTGGTTGCACTTCTATCGTGCCAACATTGATTGTTACGGGAAAGTAGTTACGTTTCACCGTCCTGGATTACCTGAGGTTACTTTTGTGGGGGAGCAGAGTGGAGTAAGACATGGTGTTATTTCAGCTTTGCGAGCAAAGAAGTTGTTGACTAAAGGTTGTCAGGGGTATCTAGCTCATGTGGTGCTAGAGGAGACCGTTCCTAACAGAATTGAGGATGTGAGAGTGGTTAGACACTTCCCTGATGTTTTTCCTGAGGATTTACCTGGTTTACCCCCAGATCGAGATCTGGAGTTCAATGTTGAGTTACTTCCAGGTACCAATCCTATTTCTTTAACTCCTTATCGTATGGCTCCTGCTGAGTTAAGGGAATTGAAAGTGCAGTTACAGGAATTAGTGGATAAGGGATTTATTCAGCCTAGTATTTCACCTTGGGGCGCTCCAGTGTTGTTTGTGAAAAAGAAAGACGGAACTTTGAGGCTATGTATCGACTACCGACAATTGAATCGGGTGACGATTAAAAACCGTTATCCATTGCCTCGTATCGACGATTTGTTTGATCAGCTGAGAGGTGCTTGTGTATTTTCTAAGATAGACTTGAGGTCTGGGTACTATCAGCTGAAGATTAGTAGGGATGATGTTCCTAAGACGGCGTTCAGGACTCGTTACGGTCATTACGAGTTTCTGGTTATGCCATTTGGGTTGACTAATGCACCAGCAGCTTTTATGGATTTAATGAACCGGGTATTTCAGCCTTACCTGGATAGATTTGTCATTGTCTTCATTGACGATATTCTGGTGTATTCTAAGTCCAAAGCGGAACATGTCCGACATCTTACTTTGGTGTTGAAAAGGTTGAGAGAACACCAATTGTATGCTAAGTTTAGCAAGTGCCAGTTCTGGTTAGATCAAGTCGCGTTTTTGGGGCACATCATTTCTGCTCAAGGTATTCTTGTTGATCCTCAAAAGGTTGCAGCTGTGGAGAGTTGGGAGCAACCACGAACCGTCACTGAGGTGAGAAGTTTCATTGGTTTGGCGGGATATTATCGGAGGTTCGTTAAGGATTTTTCGGTAATTGCCTTGCCACTGACGAGGTTAACAAGGAAAGACGTTAAGTTTGAGTGGAATGATAAGTGTGAGCAGAGTTTCCAGCAGCTGAAGCATTGTCTTACTAATGCACCTGTTTTGGCACTCCCGGACGATAGTGGTGATTTCGAGGTTTATAGCGATGCTTCCTTGAATGGTCTGGGATGTGTATTGATGCAGCATGGTAGGGTGATTGCTTATGCTTCGCGGCAGTTGAAAACCCATGAGATGAATTACCCTACACATGATTTGGAGTTAGCTGCTATCATCTTTGCGTTGAAGTTGTGGAGACACTATCTTTACGGAGAGAAGTGTAGGATCTTCACAGATCACAAGAGTCTTCAGTATCTCTTCACCCAGAAGGAACTTAATCTTCGTCAACGGAGGTGGTTGGAGTTGCTCAGCGATTACGATTGCACGATTGATTATCACCCTGGTCGTGCGAACGTAGTAGCCGATGCACTTAGCAGAAAGTCACATGGCCGTATCAATGCGTTGTACGCTAGTCGTATTCCTCTTTTGGTTGACTTGCGTGCTACAGGAGTAAGGTTAGAAGCAGAAGATCGAGAAGTGGCATTGCTTGCTAATTTTCAAGTTAGGCCAATCTTGGTTGATCGGGTGCTTGAAGCTCAGGTAGCTGATGAACAGATTCAAGAACTAATTCGAGCTCGAGATCAAGGAAGGAGGCGAGATCTCAGAGTTCGTGATTCTGATGGCATGTTGATGTTAGAGGGTAGAATGTTCGTGCCTAGTAATGTGGAGTTGAAGAAGGAAATCCTCGATGAAGCACATATCTCGGCTTATGCCATGCACCCAGGGGCAACCAAAATGTATCATACCATTCGACCATTTTACTATTGGCCGGGTATGAAAAGGGAGATAGCTGAGTATGTGAGCAGTTGTGCTGTTTGTCAGCAGGTTAAAGCAGAAAGAAAGAAGCCGTTTGGATTGTTACAGCCGCTTCCCGTTCCAGAGTGGAAATGGGAAAATATCACTATGGATTTTGTGTACAAGTTGCCGCGTACACATAATGGCTTTGATGGCATTTGGGTGATCGTTGATCGGCTCACTAAGTCGGCACATTTCATTCCAGTAAGAGAGAAGTATTCTTTGAACCGGTTAGCAGAATTGTTTATCTCAAAGGTTGTGAAGTACCATGGTGTCCCTGTAAGTATCGTCTCAGATCGTGATCCACGATTCACATCGAAGTTTTGGGTAGCTTTTCAGGAAGCTTTGGGTACGAGACTACTTTACAGTACGGCATATCATCCACAGACGGACGGACAGTCTGAGAGAACTATTCAAACCTTAGAAGATATGCTGCGAGCATCGGTGTTACAGTTCAGTGATGCTTGGCACCAACGGTTAGATTTGATGGAATTTGCTTACAACAACAGTTTCCATTCGAGCATTGGCATGGCGCCATTTGAGGCTTTGTATGGTAGATCTTGTCGCACTCCGTTATGTTGGTCGGAGGTTGGCGAAAGAGTTTTAGTAGGTCCGGAGATTGTCGAGGAGACTACTCAAAATGTTCAAGTAATTAGGTCTAACCTGAAAGCAGCTCAGGACAAACAGAAAAGTTTAGCAGATGGACATGCTACGGACAGAACGTATGAGGTCGGAGATTGGGTATTTCTGAAGCTTTCACCGTGGAGAGGTGTTGTGCGGTTTGGAAAGAAGGGGAAGTTGAGTCCCAGGTATATCGGACCGTACCTAGTTACAGAAAGAATTGGTGAGGTAGCTTACAGGTTGGAGTTGCCTCCGGAGTTGGCTAAAGTGCATAACGTTTTTCACGTGTCTATGCTCCGACATTATGTTGCTGATTCGTCGCATGTGATACCTCCTCAACCATTAGAGATAAATCCAGATTTGACGTACGACGAGGAACCGTTAACAATCTTGGATTGGAAAGAGAAGGTTCTGAGGAACAAAACGGTGAATTTGGTGAAAGTCTTGTGGAGGAATCACTCGGTTGAAGAAGCAACATGGGAGACAGAAAATAGGATGAGGGATTTGTATCCTAGATTGTTTTTCGATCACTAGGGGTTATTTGTGGTTGTTTTGAATTTCGGGACGAAATTCTATTAAGGAGGGTAGGTTGTAACATCCCGTCCCGAAACTAACGGAATGTACATGTGAAATTACAATTTTACCCCCCTAGTTCGTTAAACTTACGTGTAGTTTAGTGTTGTATGGTGTGGTGTGTAGGACCACCCACACTCATACACTCTCTTTTCTCCCGGGATTCCCTCCCTCATTCCCTCACTCTGTCTTTCTCTGTCTTTCTCTCTCTCTCTCTCTCTTCCTCCCCGAGTTCCTCTCTTCTTCTTCTTCTTCTTCAACATACGGTTTTACACACAAACACACTCAAAACCTTCACCAATCAAGGAACCAATTACACCATTGAACTCGTGAGGTTGTGAGGAGCACAACCATACCAATTCCAGGTAAGAATTCGAACGTTTTCACGTCGTTTCAACAATGGCCGAATTATTGCACTGTTCATGCAAACCTAAACTAGTGTGTTTTTGGAATTTCTAAGCTTGTAGATGTGTTTGTGAGGTCCCAAGGAGCCTCGGAGTAGTTCGTTGGGTGAATTTGGACGTTGGGAAGGCTAGGTTCAAAGTTGGCCGAACTTTGATCGTTGTTGCAGGTATGATCGTGTGATTTTTAGGCCTTAAAACTAGTCTAACGTTGTTCTACTAGTCCTAAGCTTCATTTTGGTATAAAGAACGTGAAATTTGGTTGAAAAACGAAGGAGAAAACAAAGTTAGAAAAATTCCCAGTTTTCCGGCGCCGTCGCCGGCGCCGGAGGCTCGCCGGAGAAGAAAGGAGAATATTCCGTTAAGTCTAACGGAATATTCCTAACGGCAGTGACGGAATCTGGTTAGATTTGACGGAATATTCCGTCAGTTAACGGAATATTCCTGACGGCGTCTGTTGACACCGTCAGTGTGCAGTGCACGTGACCGCGCGTGGGGGGCGCGTAGGTCCGTGGCTGTTCAGGCGCGTGGGGGCGCGTGCGTAGTCCAAAAATTTTTCTAAAAATATGGGCGTGATCCTGAGGTTGTGTAGATCACGTTGGTATATTCATTTGTCCAATTTGAGCAATGTATGAGAAGTTATTACGAGAAGTTGCTTAGGTGCTTTTAAATTAATGTTTTCGTAATTTTGTCGCGTATAGGTGATTCGTTCTCCGAGGACGAGCGTTCACACTCGAGGCAGGGGGGCTACGACCCTTCTAATTATCAGTGAGTGGGCTTTTGTTTTCCGTATATACCTATATACATATTAATTCCCAGAAATTAAATAGAAAAGATTATATGTTTTATGCCATGCATCATTTGAATATTGTTTACGCATCATCGCATGTATTAGTAGTGGCATACATATATATATAAATGCGTATTTGGTGCTGTGGACGCACAGGTAAGTGCCAGGTAAGCGGTATTCATGTGGTTATGCATTCCTGTTTATTATGCAATGGTAGTTTGAGAGGTTTAGAGAGCTCATAATCTGCACCCCCGGTGTTAGTGCTCCCGCCCAGGGCCAGGGCACAGCCTTCACGTGTATGTTCACCAGCACCGCATGCTCGCCTTGGATCCAAGATAGGTGCAAGCCTGTCGTACAGACCACAATAGGTGGTTCCGACTTGTAGGTGACCCGCGATTTATCGCACAGCTTCACGTGATCGTAGCACTAGAGCATACATATATATATTACACCCAGCCTGTCGTACAGACCACGTTAGGTGGTTCCGACTCGTGTGCAGATTCAGTTATTGAGTTGAGAGTGGAGCTCTAGATGCAGCCGTACAGGTCACGTTAGGTGACTCCCGGCTGCTAGATTATATGTGATTGATGTGAATTACGCTTGAGTATTCATATTTGATTATGAGATTATGTTGTGGCATATTATGGAGCATGAATGGCATATGTGAAGCATGATTGACATATCTATACATACGTATATATGTTCATTTTCTGGGAAGTATACAGGTTTTACGGCGAGGGGTTAGAATGTATTTTGCTAAAGAGTTTTCAAAGAACTTTGTTTTTGCCCACTCACGCTTTTGTTTTTGCGCCCCTCCAGGTTCTAGTGGTCTAGCAAGTTCGGTGGTTTATCCCAGAGGGCGTCCCGGCATTTCTGACAGACATCCACCATTGTAGGGTCACCTTCGGGTGTACATATGTTGTATCTTTTCCTTTGGACTGTTGTAGACTTGCTCTGAATTGTGTCTCACATACACTAGTACTTTGTATGCTATTAGGTTTTTAATTATTCGTACTTTTATATTACCTTCTTAATAGCTTCCGCACGCGCACATGGCTACGTCACCTTCACGTGACGGCCAGCATGCCCTGATCTCGGTCGGGGTGTGGCACCTTATCCTAATCCTATAGGGATGCCATGCACTTGACCTTATCTTGGAGGGTTTCTAGAAGCCTTAGGTGCCCTATCCTATCTTTGCCGTGGGTTTTATCCAAATCCCCTTAGTTTTTAGGCTTTCTAGAAGCCCTAACATTATCCCTACAAAGGTGCCGCACCCTTATCCCTTTTTCCCTACAAATTTGGCCCTTAAAACATGTTTCTAGGAACCTTATCTTATCTCCTACAAAAGTGGCGCCCCAAATCCTTCTAGAAAGCTGATTTCCCTTGCCTTGCAAGGCATTCTAGAAGCCTTATCACCTTATCTCCTTACCTGCTGCACCTAGGAAGCATTATCCCTTTCTATTTCTGATTTCTAAGCCTATTTCCTTGTGGATTTGGGTTATTCAAGTCCATATCTGATTACCCTAGGGTTTTAAGTGCCTATATATATACTCATATTAACCCCTAGATCAGATGACCACCTCTCATACACATTCATTAATTCCAGAAATTCGTCCAACCCTCTCCACACCCTTGCCGCAGCCACCAAACACCTTTCTCCTTAGTTTTAAGCTTTGCCGCACCATCCCCTTCCCCTAAACACTACTACATCCCTCCATAACCATGCATCCATGATAGGAGCATATTTATGCGACTTAAATGGCTTGTTCTCGTACATTTACGTTATGTTTCTTTAGTTATTTTAGTACTTTAAGCTATTTTCGTGTGTTTGTAGGTCCAAAGGGCTAAAGGAGCAAAAAGATGCATTTTGGAGACTTTTGGAGCACTTTTGGGCTAAGGACGGATAGCTTATGCTTGAAGCCAAAGTGTTGGACGAAATTGAAGACCTAATTGGAGCCAAAGTGTTGGAACCTTGTTCTCTTTAGTTTTAGGACATTTAAACCTTTCCTAATCCCAATCATGCCATGCATAACACACATCCATTCTAACACATTGTCATTGCACATGCATTTCCTTCATTAGTTAACCCACATGCACTTATCACGTATCATCACCACATATCATATCACTTAATCACTTATCACTTATCATCACCACTTAACCACTTATCATATCATAACCACATATCATATCACTTATCACTTATCACTTAACATAACATCCACCTACTTCACCTACAACATCCACTTCACCTACAACATCCACCTACTTCACCTACAACATCCACCCACTTCACCTACAACATCCACCCACTTCACCTACAACATCCACTTCACCTACAACATCCACCTACTTCACCTACTTCACCTACAACATCCACTTCACCTACAACATCCACCTACTTCACCTACAAATGACATAGCCATATGTTCCCTCCACTACTCCTATAAATACCCTTGCATTCATTCATTCATGGACATCTCATTTCATACACAACACACCATTTTTCCATTTCCCTTGTAATCCAAACACCATTTTTCCATTTCCCTATTAATCCAAACACCACTCCCCAAACCATTCACACCATCAAACTATCCTTAGACCTTGTGCTACAACAACGAGGAAGAGAAGAGTGCCTAAACGTTCATACAATTCAAGTTTGAGTTGTTGGAATGTTTAGGTGTTTCTTTGATTTCAATGTTTAAATTCAATTCTCTTTGTTTGTACGTATGAGGAATGGAAGAGAAGAGTGCCTAAACGTTCATACAATTCAAGTTTGAGTTGTTGGAATGTTTAGGTATTTCTTTGATTTCAAAGTTATAATAAACTAAACCCCCTTTAGCTAGGGGGTGATTCGAAATATATGTTTATGCTTGCATTTTGATTTGATTACTTCTAATTGCATTTCATAAGTTGTTGATTCAATTTGTTTAACCGTTTGATTGATAACTTATTTATGTATGTTTATTAAGAATGCGCGCTTAATTTTCATGCATGAATATGACGCTAGAATATAAGTGATTTTCACCTAATCGTTATGAACTTATATTCACAAGTAGTGGAGGTTGCTTATAAACAATCGCGTTAAATGAATTCTTGGCACGAGTTTCATGCTCATCATAGTAACGAATGCCTCGTCAACACTTATAGTTTTCATAATGCTTAATGATCTTTGATTGTATCTTTATTGTGTTGTTCACGTAAAGGACTTTTGGAGAATGTTGTGAATTGCGTTGCGCTAACCCATCCAATTCATTAACTTAAGGAAAACTTGACGGTTAATTTAAGCGGACCTAATTAACTCGGGGTGATGAGTTTCATAATTTATTGAAATGTAATTGGAAATCTTTTTATTATGTAAGTGTAACATGTGTGGAGAAGAACCCCTTAGCCATTCTATCATCCATTCATTCCATTCCATCAAATTTGTTTTACAATCTGTTTAGTTTATTACTTGTTTTGTTATTTCAATTTTCGTATAAATCTAAATCCCCCTTTACTTTATTGTCCAATTTAGTTAGAAAGTATCTTAGTTTGTGTTTTTAAGAGTTTTGATTCAATTTATTTCCCAATTTCGTCCAAATTCACCAAAGTGCTCAAAACTGCCCAGAAAGTGTTTTTAAGGCAGTTTTGAGTGTTTTGGGTGATGTTTGAGTCTTTTGGTTTGTTTTAGTGTTTTAAAGTTTGGTTTTACATTCTTTGAGTCTAGTTTAGTGTTTTATATTGTGTTTTTATGTTTTTGAGTCAAATCCAAGTGATTAACAATCCCTCCTAATCCCCGGTCTAGAACGATCCCTACTTATACATATACTACAATTTGACGAAAAGAGGGTTTAATTTGTGTGCGCATAATTCACGCATCAAATTTTGGCGCCGTTGCCGGGGATTAGAAAATTTGCTAATCCCTTGGATTGTTTGTTTCTGTATTGTCTTTTAGATTTAGTTTTTATTTGTGTTTTGTTTGTTAAGAACAACATGGCACTTGATAACGCTTCTCTTTTGTCACAGCTCATGGAAAGGTCCCAAATGCAAAGAGTTGATATATCTAATCTTCAATCAAGGAATAACGTGTTTTCCAATACTTACAATTCGGATTGGAGTGATCATTCAAACTCTATGTGGTGGGAACCTCAAAATGCTCAACAAGGAGGATATTGGCAGCCACCACAACCTCATATTCAATATGCCCAACCAAACTCAAGTTCGTCAATAGATTATAATCAAAAGCTTAATGAATTAATTTGTTTGGTGCAGAGCTCACAAAATCAAGACAATGAGGCTCAACAAGAAGGATATTGGCAGCCATATGAGGAGTTCTATTCAACGCCTATGCAGCCACCACAAAGGTTGGACCACTTGGATAAGCAAATTGGGCAGATCGCGGAGTTCGTAGGACAGTTTCGAGACCAAGGCGAACTCCCTAGTTCAACCATTGCAAATCAGAAGGGAGAATTTGAAAACACCAATGCTATCATGTTGAGAAGTGACAAGGAGGTTGGAACGGACCCTCAACCATCAAAATCAAATCACAAGGAAGAGGAATACACCCAACCCACGGAAAGGGTGGAAACACCTTTACCGGAGGCACCTATTGCTCCTATGCCATCTAATACAGGTATGGTTGTTCCAAATTTCATTATTTTTAACCCCGTTCCAACAAGTATCCCTATTCCTTGCAGATTCATGACTTCCAAGGAAGAAGAAGGTGAAAAAGACATCTTGGAAGCCCTTTCAAAGGTGACAAGTAGGGAATGTCATGAATTCATCAAAGAGGACGTTCTTGAAACCACAAAATCCAAAGAAGTTAAATTTGATGACATTGGACAAGTCATAACCATCACTTGCAATCTGGCCAAGTCCAATATCCCTGAAACTTTCAAAGGAGTGGTGTTTGTCATTGAGTTCTTGTCGGACAAAACAAGTAAGTTTTTTTCAAATTCCTTTACATTTTATACTAACTTGCTGTTTCTTATGAATCAGGCACCTACACTAGAATTCAAACCATTGCCGGTTCACTTCAAGTATCACCTTCCAATCAAGGACCAATTCCATGCCGTTTGATTTTATTTATGTTAATAAAAAAAAATAAAAATAAAAATAAAAAAATAAAAAAATAAAAATAAAATAAAAAAAAAAAGAGAGAAAGAAAGATACTAAACATGGAGAAAGGTGGAGCTTCACAAAGGTTGTTTGCGTGAAGCCCCACTACGAGGCGCAGAAGCGGAAGGCATAGAAGCGGGAGGCATAGAAGCGGGAGGCATCGGAGCGGAAGCCATCGGAGCTAGAGCATTCCAGGCCTCAATACTTGGCCAAGCGCTGGATGACCCAGGAAAAAGGTGCCTCTGGAGATAAGACGCAAGCCTTTGACGGTCACTGTGAATTCGACCCTCAGATTCTTGCAGCTCATCAAGCTTCCTCTTCATCCCCGACGAATAGTTATTTGCAAGCACATGCAAACTTCTATTCTCGTACTTAAGCTGCTGGATCTCTTGCTTAAGTCTTTCCACCTCTGCCATCAACGATTCCACTTGGCGGGACCGAGCAAGCAGGCGTTGGCCCATGTTGGACACAGAACTCGCACACTGAACACTAAGTGCGAGGGACTCTTGAACGGCCAACTCATCGGACCGTCCTGACAGCAGCCTACTATCTTTTGGAGTGAGGAGGTTTTTAGCTACTATTGTAGCTGTTGTGGCGTCCTGCATCACAGAGTCTTCACCTGAAAGAGGACCGTTAGAAGATAAAAAAGAAGGGCGCCATACATTACCTTGACGGGGCGCAACTGGATCGCTGCTGAGACTCAAATCTAAGCTAAGGTTCGATGAGTTCGCCATTTTTTTTCAACGATGTTCAAAGAGAAGGGGTGGATGGAGTTAAAATTTCACAAAGGGCCGGAGTCGAGTTTCAGGAATGGGAAATCTTCAGAGTGTGTGTGTAGGGGTGATTGATAGCTCTATAAAAAGCCAAGACGACGCGTCCACCGATTCAAAGAGCCGGATTTTCCGGCGTAATTTAGGCGACGCTCCCTCGGCTTTTCAGAAAACGCGTTCAACTTTGTCAAAAGATTTCTGACAAAGCTGAAAACACGTGGAGGCCATCATCGCATCTACACATCTTTAGCCGACAAGCGCAAAGTTCGGCGACGCTTTCTCTGCTTTTCAGAAGACGCGTGCAGCTTTGTCAAAAGGAGCCGCATCTGCACTACCACGTGTCGTTCAGAAAGCGAAGGGGCGTCGTTCAGAAATCGAAGGGGCGCCTGCTCAGAAATCGAAGAGGCGTATTCAAAGATCGAAGAGGCGCCACTATTTCAAAGAGCCGGATTTGCGGGATCAAAACGTTTGTCGACAAGGGTAAAAAGTACCACCACTTGATATTATCTCTATATATGTCGACCTTCGTCTTTTATGGCAGGGCAAACCTGAAGAAAATGCCCAACTCTCCCTCACCTCTGAGGGCGCACTCCCAGCAAAGCCTTTCAAAATACTCAATTCTTTCTTCTTCCCCAAAGATGATACCAGATGCCTGGAGTACATATGACCCAGGAGGAAACGGCGGATTGAAGCATGTGCTGATTCATTCACCGCTTCTTCAAAGCAAAGGTATCTCATATCATCAAGGTCAAAAGCAAAAGTATCTCATATCATGCTCTTTCCCTGTCTTTTTCTTTGTCCTTGTTCTTACTTGCATGGCAAAGTAAAAGAAGCAATCAGCCGGCACTTGGAGTCAGTCTTCCGATCTGGAGCCAACTGCCTGGAATCTATTCCTGATTGCTTACCTAGCGTTGCTCTCGAGTAGTCATCTTCAACGGTTGTTACACTTCCAGAGAAGGGACCACTCCTGCAAAGATTGAACAAAGAAACAGATAACAGGAGGAAGCTCAGACCTTCGGGGGAAACCAAAAGAACCATCCTGCTGCCCAGTTCAAGAAGTAGCACAAAGGAAAATCAACGATGGGCAGAAACCAATTCAAGAGTAAGCCTGTGGAATCACAAAGATCAAAGCCTCAATGCAATCACCAAGGAGAAGAGGGAATTTACACTCCATAACCAGATTTGCGTCCCTAAACTCTTCTCTTTGTTAATTACATTATGCCATGTTTAATATGTTTAGTTGCTTTTTGTGTGTTTACTTATGTTTTGTGTGAATCTATGCTTAAAACATTGAGGACAATGTTTGATTTAAGTGTGGGGGGGGGTAACTAAAGTGTTTTGATGCAAATTCGTAGGGTTTTATCCACCATAACTTCTAATGTTGTTCCTTGCTATTTTAAGGTGTTTTAAAGTTGTTTTAGAGTGTTTTAGTGTGTTTTGTTTTATAATTCGAAAATCCCATAAAAATTTGAAAAATTGTTTTGAAAAACCCAAAAAGAGTTGTTTTAAAGTTGTTTTTGTGTGTGTGTTTGTGTCTTAGGGTACCTTCCAACACAATGATAAGGATTTGGTTTATAATTGCATGACGGTTACAAAGAGTTATAAACATAGAGAAAAGTTTGATTTACTCTTGGTATATGCTTGGTTATGGTTATAATGTATGACTTCACATGCAATCATAAAAGGAAAAAAAAATTCGTTTTTGTAACATGCTTGAAGGAAGGAACTCAAACAAACGCTACAACCCTGAGAGACTTGAGCCTATAACGTTCTTTGGAGAGTATAATCTGTGATTTCTTGTTTTCTAAAGTCGTTGCATGATCTCATTATTCTTTGCTTGGTTACTACTTAGAAGGCGTTTTATCATATAGTTCCAAATGCTAGAACTCATGCCCATTTCATTCAAAGCATGTTATTGATTTGCATAACACATATTCAAGAAGAAGTTGTGTAGTGACCACCACCATAGCCAAATAGCCTTACTTCCCATACTTCGTATATGTTGTAAGTTTTAACCCCGTTGAGCCTTATTTAGCCTTTATTCTTTGTTTACCCACATTTTCCTCACCTAGCCTAGTTTAGGACAATCCCCACCCTTGTTCTTAAAAGATAGTGAGCATGACTTAATTGAATTCCTTTTGAGTTACATTATGAAAGAAAATAAGTGTGGGGGAGAGAATGTTTAAGTGTTGATGTTTTGAGATTCAAAAGAAAAGAAAAAAAAAGAGAAAAGAAAGAAAGAAAGAAAAAAAAAAGAGCTTGAAAAAAAAAAAAAAAATGAAAGAATAAGTGATTGAAGAAAGGTTCCAAAACACCAATTCTGGGCGTAAATTGTCTAAATCCTCCCTTTTTGTTCAAAAGTTGAGTTTTCATTCAAAAGTGAATTCTAAGTTGATTCAAATGCTTTGCTCACTATTTCTTTAAAAACCTTTGTTTTCCATATCCCTTCTTTGTTATCCACATACCCCAAGCCCCGTTACAACCCTTGACTTCTATCTTGAGTGTTGTGTATTTCAATTTGTGGAGTTTGAACTTGGTATGAGCATATGGTATCACTGGTTCTCGCGTCTAAGTAGTAGCATTCCATTCATGAGATCATATCTAAACATGCTCATTAACTCCAGAAATTGCTTCCTTTGAAATACATATATGTGAGTGTTCGTTTTTATGATTACATCAATCTTCTCACATATAACTAGTTTAGGGTGTGTAGTCAGAAAATCTGTGTGAAAAACGAGAGTACATCTAGTAAGAAATTGAGGGAATTCTCTAAAGGCATGTTACTACATTTGAAATGTGTTTTAATTGCTTAATTGTGAACTAGTATGTGGTGACTATGATTAAGAATGTACTTAAGTGTAAAGATGGCTCAAATCTGTGAGAATAATGATTTTTAACTTGTCATGTGCATTGGAAGTCCCTGATACGATTGTTGGAAGGTGTAGGTTGTGTTTTGTTCTTTTTGTTTTGTTTTTCTGTTTTGCTCGAGGACTAGCAAAAGCTAAGTGTGGGGGTATTTGATAGGAGCATATTTATGCGACTTAAATGGCTTGTTCTCGTACATTTACGTTATGTTTCTTTAGTTATTTTAGTACTTTAAGCTATTTTCGTGTGTTTGTAGGTCCAAAGGGCTAAAGGAGCAAAAAGATGCATTTTGGAGACTTTTGGAGCACTTTTGGGCTAAGGACGGATAGCTTATGCTTGAAGCCAAAGTGTTGGACGAAATTGAAGACCTAATTGGAGCCAAAGTGTTGGAACCTTGTTCTCTTTAGTTTTAGGACATTTAAACCTTTCCTAATCCCAATCATGCCATGCATAACACACATCCATTCTAACACATTGTCATTGCACATGCATTTCCTTCATTAGTTAACCCACATGCACTTATCACTTATCATCACCACATATCATATCACTTAATCACTTATCACTTATCATCACCACTTAACCACTTATCATATCATAACCACATATCATATCACTTATCACTTATCACTTAAAATATCATCCACCTACTTCACCTACAACATCCACTTACTTCACCTACAACATCCACTTCACCTACAACATCCACCTACTTCACCTACAACATCCACCTACTTCACCTACAACATCCACTTCACCTACAACATCCACTTCACCTACAACATCCACCTACTTCACCTACAACATCCACCTACTTCACCTACAAATGACATAGCCATATGTTCCCTCCACTACTCCTATAAATACCCTTGCATTCATTCATTCATGGACATCTCATTTCATACACAACACATTACAAACACATTCTCCCTTCCCTAGCCGTGAGCTTCCCATCTCTCCCCTTATAATCCAAACACCATTTTTCCATTCCCCTTCCACTTCTCCACCACTCCTCTTCCATTCCACACTTCCATCCCCCAAACCAATTATCCCTAGACCTTATGCTACAATAAAGAGGAAGAGAAGAGAGCCTAAACGTTCATACAATTCAAGTTTGAGTTGTTGGAATGTTTAGGCGTTTCTTTGATTTCAATGTTTAATTTCAATTCTCTTTGTTTTGTATGAGGAACTAAACCCCCCTTTAGCTAGGGGTGATTCGAAATATATGTTTATGCTTGCATTTTGATTTGATTACTTCTAATTACGTTTCATAAGTTGTGAATTCAATTTGTTTAACTGTTTTATTGATAACCTATTTATGTATGTTTATTGAGAGTGCACACTTAATTTTCATGCATGAATTTGACGCTAGAATATAAGTGAATTTCACCTAATCGTTATGAACTTATATTCACAAGTAGTGGAGGTTGCTTATAAACAATCGCGTTAAACGAATTCTTGGCATAAGTTTCATGCAATCATAGTAACGAATGCCTCGTCAACACTTATAGTTTTCAAAGAACTTAATGATTCTTGCTTGTATCTCTATTATGCAATTCATGTAGGGAACTTGTGAGGAATGCTTTGGGTTGTCGTATGCAATCATCCAATTCATTAACTTAAGGAAAACTTGACGGTTAATTTAAGCGGACCTAATTAACTTGGAGTGTTGAGAATTAATGATTTATTGAAATGCAATTGGAAATCGTTTTATTATGCAAGTATAACATGTATGGAGATGAACCCCTTAGCTAGCCATCATCCATATTTTCATCACATTCATATTTACGTTTTGCCTTTAATTACAATTTGTCCATTTAATTTAATCTCGTCCAAACACAATCCCCCCTTTACTTTATTGTTCAATTTAATTAGAAATCAATTTAGTTTATGTTTTAAAGTTTAGTTTTGCATTCTTTGAGTCTAGTATAGTGTTTCATATTGTTATTTTACGTTTTTGAGTCAAATCCAAGTGATTAACAATCCCTCCTAATCCCCGGTCCAGAACGATCCTTACTTATTTATGTATGTTTATTAAGAATGCGCGCTTAATTTTCATGCATGAATATGACGCTAGAATATAAGTGATTTTCACCTAATCGTTATGAACTTATATTCACAAGTAGTGGAGGTTGCTTATAAACAATCGCGTTAAATGAATTCTTGGCACGAGTTTCATGCTCATCATAGTAACGAATGCCTCGTCAACACTTATAGTTTTCATAATGCTTAATGATCTTTGATTGTATCTTTATTGTGCTGTTCACGTAAAGGACTTTTGGAGAATGTTGTGAATTGCGTTGCGCTAACCCATCCAATTCATTAACTTAAGGAAAACTTGACGGTTAATTTAAGCGGACCTAATTAACCCGGGGTGATGAGTTTCATAATTTATTGAAATGTAATTGGAAATCTTTTTATTATGTAAGTGTAACATGTGTGGAGAAGAACCCCTTAGCCATTCTATCATCCATTCATTCCATTCCATCAAATTTGTTTTACAATCTGTTTAGTTTATTACTTGTTTTGTTATTTCAATTTTCGTATAAATCTAAATCCCCCTTTACTTTATTGTCCAATTTAGTTAGAAAGTATCTTAGTTTGTGTTTTTAAGAGTTTTGATTCAATTTATTTCCCAATTTCGTCCAAATTCACCAAAGTGCTCAAAACTGCCCAGAAAGTGTTTTTAAGGCAGTTTTGAGTGTTTTGGGTGATGTTTGAGTCTTTTGGTTTGTTTTAGTGTTTTAAAGTTTGGTTTTACATTCTTTGAGTCTAGTTTAGTGTTTTATATTGTGTTTTTATGTTTTTGAGTCAAATCCAAGTGATTAACAATCCCTCCTAATCCCCGGTCTAGAACGATCCCTACTTATACATATACTACAATTTGACGAAAAGAGGGTTTAATTTGTGTGCGCATAATTCACGCATCAATCCACACACCTAAGGCCCTAAACCTGTCCCTAGACCCTTGCCGCACCAAAGAGGAGGAGAAGAGGGCTTGGAAGTTCATGCAATTCAAGTTCGAGTGGCTGGAATATTTAGGTGTTTTCCTTCCTTTGATTTCAATGTTTAATTTCAATTCTCTTTGTTTTGTGCGTATGAGGAACTAAACCCCCCCTTGGCTAGGGGGGGATTCGAAACCATGAACATACTTGCTATATGAATTGATTACTTCTAATTGCGTTTCATAAGTTGTGAATTCAATTTACTTATCTATGTGAATTACATTGATTTGTGTGTGTTGGTTGAGAGTGCACGCTTAATTATCATGCATAAATTGGATGCTAGGATATAAGGAAATTTCACCTAATCGTTATGGAATTATATTCACAAGTAGTAAAGGTTGATGATCTCAATCGCGTTAAGTAAATTCTTGGCATAAGTTTCATGCAATCATAGTAACAAGTGCTTCGTCAATGCTTATGGTTTTCATAGAACTTAATGATTCTTGCTTGTATCTCTATTATGCAATCATGTAGGGGACTTGTGGGGAATGTTTTGGGTTGTCGTATGCAATCATCCAATTCAATAACGTTAGGAAAATCTGAAGGTTAATTTAAGCGAACCTAATTAACTTGGGGCGTTGAGAATTCATGGGTTATTGAAAAGCAATTGGAAATCGTTTTATATGCAAGTATAACATGTGTGGAGATGAACCCCCTAGCTAGCTTCCCATCCATTCAACTCCATCAAATTCGTTTTACAATCTGTTCTAATTTAACAAGTTTGTTTTGTTTTTAAATTCGTCCAAAACCAATCCCCCTTTACTTTGTTGAGTCATAGTAGTTAGAAATCACTTTAGTTTGTGTTTTTAAGTGTCTTAGGTCAAAGTAAAATCAATTTTCGTCCAAAGTTGTGTCTAGTGTTCAAAACTGCCCAGATTGTGTTTTTAAGGCAGTTTTGAGTGTTTTGGTGCTGTTTTGGGTCTTTTGGTTTGTTTTGGTGTTTTAAAGTTTAGTTTTGCATTCTTTGAGTCTAGGATAGTGTTTTAAACTTGTTTTTACGTATTTGAGTCAGTTTCCAAGTGATTAACAATCCCTGCTAATCCCCGGTCCAGAACGATCCCTACTTACATTCTTCACTACAATTGATAAAAAGAGGGTTTAATTTGTGTGCATATAAATCTCGCATCACAATTCCAATTTTGCTCCAAAATGCATCTTTTTGCTTCCTTAGCCACATGAACCTAAAAACACACGAAAATGGCTTAAACGCCAAAACAACTATGAATTAACAATATAAATGCACGAAAACAAGCTAAGTAAGTCGCCTAAATATGCTCCTATCAGTGCTCCGAAATGAACTCCAGAATAAACACCCCTTCGAAAGTTATGACTTGTCCCGTGTCATAAAATCCAACTTCTTTGGGAATTGTGGTTTCAAATATGTCCTCTTTGATGCCTTCTACATCTTCTCCAGCCACTACCTTCTCTTGAATCATTCTTCTTGGTGTACAAAGTCCTTTGAAGAATTCAACACCATCTAAAACTTGTTGTGTTGCACCAAGAATTGGAATAGCATTTTGCACCTTTGGGAAGGCTTCCACGATGTCCTTTTTACTCTCTTCTTGGTTGGGAATCAAAAACCTGCTAGGAAAAGGGACATTGGGTGGAATAACATCAGAATAACATGGAATTGGGACGTCCTTACTTGTGGTGGGTGGTTTAGAGGGCTTAGGGGGCTGCGGCAAGGGTTGTTCTACCCTTGCCGTGTGCATGTCTTCTTCCTCCTCCTCAATTAGCAGCTCCTCATCCACTTCTAGGCTATGTTTGGACATTTTTAGGTCAGCTCCAACCTCCATAGCACTTCCCAAAGTGATAGCATTATGGATTTCAAAATCTTCCTTCGAGTTTTCAATAGTTGAGTTGGAGAGTTCACTTTGCTCTTGAATTTGTTTCATGAACTCCATAATCTGCCCAATTTGCTCCTCCAATTTACCCACCTTCTGATGCGAGAATTATACGCACACAAATTAAACCCTCTTTTTATCAATTGTAGTATAGGTGCAAGTAGGGATCGTTCTGGACCGGGGATTAGGAGGGATTGTTAATCACTTGGATTTGACTCAAAAACGTAAAAACACAATATAAAACACTAAACTAGACTCAAAGAATGTAAAACTAAACTTTAAAACACTATACTAGACTCAAAGAATGTAAAACTAAACTTTAAAACACTAAGACAAACCAAAGACTCAAAATGCTTTTAAAAACACAAACTAAAATGATTTCTAACTAAATTGACATTAAAGTAAAGGGGGATTTAAGTTTATACGAAAATTGAAATAACGAAACAAGTTAAATAAACTAGACAGAATGTAAATATGAAATTGATGAAATGGAATGAATGGATGATAGAATAGCTAAGGGGGTCATCTCCACATATGTTACACTTGCATAATAAAAAGATTTCCAATTACATTTCAATAAATTATTAAACTCATCACCCCGGGTTAATTAGGTCCGCTTAAATTAACCGTCAAGTTTTCCTTAAGTCAATGAATTGGATGGGTTAGCGCAACGCAATTCACAACATTCTCCAAAAGTCCTTTACGTGAACAGCACAATAAAGATACAATCAAAGATCATTAAGCATTATGAAAACTATAAGTGTTGACGAGGCATTCGTTACTATGATTGCATGAAACTTATGCCAAGAATTCGTTTAACGCGATTGTTTATAAGCAACCTCCACTACTTGTGAATATAAGTTCATAACGATTAGGTGAAATTCACTTATATTCTAGCGTCAAATTCATGCATGAAAATTAAGTGTGCACTCTCAATAAACATACATAAATAGGTTATCAATAAAACAGTTAAACAAATTGAATTCACAACTTATGAAACGTAATTAGAAGTAATCAAATCAAAATGCAAGCATAAACATATATTTCGAATCACCCCTAGCTAAAGGGGGGTTTAGTTTATCATAACATTGAAATCAAAGAAACACCTAAACATTCCAACAACTCAAACTTGAATTGTATGAACGTTTAGGCACTCTTCTCTTCCATTCCTCATACGTACAAAACAAAGAGAATTAAATTTAAACTTTGAAATCAAAGAAACACCTAAACATTCCAACAACTCACACTTGAATTGTATGAACGTTTAGGCCCTCTTATCTTCCTCGTTGTTGTAGCACAAGGTCTAAGGTGAGGTTTGGGGGATTATGGAAATGGATGAGGAGTGGTGTAGAAGTGGAAGGGGAATGGAAAAATGGTGTTTGGATTATAAAGGGAGAGATGGGAAGCTCACGGCTAGGGAAGGGAGAATGTGTTTGTAATGTGTTGTGTATGAAATGAGATGTTCATGAATGAATGAATGCAAGGGTATTTATAGGAGTAGTGGAGGGAACATATGGCTATGTCATTTGTAGGTGAAGTAGGTGGATGTTGTAGGTGAAGTGGATGTTGTAGGTGAAGTAGGTGGATGTTGTAGGTGAAGTAGGTGGATGTTGTAGGTGAAGTGGATGTTGTAGGTGAAGTAGGTGGATGTTGTAGGTGAAGTGGGTGGATGTTGTAGGTGAAGTGGTTAAGTGATATGATATGTGGTGATGATAAGTGATAAGTGCATGTGGGTTAACTAATGAAGGAAATGCATGTGCAATGACAATGTGTTAGAATGGATGTGTGTTATGCATGGCATGATTGGGATTAGGAAAGGTTTAAATGTCCTAAAACTAAAGAGAACAAGGTTCCAACACTTTGGCTCCAATTAGGTCTTCAATTTCGTCCAACACTTTGGCTTCAAGCATAAGCTATCCGTCCTTAGCCCAAAAGTGCTCCAAAAGTCTCCAAAATGCATCTTTTTGCTCCTTTAGCCCTTTGGACCTACAAACACACGAAAATAGCTTAAAGTACTAAAATAACTAAAGAAACATAACGTAAATGTACGAGAACAAGCTATTTAAGTCGCATGAATATGCTCCTATCAAATACCCCCACACTTATCTTTTGCTAGTCCTCGAGCAAAACAAAACAAAAGAACACGAAACTAGACAAAACGAACAAAACACAACCTACACCTTCCAACAATCGTCTCACGGATTTCCAATGCACAAGACAAGTTATAAATCATTATTCCCACAGATTTTAGCCATCTTGACACTTAAGTACATTCTTAATCATAGTCACCACATACTAATTCACAATTAAGCATTTAAAACTATATTTTGAATGTAGTAACATGCCTTAGAGAATTTGCTCAATTCCTTACAAGATATGCTCTCGTTTTTCACACAGATTTTCTGACTACACACCCTAAACTAGTTATATGTGAGAAGATTGATGTAATCATAAAAACGAACACTCACATATATGTATTTCAAAGGAAGCAATTTCTGGAGTTAATAAGCATGTTTAGATATGATCTCATGAATGGAATGCTACTACTTAGACGCGAGAACCAGTGATACCATATGCTCATACCAAGTTCAAACTCCACAAATTGAAATACACAACACTGAAGATAGAAGTCAAGGGTTGTAACGGGGCTTGGGGTATGTGGATAACAAAGAAGGGATATGGAAAACAAAGGTTTTTAAAGAAATAGTGAGCAAAGCATTTGAATCAACTTAGAATTCACTTTTGAATGAAAACTCAACTTTTGAACAAAAAGGGAGAATTTAGACAATTTACGCCCAGAATTGGTGTTTTGGAACCTTTCTTCAATCACTTATTCTTTCATTTTTTTTTTTTTTTTTTTTCAAGCTCTTTTTTTTTTTTTTTTTCTTTCTTTCTTTTCTCTTTTTTTTTTTCTTTTCTTTTGAATCTCAAAACATCAACACTTAAACATTCTCTCCCCCACACTTATTTTCTTTCATAATGTAACTCAAAAGGAATTCAATTAAGTCATGCTCACTATCTTTTAAGAACAAGGGTGGGGATTGTCCTAAACTAGGCTAGGTGAGGAAAATGTGGGTAAACAAAGAATAAAGGCTAAACAAGGCTCAACGGGGTTAAAACTTACAACATATATGAAGTATGGGAAGTAAGGCTATTTGGCTATGGTGGTGGTCACTACACAACTTCTTCTTGAATATGTGTTATGCAAATCAATAACATGCTTTGAATGAAATGGGCATGAGTTCTAGCATTTAGTTCTATCATGATACAATTGCATTCTAAGTAGCAACCAAGCAAGGAATAATGAGATCATGCAACAACTTTAGAAAATAAAGAATCACAGAAAATAACTCTCCAAAGAAAGTAATGGCTCGAGTCTCACAGGGATGTAGCGTTTGTTTGAGTTTCTTCCTTCAAGCATGTTACAAAAACGAATTTTTTTTTCTTTTATGATTGCATGTGAAGTCATACATTATAACCATAACCAAGCATATACCAAGAGTAAATCAAACTTTTCTCTATGTTTATAACTCTTTCTAACCGTCATGCAATTATAAACCAAATCCTTATCATTGTGTTGGAAGGTACCCTAAGACACAAACACACAAAAACAACTTTAAAACAACTCTTTTTGGGTTTTTCAAAACAATTTTTCAAATTTTTATGGGATTTTCGAATTATAAAACAAAACACACTAAAACACTCTAAAACAACTTAAAAACACCTTAAAATAGCAAGGAACAACATTAGAAGTTATGGTGGATAAAACCCTACGAATTTGCATCAAAACACTTTAGTTACCCCCCCCCATACTTAAATCAAACATTGTCCTCAATGTTTTAAGCATATGGTTCACACAAAACATAAGTAAACACACAAAAAGCAACTAAACATACTAAACATGGCAGAATGTAATTAACAAAGAGAAGAGTTTAGGGACGCAAATCTGGTTATGGAGTGTAAATTCCCTCTTCTCCTTGGTGATTGTATTGAGGCATGATCTTGGTGATTCCACAGGCTTACTCTTAAACTGGTTTCCGCCCATCATTGATTTTCCTTTGTGCTACTCTTGAATTGGGCAGCAGGATTCCCTTTAGTGTCTCCCCCGAAGGTCTGAGCTTCCTCCTGCTATCTGTTTCTTTGTTCAATCTTTGCAGGAGTGGTCCCTTCTCTGGAAGTGTATCAACCGTTGAAGATGACTACTCGAGAGCAACGCTAGGTAAGCAATCAGGAATAGATTCCAGGCAGTTGGCTCCAGATCGGTAGACTGACTCCAAGTGCCGGGTGATTGCTTCTTTTACTTTGCCATGCAAGTAAGAACAAGGACAAAGAAAAAGACAGGGAAAGAGCATGATATGAGATATTTTTGCTTTTGACCTTGATGATATGAGATACCTTTGCTTTGAAGAAGCGGTGAATGAATCAGCACATGCTTCAATCCGCCGTTTCCTCCTGGGTCATATGTACTCCAGGCATCTGGTATCATCTTTGGGGAAGAAGAAAGAATTGAGTATTTCGAAAGGCTTTGCTGGGAGTGCGCCCTCAGAGGTGAGAGAGAGTTGGGCATTTTCTTCAGGTTTGCCCTGCCATAAAAGACGAAGGTCGACATATATAGAGATAATATCAAGTGGTGGTACCTTTTACCCTTGTCGACAAACGTTTTGATCCCGCAAATCCGGCTTTTTGAAATAGTGGCGCCTCTTCGATCTTTGAATACGCCTCTTCGATTTCTGAGCAGGCGCCCCTTCGATTTCTGAACGACGCCCCTTCGCTTTCTGAACGACACGTGGTAGTGCAGATGCGGCTCCTTTTGACAAAGCTGCACACGTCTTCTGAAAAGCAGAGAAAGCGTCGCCGAACTTTGCGCTTTGTCGGCTAAAGATGTGTAGTTGCGATGATGGCCTCCACGTGTTTTCAGCTTTGTCAGAAATCTTTTGACAAAGTTGAACGCGTCTTCTGAAAAGCAGAGAACGCGTCGCCTAAATTACGCCGGAAATTCCGGCTTTTCGAATTGGTGGACGCGTCGCCTTGGCTTCTTATAGAGCTATCGATCACCACAACAAACACACTCTGAAGAATTCCCATTCTTGAAAATCGACTTCGGCCCTTTGAGAATTAACTTCATCCACCCCATCTCTTTGAACACTTTTGAAAAATGGCAAACCCATCGAACCTTAGCTTAGAATTGAGTCTCAGCAGTGATACGGCCGCGCCGCGTCAAGGTAACGTATGGCGCCCTTCTTTCTTATCTTCTAACGGTCCTCTCACAGGTGAAGACTCCGTGATGCAGGACGCCACAACAGCTACAATAGTAGCTAGGAACCTCCTCACTCCAAAAGATAGTAGGCTGCTGTCAGGACGGTCCGATGAGTTGGCCGTTCAAGAGTCCCTCGCACTTAGTGTTCAGTGTGCGAGTTCTGTATCCAACATGGGCCAACGCCTGCTTGCCCGCTCCCGTCAGGTGGAATCATTGATGGCAGAGGTGGAAAGTCTTAAACAGGAGATCAAACTGCTTAAGCATGAGAATAGAAGTTTGCACGTGCTTGCCAACAACTATTCGACGGGCATGAAGAGGAAGCTTGATGAACTGCAAGAGTCTGAAGGTCGGATTCAAAGTGACCGTCAAAGGTTTTCGTCTTTCCTCCAGAGGCACCTTTTTCCTGGATCATCCAGCGTTTGGCCAAGTATTGAGGCTTCGAATGCTCTATCTTCGATGCCTCTATCTCCGATGCCTTCCGCTCCTATGTCTTCTGCCCCGATGCCTTCCGTCTCGATGCCTTCCGCTTCAAGAGTTTTGCCACGTAGTGGGTCTTTAAGTAAACAACCTTTGTGAAGCCTCGCCACTTTTATTATTATTATTATTTTTTTTTTTTTTTTTTTTTAACATAAATAAAATCAAACGGCATGGAATTGGTCCTTGAATGGAAGGTGATACTTGAAGTGAACCGGCATTGGTTTGAATTCTAATGTAGGTGCCTGATTCATAAAAAACAACAAGTTAGTATAAAATGTAATGGAATTTGAAAAAAATGACTTACTTGTTTTGTCTGACAAGAACTCAATGACAAACACCACTCCTTTGAAAGTTTCAGGGATATTGGACTTGGCCAGATTGCATGTGATGGTTATGACTTGTCCAATGTCATCAAATTCAACTTCTTTGGGCATTGTTGTCTCAAGTATATCCCCTTTGATGAATTCATGAAATTCCCTACTTTGCACCTTTGGAAGGTCTTCCAAGATGTATTTTTCACTTTCTTCTTCCTTGGAATTCATGAACCTGCAAGGAATAGGGATATTAGGTGGAATGGGGTTAGAACTAATTGGAACAACCTTACTTGAATTAGATGGCGTAGGAGCAATAAGTGCTTCCGGCAAAGGTGCTTCAAATCCTCCCTTCGGATTTACAATGGTTGAACTAGGGAGTTTGCCTTGGTCGCAAAATTGTCCTACGAACTCCGCTATCTGCCCAATTTGCTTTTCCAAGTGATCCAACCTTTTGTCTTCTTGTCGAGCCTCATTGTCTTGATTTTGTGAGCCCTGCACCAAACAAATTAATTCGTTAAGCTTTTGATTATAATCTATTGACAAACTTAAATTTGGTTGGGCATATTGAATATGAGGTTGTGGTGGCTGCCAATATCCTCCTTGTTGAGCATTTTGAGGTTCCCACCACATAGAGTTTGAATGATCACTCCAATCCGAATTGTAAGTATTGGAAAACACGTTATTCCTTGATTGAAGATTAGATATATCAACTCTTTGCATTTGGGACCTTTCCATGAGCTGTGACAAAAGAGAAGCGTTATCAAGTGCCATGTTGTTCTTAACAAACAAAACACAAATAAAAACTAAATCTAAAAGACAATACAGAAACAAACAATCCAAGGGATTAGCAAATTTTCTAATCCCCGGCAACGGCGCCAAAATTTGATGCGAGAATTATACGCACACAAATTAAACCCTCTTTTTATCAATTGTAGTATAGGTGCAAGTAGGGATCGTTCTGGACCGGGGATTAGGAGGGATTGTTAATCACTTGGATTTGACTCAAAAACGTAAAAACACAATATAAAACACTAAACTAGACTCAAAGAATGTAAAACTAAACTTTAAAACACTATACTAGACTCAAAGAATGTAAAACTAAACTTTAAAACACTAAGACAAACCAAAGACTCAAAATGCTTTTAAAAACACAAACTAAAATGATTTCTAACTAAATTGACATTAAAGTAAAGGGGGATTTAAGTTTATACGAAAATTGAAATAACGAAACAAGTTAAATAAACTAGACAGAATGTAAATATGAAATTGATGAAATGGAATGAATGGATGATAGAATAGCTAAGGGGGTCATCTCCACATATGTTACACTTGCATAATAAAAAGATTTCCAATTACATTTCAATAAATTATTAAACTCATCACCCCGGGTTAATTAGGTCCGCTTAAATTAACCGTCAAGTTTTCCTTAAGTTAATGAATTGGATGGGTTAGCGCAACGCAATTCACAACATTCTCCAAAAGTCCTTTACGTGAACAGCACAATAAAGATACAATCAAAGATCATTAAGCATTATGAAAACTATAAGTGTTGACGAGGCATTCGTTACTATGATTGCATGAAACTTATGCCAAGAATTCGTTTAACGCGATTGTTTATAAGCAACCTCCACTACTTGTGAATATAAGTTCATAACGATTAGGTGAAATTCACTTATATTCTAGCGTCAAATTCATGCATGAAAATTAAGTGTGCACTCTCAATAAACATACATAAATAGGTTATCAATAAAACAGTTAAACAAATTGAATTCACAACTTATGAAACGTAATTAGAAGTAATCAAATCAAAATGCAAGCATAAACATATATTTCGAATCACCCCCTAGCTAAAGGGGGGTTTAGTTTATCATAACTTTGAAATCAAAGAAACACCTAAACATTCCAACAACTCAAACTTGAATTGTATGAACGTTTAGGCACTCTTCTCTTCCATTCCTCATACGTACAAAACAAAGAGAATTAAATTTAAACTTTGAAATCAAAGAAACACCTAAACATTCCAACAACTCACACTTGAATTGTATGAACGTTTAGGCCCTCTTATCTTCCTCGTTGTTGTAGCACAAGGTCTAAGGTGAGGTTTGGGGGATTATGGAAATGGATGAGGAGTGGTGTAGAAGTGGAAGGGGAATGGAAAAATGGTGTTTGGATTATAAAGGGAGAGATGGGAAGCTCACGGCTAGGGAAGGGAGAATGTGTTTGTAATGTGTTGTGTATGAAATGAGATGTTCATGAATGAATGAATGCAAGGGTATTTATAGGAGTAGTGGAGGGAACATATGGCTATGTCATTTGTAGGTGAAGTAGGTGGATGTTGTAGGTGAAGTGGATGTTGTAGGTGAAGTAGGTGGATGTTGTAGGTGAAGTAGGTGGATGTTGTAGGTGAAGTGGATGTTGTAGGTGAAGTAGGTGGATGTTGTAGGTGAAGTGGGTGGATGTTGTAGGTGAAGTGGTTAAGTGATATGATATGTGGTGATGATAAGTGATAAGTGCATGTGGGTTAACTAATGAAGGAAATGCATGTGCAATGACAATGTGTTAGAATGGATGTGTGTTATGCATGGCATGATTGGGATTAGGAAAGGTTTAAATGTCCTAAAACTAAAGAGAACAAGGTTCCAACACTTTGGCTCCAATTAGGTCTTCAATTTCGTCCAACACTTTGGCTTCAAGCATAAGCTATCCGTCCTTAGCCCAAAAGTGCTCCAAAAGTCTCCAAAATGCATCTTTTTGCTCCTTTAGCCCTTTGGACCTACAAACACACGAAAATAGCTTAAAGTACTAAAATAACTAAAGAAACATAACGTAAATGTACGAGAACAAGCTATTTAAGTCGCATGAATATGCTCCTATCACCTTCTTGTCTTGATTTTGTTCGTCCTGCGTCAAAGAGGTTAGTGATTGAAATTTTTTATCATTATCCATGGACATACTTGAACTTGATTGGAATTGTTGTGGGGGAGGTTGTGGTGGCTGCATAGGTGTTGTATTGAACTCCTCATATGGTTGCCAATATGCTTCTTGTTGAGCCTCCTTGGCTTGATTTTGTGACCCCTGCGCCAAAGAATTTAATTCATTAAGAATTTGATTATAATCTATTGGCGAACTTGAATTTAATTGAGCATATTGCATATGAAGTTGTGGTGGCTGCATAGGTCTTGAATAGAATTCCTCATATGGTTGCCAATATGCTTCACGTTGAACTTGTTGATCTTCCCACCACATAGAGTTTGAATGATCCCTCCAATCTCTTTGTGGACATTGATTGGCTTGAAATCCTTGCCTAAATGGAGAACCAAATGTAGGGACACTCTGCATTGTGGTCCTTTCGGCATACGGTGACAATTGAGAAGTAAGATTTGCCAATTGAGCTTGAATGCTAGCAAAATCCATATCTTACTTCTCTAGTACCTAAAATCAAAGAAAGAGAACTAAATCAAATATCAAAAGTAACAACAAACAAAGAAAACAACACTAAGTTAGAAACTAAAACGAAAACAACTAAACCAAAAGGAAAAGAACCAAGGGATTAGCAAAGTTGCTAATCCCCGGCAATGGCGCCAAAATTTGATGCGAGATTTATACGCACACAAATTAAACCCTCTTTTTGTCAATTGTAGTATATGTATAAGTAGGGATCGTTCTGGACCGGGGATTAGGAGGGATTGTTAATCACTTGGAAACTGACTCAAAAACGTAAAAACACAATATAAAACACTATACTAGACTCAAAGAATGCAAAACTAAACTTTAAAACATTAAGACAAACCAAAAACTCAAAATGCTTTAAAACATAAACTAAATTGATTTCTAAATAAATTGAACAATAAGGTAAAGGGGGATTTAGGTTTTGATGAAATTAAACTAAATGACAGATTGTAAATTAAAGCATAATGTAAATATGAATGTGATGGAATTGAATGGATGGGAAGCTAGCTAAGGGGTTCTTCTCCACACATGTTACACTTGCATACAAGATTGATTCTCAGTTGGTCTTTCGATAAATTATGAAACTCAACACTCCGGGTTAATTAGGTCCGCTTAAATTAACCGTCAAGTTTTCCTTAAGTTAATGAATTGGATGGGTTAGCGCAACGCAATTCACAACATTCTCCAAAAGTCCTTTACGTGAACAGCACAATAAAGATACAATCAAAGATCATTAAGCATTATGAAAACTATAAGTGTTGACGAGGCATTCGTTACTATGATGAGCATGAAACTCGTGCCAAGAATTCATTTAACGCGATTGTTTATAAGTAACCTTCACTACTTGTGAATATAAGTTCATAACGATTAGGTGAAACTCACTTATATTCTAGCGTCATATTCATGCATGAAAATTAAGCGCGCATTCTTAATAAACATTCATAAATAAGTTATCAATCAAACGGTTAAACAAATTGAATCCACAACTTATGAAATTCCAACGAAAGTTAATCAATTCATATTGCAAACATAAACATAGTTTCGAATCACCCCCTAGCTAAAGGGGGTTTAGTTCCTCATAACTTTGAAATCAAAGAAACACCTAAACATTCCAACAACTCAAACTTGAATTGTATGAACGTTTAGGCACTCTTCTCTTCCATTCCTCATATGTACAAAACAAAGAGAATTAAAATGAAACATTGAAATCAAAGAATCACCTAAACATTCCAACAACTCAAACTTGAATTGTATGAACGTTTAGGTCCTCTTCTCTTCCTCGTTGTTGTAGCACAAGGTCTAAGGAGATGTTTAGGGCTTTAGGTGTATGTGGAATGGAGTGGGGAATGGTTGGAGTGGCTGCAATGGAGGATAAAAACTGCACAGAAATGGAAGGGGATTTGCGGCACAAGGGTTGTGTTTGTGTTGTGTGAAGTGTTGTGAATGGAATGAATGAATTGTGGCTGCAATGCATGCTTATTTATAGGTAAATGATGCGAGTTTTATACGCGCACAAATTAAACCCTCTTTTTGTCAAATTGTAGTATAGGTGTAAGTAGGGATCGTTCTGGACCGGGGATTAGGAGGGATTGCAAATCTCTTGGAAACTGACTCAAAAACGTAAAATAAAGTTTAAAACACTAAACTAGACTCAAAGAATGCAAAATTAAAGTTTAAAACACTAAGACAAACCAAAAACAAAAAAAATACTTTTAAAACATAAACTAAACAGATTCTAAGCACTAAAGAACAAGAAAGTAAAGGGGGGGGTTTGATTTGACGAAATTAGCTAAATTGCACAAATTGTAATTAAAGGCAAAACGTAAATATAAATGTGATGAAAATATGGATGATGGAATAGCCAAGGGGTTCTTCTTCACACATGTTACACTTGCATACAAGATTGATTCTCAGTTGGTCTTTCGATAAGTTGTGAAACTCAATGCTCCAAGTTAATTAGGTCCGCTTAAATTAACTTTCAGATTTCCCTAAATTCATTGGATTGAATGGAATACGCATTACAACCAAATTATTCTTAATCAAAGTCCCTAACTATGGAATACGCATGATAGAGACATTCAACAAAGATCATTAAGTTCAATGAAAATTAGAAGTGTTGACGAGGCATTCGTTACTATGGAATACGCATGAAACTTATGCCAAGAATTCGTTTAACGCGATTGTTTATAAGCAACCTCCACTACTTGTGAATATAAGTTCATAACGATTAGGTGAAACTCACTTATATTCTAGCGTCATATTCATGCATGAAAATTAAGCTTGCAATCTCAATGAACATACATAAATAAGTTATCAATCAAACAGTTAAACGAATTGAATCCACAACTTATGAAATTCCAACCAAAAGTAATCAATTCATATTGCAAATATAAACATAGTTTCGAATCACCCCCTAGCTAAAGGGGGATTAGTTCCTCATTACTTTGAAATCAAAGAAACACCTAAACATTCCAACAACTCAAACTTGAATTGTATGAACGTTTAGGCACTCTTCTCTTCCATTCCTCATACGTACAAAACAAAGAGAATTGAATTTAAACTTTGAAATCAAAGAAACACCTAAACATTCCAACAACTCACACTTGAATTGTATGAACGTTTAGGCCCTCTTATCTTCCTCGTTGTTGTAGCACAAGGTCTAAGGTGAGGTTTGGGGGATTATGGAAATGGATGAGGAGTGGTGTTTGGATTATAAGGGAATGGATGGGAAGCTCACGGCTAGGGAAGGGAGAATGTGTTTGTAATGTGTTGTGTATGAAATGAGATGTGAATTGAATGAATGAATGCAAGGGTATTTATAGGAGTAGTGGAGGGAACATATGGCTATGTCATTTGTAGGTGAAGTAGGTGGATGTTGTAGGTGAAGTAGGTGGATGTTGTAGGTGGAGTAGGTGATTATGAGTGATAAGTGATAAGTGTATGATATGTTAAGTGATAAGTGAATGATTATGATATGATAAGTGGTGAATGATATGTGGTTATGATAAGTGATAAGTGGTGATGATATGTGATAAGTAATGAGTGGTGATGATAAGTATGGAGCATGTGAATTAACTAATGAAGGAAATGCATGTGCAATGACAATGTGTTAGAATGGATGTGTGTTATGCATGGCATGATTGGGATTAGGAAAGGTTTTAAATGTCCTAAAACTAAAGAGAACAAGGTTCCAACACTTTGGTCTTCAATTTCGTCCAACACTTTGGCGCCAAGCATAAGCTATCCATCCTTAGCCCAAAAGTGCTCCAAAAGTCTCCAAAATGCATCTTTTTGCTCCTTTAGCCCTTTGGACCTATAAACACACGAAAATAGCTTAAAGTACTAAAATAACTAAAGAAACATAACGTAAATGCACGAGAACAAGCCATTTAAGTCGCATGAATATGCTCCTATCAGTAAATGAGAGGGAACATGACAGCTAGGAATAGGTGGAAATGTGGCTGCAAGTTTGGTGAATGATTATGAGTGAATGCATGTGAATGTGGCTAGGTGGGAAAGCTGGAATTGCATGTGGAGTGTGCTGAAATGGAGATGTGAAAGCCACGGCAAGGGTTGGTGTTTGTGTGGCTGCATGTTTGGGTTTGTTTAAAGGGTGCATGTGGGTGAATGTTAGGTTGAAATAATGATGGAAAAACAGCTAGGAAAAGAGGGAATGCATGTGGATGTGCAAGGGGGAAAGATGGGATTGCCAAGGTTATACACGGCAATGGATTTGTGTTAGGTGATGGGTGCATGTGTTGGCTTTATTTGTTGTGCAATGATGAAAGGCAAAGTGCATGTGCAATGTTGGAGGATGAATGTGTGATGGTGTGATTGAATGATTTAAAGGGGCATGTGGGTGAATTAAAGGATGGAATGCATGTGAATTAGGTTGCAAAGAGAAGGAGAAAAGATGGAAAATGGAATGGGATACATGGCAAGGTGTGTTTGGTGTTGGAAATGCATGTGTTTTAGGTTGTGAAAGCATGTGGATTAGGTGGAAAGAGGTGGGTGTGCATGTGAGTTGAAATGCATGTGTTTAAATGGTTGAAATGTGTAGATGATTATGAGTATGATAAGTGATAAGTGTATGGTTATGATAAGTGATAAATGAATGATATGTTAAGTGATAAATGAATGATATGTTAAGTGATAAATGAATGATATGTGGTGATGATAAGTTGGTCTTCAATTTCGTCCATTCCTTTTGCTCCAAACATAAGCTATCCATTCCAAGTCCGATTTTGCTCCAAAATGCTCCAAAATGCATCTTTTTGCTTCCTTAGCCATGTAAACCTAAAAACACACGAAAGAAGCATAAAGGACTAAAATAACTAAAGAAACATAATGTAAATGTACGAGAACAAGCCATTTAAGTCGCATGAATATGCTCCTATCAGCAGGACGATCAAGCTAAGGCTATGCAAAACCAAGACAAAAGGGTGGATCAATTGGAGAAACAAATGGGGCAAATTGCCGAGTTTATGGGGCAATTTCGTGAACAAGGAAAGCTCCCTAGTTCCACCGTTCCAAATCCAAAGGGAAGCTTCGAAAGTGCAAAGGCCATAACCTTGAGAAGTGGAAAAGAGATTGGGGCAGATCCTACACCATCACAATCAGGTCCCAAAGGTGATGAAAACTTGCAAATTGAAGAGGAAGAATCAAGCAAACCCACGGCAAAGGTGGGAGAGTCTTTGCCGCAAGTTCCTAGTGCCCCAAAACTGTCTAATTCGGCCAAAAAGGGTAAGAATGTGTCAAATTCGGTTTCTACTAATGCTTTTCCTTCGAATGCTCCTTTTCCTAGTAGGTTTATGCAAACAAGGAAGGAAGAAGCTGAAAAGGACATCTTTGAGACATTTAGGAAAGTTCAAGTGAACATACCCTTGTTGGATGCAATCAAGCAAGTCCCTAGATACGCCAAGTTTTTGAAGGAGTTGTGCACCACTAGGAAGAGGATGTCGACCAAGGAAGTGGTAAAAGTAGGTGAGAATGTGTCCGCCATCTTGCAACGCAAACTACCTCCCAAATGCAAAGATCCGGGTAGTTTCACCATTCCTTGTGTCATAGGTAACACTAGATTTGAATCTGCCATGCTTGACTTAGGTGCTTCTATAAATGTTATGCCATATTCCATATATGCATCTATGAACCTAGGAGCATTGAAAAAGGATGGTGTTATCATACAATTGGCCGATAGATCTAATGCCTATCCAAAGGGAGTTTTGGAAGATGTTTTGGTGCAGGTTAATCATTTGATCTTTCCGGCGGATTTCTATGTCCTTGAGATGGATGAATCGGATCATGCACCCTCGCTGCCCATTCTACTTGGAAGGCTGATGCGTGATTTATACGCACACAAATTAAACCCTCTTTTTGTCGATTTGTAGTATAAGTATAAGTAGGGATCGTTCTGGACCGGGGATTAGGAGGGATTGCAAATCTCTTGAAAACTGACTCAAAAACGTAAAATAAAGTTTAAAACACTAAACTAGACTCAAAGAATGCAAAATTAAAGTTTAAAACACTAAGACAAACCAAAAACTCAAAATGCTTTAAAAACACAAACTAAATTGAATTCTAACTAAAATGAACATTAAAGCAAAAGGGGGATTGAGGTTTTTACGAAAATTGAAATAACGAAACAAGTTAATAAACTAGACAGAATGTAAAGATGAAATTTATGGATGAATGCTAGCTAAGGGGTTCATCTCCATACATGTTACACTTGCATACAAGATTGATTCTCAGTTGGTCTTTCGATAAATTATGAAACTCAACGCCCCGGGTTAATTAGGTCCGCTTAAATTAACCGTCAAGTTCTCCTTAAGTTAATGAATTGGATGGGTTAGCGCAACGCAATTCACCACATTCTCCAAAAGTCCTTTACGTGAAAAGCACAATAAAGATACAATCAAAGATCATTAAGCATTATGAAAACTATAAGTGTTGACGAGGCATTCGTTACTATGATGAGCATGAAACTCATGCCAAGAATTCGTTTAACGCGATTGTTTATAAGCAACCTCCACTACTTGTGAATATAAGTTCATAACGATTAGGTGAAACTCACTTATATTCTAGCGTCATATTCATGCATGAAAATTAAGCTTGCAATCTCAATGAACATACATAAATAAGTTATCAATCAAACAGTTAAACGAATTGAATCCACAACTTATGAAATTCCAACCAAAAGTAATCAATTCATATTGCAAATATAAACATAGTTTCGAATCACCCCCTAGCTAAAGGGGGTTTAGTTCCTCATAACTTTGAAATTAAAGAAACACCTAAACATTCCAACAACTCAAACTTGAATTGTATGAACGTTTAGGCACTCTTCTCTTCCATTCCTCATACGTACAAAACAAAGAGAATTGAATTTAAACTTTGAAATCAAAGAAACACCTAAACATTCCAACAACTCAAACTTGAATTGTATGAACGTTTAGGCCCTCTTATCTTCCTCGTTGTTGTAGCACAAGGTCTAAGGTGAGGTTTGGGGGATTATGGAAATGGTAGAGGAGTGGTGTTGTGAAGTGTTGGAATGGTGTTTGGATTGTAAGGGAGATACACGGCAACAAGGGGTTTGTTGCTTGGTGTTTGTGACTGAAATGTGTATGGAAGAGTGAATGAATTTTGAGGAGTGTTGGATGCTTATTTATAGGTGAAATGGGGGGAACATAATAGCTAGGAGGTTGGTGGAAATCTGAAATGGTGATGGGAGATGCATGTGGCTGATTTATGCATGTGATTAAAGGGTGGAAGTGCATGTACTTTGACAGAAATGAAAGGGAACCCACGGCATGGATGGTTTTCTGGAATGATGGCAAGTTGTGTATGTGTTTGGGAAGAGAATAAATGTATGATGGTGGCTAAATGATTAAAGGGAATGAATGGGAGTGACACTAGGTTGGTTATGCATGTGGAATGTGGCTGAATTGTTGGTGAAATGATGAAATGGAATGCTGAAAAGGTAGGGAACTCACGGCAAGGATGTTTGTTTGTGTGAAGTGTGTGTGAATGCATGTGAAGATGCTAATAAATAATGCATGTAGGGTTAGGAAATAAAATCATAACTTAAAGGGAGATGATTAAAGGGTGTTGAAAGGTTTGAAATGCATGTGTAATGGCTGAAATTGTGAAGAATGAAAGCTGGAAAATAAAAGGGAAAGCTAGAAAGGCATTGAAAGCCCACGGCAAAGGGGTTTTTGGTGGTGTAAATGCATGTGAATGCATGGCATTTGAAGTGATTGTTGTTTGGAAATGAATGTGATGCATGTGAGTTAGAAATGTGGCTGAAATGATGAGAGACAAAGTGGAAGAATGTGGTTGAAATGGTTGAGGAAGGCACGGCAAGGGATTAGGGGGAGCATGTGCTTGTAGGGTTGATATGTTTGAAGATGCATGTGTTGAATTGGTGGTTGAATGATGAAAGAATAAGTGAATGATTATGATAAGTGTATGATATGTTAAGTGATAAATGAATGATATGTGGTGAGTGATAAGTGAATGGAAGTGATAAGTGATAAGTGAATGGAAGTGATAAGTGAATGGTTTGATAAGTGAATGATATGATAAGTGAATGCTTATAATAAGTGAATGATATGATAAATGAATGCTTATAATAAGTGAATGATATGATAAATGAATGCTTTAAGTGTTTAAAATAGGGAACAAAGCCCTTCCTTGCATGGCAAGGAAGGGAGACACAAGGAAACACACGACAATGTCCTAAGGTTGCAAGGAATGTTGTTTTTGTGTTCTAAAATGCGTAGGAGTCTTCAATGATGCTTAAACATGAGGTCTTTTAGGATTTAACTTTCCTACTTCAAGTCTTTAATTTCGTCCATCCTCTTGGCTCCAAGCATATGATATCCATTCCAATCTCTAATTTGCTCCAAAAGGCTCCAAAAGGCATCCTTTTGCATACCTTGCCCTTAGAACCTGAAAACACACAAAAGAAGCATAAAGGTAAAATAACTAGAGAAACATAACGTAAATGCACGAGAACAAGCCATTTAAGTCGCATGAATATGCTCCTATCAAATACCCCCACACTTATCTTTTGCTAGTCCTCGAGCAAAACAGAAAGAAAAACAAAACAAAACCAAACGAAACAAAACAAGTAAAACACAACCTAAACCTTCCAACAACCGTCTTAGGGATTTCCAATGCACATGACACGTTAAAAATCATCATTCCCACAGATTTTAGTCATCTTCACACTTAAGTACATTCTTAATCATAGTCACCATATACTAGTTCACAATTAAGCATTTAAAACCATGTTTTGAATGTAGTAACATGCCTTAGAGAAGGGGGGAACATGACAGCTAGGAGGGAATGTGGCTGCATGTTTGAATGATTAAAGGATGCATGTGGGTTGGAATTGCATGTGCAATGAATATGTGGCTGCATGTGCAAGGGGACAATCTGAAAATGCATGTGAAAGCATGTGTTGGCTGCAATGATGAAATGGATGGGAGTGCATGTGGCTTAATTAATTAAAGGGAGTGCATGTGCAATGTTTTAAAGGATGGAATGCATGTGAATATGATGGAAATCTGATTTATTTGAAGATGCATGTGCAATGAAGTGGAATGACAGCTAGGTTATGATGATGAATGCATGTGGCTGATTTAATTGAATAGGAAAGCATGTGGATTTAATGGTTTAAAGGGTGAATGCATGTGGATGCATGTGTTGATGAATGGGATTGTGGAGTGGCTGGAATGATGAAAGAATAATGGGTGCATGTGGGTTAATTAATTAAAGGGAGTGCATGTGCAATGTTGTTGTTGGTGCAATGATGGAGGAACAAGTGCATGTGGCTGAAATGTGGAAGGTGTGTGGCTACTTCAAGTAGGAATCCTTGTGACATCAACTCTTCAATTTCGTCCATTCCTTTTGCTCCAAGTATAAGTTATCCCTTCCAAGTCCAATTTTGCTCCAAAATGCTCCAAAATGCATCTTTTTGCTTCCTTAGCCACATGAACCTAAAAACACACGAAAATGGCTTAAACGCCAAAAACAACTATGAATTAACAATATAAATGCACGAAAACAAGCTAAGTAAGTCGCCTAAATATGCTCCTATCAAACATGCAGCCACATTCCCTCCTAGCTGTCATGTTCCCCCCATTTCACCTATAAATAAGCATGCATTACACCTCAATTAATTCAATTCGTCCATATTCAGAAAATCATCCAAAACACCACCAGAAATCCTCCCCTTGTGCCGTGAGTATCCCTACTAATCCAAACACCACTCCAACCACTCCCCATCCCTCCAAAACACTTCACACTATCCCAAAACTCACCTTAGACCTTGTGATACAACAACGAGGAAGAGAAGAGTGCCTAAACGTTCATACAATTCAAGTTTGAGTTGTTGGAATGTTTAGGTGTTTCTTTGATCTCAATGTTTAAATTCAATTCTCTTTGTTTTGTACGTATGAGGAATGGAAGAGAAGAGTGCCTAAACGTTCATACAATTCAAGTTTGAGTTGTTGGAATGTTTAGGTGTTTCTTTGATTTCAAAGTTATGAGGAACTAAACCCCCCCTTTGGCTAGGGGGGGATTCGAAATATATGTTTATGCTTGCATTTTGATTTGATTACTTCTAATTGCGTTTCATAAGTTGTGGATTCAATTTGTTTAACCGTTTGATTGATAACTTATTTATGTATGTTTATTGAGAGTGCACACTTAATTTTCATGCATGAATATGACGCTAGAATATAAGTGAGTTTCACCTAATAGTTACGAACTTATATTCACAAGTAGTGGAGGTTGCTTATAAACAATCGCGTTAAACGAATTCTTGGCATAAGTTTCATCCGTATTCCATTGTAACGAATGCCTCGTCGATGTTTATGATTTCCGTTGAACTTAATGATCTCTGTTGAATGTCTCTATCATGCGTATTCCATAGTTAGGGACTTTGATTAGGAATAATTTGGTTGTAATGCGTATTCCATTCAATCCAATGAATCTAGGGAAATCTGAAGGTTAATTTAAGCGGACCTAATTAACTTGGAGCATTGAGAATTCATGGTTTATTGAAATGCAATTGGAAATCGTTTTATTATGCAAGTGTAACATGTATGGAGATGAACCCCTTAGCTATTCTATCATCCATTCATTCCATTTCGTCAATTTCATATTTACATTCTGTTTTAATTAGAATCTGTCCAGTTAATTTAATTTCGTACAAAACTCAATCCCCCTTTACTTTAGTGTCCAATTTAGTGAGAAAGTGTCTTAGTTTGTGTTTCTAAGTGTTTTGAATCAATTTATTAACCAATTTCGTCCAAAGTGCTCAAAACTGCCCATATTGTGGTTTTTAGGCAGATTTGAGTGTTTTGGTGCTGTTTTGAGTCTTTTAGTTTGTTTGAGTGTTTTAAAGTTTAGTTTTGCATTCTTTGAGTCTAGTATAGTGTTTTATATTGTGTTTTTACGTTTTTGAGTCAGTTTCCAAGTGATTTGCAATCCCTCCTAATCCCCGGTTAAGAACGATCCCTACTTATACTTATACTACAATTGACAAAAAGAGGGTTTAATTTGTGTGCGTATAAATCTCGCATCAAATTTTGGCGCCGTTGCCGGGGATTAGCAAATTTGCTAATCTCTTGGATTGTTCGTTTCTGTTATGTATTTTAGTTTTAGTTTTTGATTTGTGTTTTAGTACTAGAGAAGAACAACATGGCACTTGATAATGCTTCTCTTTTGTCACAGCTCATGGAACGGTCCCAAATGCAAAGCGTTGATATATTTGATCTTCAATCAAGGAATAACGTGTTTTCCAATACTTACAATTCAGATTGGAGTGATCATTCAAACTCTATGTGGTGGGAAGCTCAACATGTTCAAGAAGAAGGATATTGGCAGCCACCACAACCTCATATTCAATATGCCCAACCAAATTCAAGTTCGTCAATAGATTATAATCAAAAGCTTAATGACTTAATTTGTTTGGTGCAGGGCTCACAAAATCAAGACAATGAGGCTCAACAAGAAGGATATTGGCAGCCATATGAGGAGTTCAATTCAATGCCTATGCAGCCACCACAAAGGTTGGACCACTTGGAAAAGCAAATTGGGCAGATCGCGGAGTTCGTAGGACAGTTTCGAGACCAAGGCGAACTCCCTAGTTCAACCATTGAAAACTCGAAGGAAGATTTTGAAATCCATAATGCTATCACTTTGGGAAGTGCTATGGAGGTTGGAGCTGACCTAAAAATGTCCAAACATAGCCTAGAAGTGGATGAGGAGTTGCAATTTGAGGAAGAGGAATACACCCAACCCACGGCAAGGGTGGAAACACCTTTGCCGGAGGCACCTATTGCTCCTACGCCATCTAATTCAAGTAAGGTTGTTCCAAATTTAATTAATTCTAACCCCATTCCACCTGATATCCCTATTCCTTGCAGGTTCATGAATTCCAAGGAAGAAGAAAGTGAAAAAGACATCTTGGAAGCCCTTCCAAAGGTGCAAAGTAGGGAATTTCATGAAGGCATCAAAGAGGACATATTTGAAACCACAATTCCCAAAGAAGTTGGATTTTATGACACGGGGCAAGTCATAACTTTCGAAGGGGTGTTTATTCTTAAGTTCTTGTCGGAACACAAAGGTAAGCCGCCTCCCCGAATTTCAATTTTCTTTTATACTAATATGTCGTTAATGATTCAGGCATCCACTCTAGAATTTAAACTATTACCGGATCATTTCAAGTATCACTGCCCATTCAAAGATCAATTTCATGCCGTGCAATAAAAAAAATAATATATATATATAATAATAATAATAATAAAGCAGATGTAGCCTTCACAAAGGTTGATTACGTGAAGACCCACTACGTGGCAAAACTCTAGGGGCGGAAGTCATCGGGGCGGAAGTCATCGGAGCGGAAGGCATCGGAGCGGAAGGCATCGGAGTGGGAGGCATCGAAGATAGAGCATTCGAGGCCTCAATACTTGGCCAAACGCTGGAAGACCCAGGAAAAAGGTGCCTCTGGAGGAAAGCCAAAAACCTCTGACGGTCGCTTTGAATCCGACCTTCAAACTCTTGCAGCTCATCAAGCTTCCTCTTCATGCCCGTCGAATAGTTGTTTGCAAGCACGTGCAAACTTCTATTCTCATACTTCAGCTGCTTGATCTCTTGCTTGAGACTTTCCACCTCTGCCATCAACGATTCAACCTGACGGGAGCGAGCAAGTAGGCGTTGGCCCATGTTGGACACAGAGCCTGCACACTGAACGCTGAGAGCGAGGGACTCTTGAACGGCCAACTCATCGGACCGTCCTGAAAGCAGCCTACTATCCTTAGGAGTGAGGAGGTTTCTAGCTACTATCGTAGCTGTTGTTGCATCCGTCATCATGGAGTCTTCACCTGTAAGAGGACCGTTAGAAGATAAAAAAGAAGGGCGCCATACATTACCTTGACGGGGCGCAACCGGATCGCTGCTGAGACTCAAATCTAAGCTAAGGTTCGATGAGTTAGTCATTTGTCAAAGGTGTTCAGAGAGAAGGGGTGGATGGAGTTAATTCTCAAAGGGCCGGAGTAGATTTTCAAGAATGGAAATTCTTCAGAGTGTGTATGTTGGCGGTGATTGATACCTCTATAAAAAGCCAAGGCGACGCGTCCACCGATTCAAAAAGCCGGAATTTCTGGCGTAAGTTAGGCGACGCTTTCTCGACTTTTCAGAAGACGCGTTCAACTTTGTCAAAAGATTTCTTCTTTTCAGAAAACACGTGGAGGCCATCATCGCAACTACACATCTTTAGCCGACAAGCGCAAAGTTCGGCGACGCTTTCTCTGCTTTTCAGAAACGCGTGCAGCTTTGTCAAAAGGAGCCGCATCCGCACTACTACGTGTCGTTCAGAAAGCGAAGGGGCGTCGTTCAGAAATCGAAGGGGTGTCGTTCAGAAATTGAAGAGGCGCCACTATTTCAAAAAGCCGGATTTGCGGGATCAAAACGTTTGTCGACAAGGGTAAAAGAACAATACCACCACTTGATATTATCTCTATATATGTCGACCTTCGTCTTTTATGGCAAGGTAAACCTGAAGAAAAATGCCCAACTCTCCCTCACCTCTGAGGGCGCACTCTGATGCGAAAATAGTTAAACACACAAATTAAACCCTATGGATGACAATTGTAGTAAATGAGCAAATAGGGATCGTTCTAGACCGGGGATTAACTAGGGATGCTAATCAATGTGAAATTGACTCAAAAACGTAAGAACACAATATAAAACACTTACTAGACTCAAAGAATGCAAAACTAAACTTTAAAACACTAAGACAAACCAAAAGACTCAAAACAACACAAACACACTCAAATCTGCCTAAAAACCACTTTCTGGGCAGATTTGAGCACAAACACAAATTTGGACGAAATTAAGTAATAACTTGACTCAAGAATGTAAAAACACTAAACTAAAACACTAAACTAACTCAAAGAATGTAAAACTAAACACTTAAAACATTAAAACAAACCAAAAGACTCAAACATCACCCAAAACACTCAAAACTGCCTTAAAATCACTTTCTGGGCAGTTTTGAGCAGTTTGGTGAATTTGGACGAAATTGGGAAATAAAATGAATCAAAACACTTAAAAGCACAAACTAAATTGATTTCTAACTAAATTGGACATTAAAGTAAAGGGGGATTTAGATTTATACGAAAATTGAAATAACAAAACAAGTTAATAAACGAAACAGATTGTAAAACGAATTTGAGAAACAAGATGATGGATGGATTAGTTAGAGGTCCATTCTCCACACATGACACATTTATATATGAATCGATTCTCCAATTGTTTTTCATTAACTATGATGCTCAACACCCCAAGTTAACCGTGATGCACTAATTAACTCTCAAATTTTCCTTAAGTTATTGAATTGGATGATGCATGCGACAATTCAAATCATTCTCCAATGGTTCTCAACATGAATGCATAGAAGAGATACAATGAGAGATCATTATGCTCTATGAAAATTATAAGTGTTGACGAGGCAATTGTAACTATGAATGCATGATACTTTTGCCAAGAATTCAATTAACGCGGTTGTGACTAGCAACCTTCACTACTCATGTTTATAAACTTGTGACGATTAGGTGAAACTCGTTTATAAACTAGCATCGAGTTTATGCATGAAGACTAAGTATGCATCCCTAATCAACATACAAAAACAAGTCTTTAATAAACATGATAATTGAATTGCAATCACAAATTAACAAATCACAATTGGAAGAAATCAATTCATATTTCAAACATATCCATGGCTTCAAACTTTCCCCTAACTAATTAGGGGTTTAGCCACTCATGATTACAACAAACTTAGAGAGTAATAACAAAGTAAACATTGAAAACAAGAATCGAAGTACACCTAAAAATTCCAACAACTCAATCTTGAATTGTATGAACGTTTAGGCCTCTTCTCCTCTAGTTGCTGCGGCACAAGGGGTTTTGGTGATTTTTGGGGGTTATGGATGATGTAGAAGGATGTGTTTAGGGTAGGGATGGATGTAGGGGAAGGTAAGGAGTGTTTTTGGGCAGAAAATATGAAGAATGGTGAAGTATGGTAGTGCTAGAGAGAGGGGAGGAATTTCTGGCGTGAATGAATGTGTATGAGAGATGGTTTTCTGAAATGGAAGAGTGTGTGTTTTGTGGCTGCAATGCATGCTTATTTATAGGTGAAATGGGGGGAACATGATGACTAGGAATTAGGTGGAAAGCTGAAATGGTGATGGGAGATGCATGTGGCAGAAATGCATGTGATTAAAGGGTGGGAATGCATGTGTTTTGACAGAAAATAAAAGGGAATGTTGGAAATCTGGAATGGGAACCCACGGCATGGTTGTTTTCTGGTGGTGAATGGGTTTATGTTTGAATGGTGCATGTGGGTTGATTATTTAAAGGGAGTGCATGTGGAATAAAGGTTGGAATGAACATGAAATGCACAGTTTTGAGAGATGATTAGGGATGCATGTGTTGAATGATTATGGGTGTATGTGTGAATGTGGTTGAATGATTAAAGTGTAAATGATTAATGAATGGTTCTTTGTTGATGGTGGAAATCTGAAATGATTAAGTGGAATGTTGATGCGAGATTTATACGCACACAAATTAAACCCTCTTTTCGTCAAATTGTAGTATATGTATAAGTAGGGATCGTTCTGGACCGGGGATTAGGAGGGATTGTTAATCACTTGGATTTGACTCAAAAAAAACGTAAAAACACAAAATAAATGTATTTCTAACTAATCTAACACTTTAAAATAAATGGGGGATTGGTTTTGGACGAAATTAAACTAAAATAGAAACTTGGAAACAAAACAGATTGTACAAACGAAATTGATGGAATAGAATGAAGAAAAACTAGTTAGAGGGTTCCTTATCCACACATGAACATAAGCATATAATTTGACTCCCAGTTATGACTTCAACAAACGATGAATGACAATGCTCCAAGTTAATTAGGTCCGCTTAAATTAACCTTCAGATTTCCCTAGATTCATTGGATTGAATGGGATACGCATTACAACCAAATTATTCCTAATCAAAGTCTCTCACATGGAATACGCATGATAGAGACATTCAACAAAGATCATTAAGTTCAACGGAAATCATAAACATTGACTAGGCATTCATAACTATGGAATACGCATGTTAATCCAGCCTAGGGTTTACTAAACACAATCGTGACTAGCGATTTTTACTACTCATGAATATAAGTTCATAACGATTAGGTGAAATTCCCTTATATCCTAGCATCAAGTCTTAGGCATGCAAATTAAGTGTCGACCCTCAACCCACATACATAAACAAGTTCTTAATCAAAACAGAAAAGTAACCCACATCTAAAGTTCATGAATTCATAACTGGAGTAAATCAAATCATAACCAACATATGTCCATGGCTTCAAATTCGCCTCTAACTAAAAAGAAATTAGTTTCACATGTTTAACATAATTGAATAACAAGTTAAATTAAACATGAAAACAGAAACAAGAAAAGAAAGAACAAATGGATGGAAAGTTAGCTACGGGGTTCATCTCCACATATGTTATACTTGCATAATAAAACGATTTCCAATTGCATTTCAACAAATCATTAATTCTCAACGCCCCGGGTCAATTAGGTCCGCTTAAATTAACCGTCAAGTTTTCCTTAAGTTAATGAATTGGATGGGTTAGCGCAACGCAATTCACAACATTCTCCAAAAGTTCTTTACGTGAAAAGCACAATAAAGATACAATCAAAGATCATTAAGCATCATGAAAACTTTAAGTGTTGACGAGGCATTCGTTACTATGGACTACGCATGAAACTTATGCCAAGAATTTATTTAACGCGATTGTTTATAAGCAACCTCCACTACTTGTGAATATAAGTTCGTAACTATTAGGTGAAACTCACTTATATTCTAGCGTCATATTGATGCATGAAAATTAAGCGCGCATTCTTAATAAACATTCATAAATAAGTTATCAATCAAACGGTTAAACAAATTGAACCACAACTTATGAAACGCAATTAGAATTAATCAAATCAAAATGCAAGCATAAACATATATTTCGAATCACCCCCTAGCTAAAGGGGGTTTAGTTTATTATAACTTTGAAATCAAAGAAATACCTAAACATTCCAACAACTCAAACTTGAATTGTATGAACGTTTAGGCACTCTTCTCTTCCATTCCTCATACGTACAAACAAAGAGAATTGAATTTAAACATTGAAATCAAAGAAACACCTAAACATTCCAACAACTCAAACTTGAATTGTATGAACGTTTAGGCACTCTTCTCTTCCTCGTTGTTGTAGCACAAGGTCTAAGGATAGTTTGATGGTGTGAATAGTTTGGGGAGTGGTGTTTGGATTAATAGGGAAATGGAAAAATGGTGTTTGGATTACAAGGGAACTCACGGCAAAGAGAAGGAATGGAAGTGTTTGTGGTGTGTTGTGTATGAAAATGAGATGTCCATGAATGAATGAATGCAAGGGTATTTATAGGAGTAGTGGAGGGAACATATGGCTATGTCATTTGTAGGTGAAGTAAGTGTGTGAGGTTGGTGAAGTAAGTGGAGGTTGTAGGTGAAGTAGGTGGATGTTGTGGGTGAAGTAGGTGGATGTTGTAGGTGAAGTAGTGGATGTTGTAGGTGAAGTAGGTGGATGTTGTAGGTGAAGTAGGTGGATGTTGTAGGTGATTATGAGTGATAAGTGATAAGTTTATGATATGTTAAGTGATAAGTGAATGATTATGATAAGTGATAAATGAATGTATGATATGATAAGTGGTGAATGATATGTGATAAGTGATATGTGATGTATGATATGTGATAGTGTGGAATGTTGGAATGTTATGCACGGCTAAGGATAAAGGAAAGGTTTAAATGTCCTAAAACTAAAGGGAACAAGGTTCCAACACTTTGGTCTTTAATTAGGTCTTCAATTTCGTCCAACACTTTGGCTTCAAGCATAAGCTATCCGTCCTTAGCCCAAAAGTGCTCCAAAAGTCTCCAAAATGCATCTTTTTGCTCCTTTAGCCTTTTGGACCTACAAACACACGAAAATAGCTTAAAGTACTAAAATAACTAAAGAAACATAACGTAAATGCACGAGAACAAGCTATTTAAGTCGCATGAATAGGCTCCTATCAAATACCCCCACACTTATCTTTTGCTAGTCCTCGAGCAAAACAAAACAAAAGAACACGAAACTAGACAAAACGAACAAAACACAACCTACACCTTCCAACAATCGTCTCACGGATTTCCAATGCACAAGACAAGTTAAAAATCATTATTCCCATAGATTTTAGTCATCTTCACACTTGAATACATTCTTAATCATAGTCACCACATACTATTTCACAATTAAGCATTTAAAACCATGTTTTGAATGTAGTAACATGCCTTAGAGAATTTGCTCAAATCCTTACAAGATATGCTCTCGTTTTTCACACAGATTTTCTGACTACACACCTAAACTAGTTATATGTGAGAAGATTGATGTAATCATAAAAACAAACACTCACATATATGTATTTCAAAGGAAGCAATTTCTGGAGTTTATAAGCATGTTTAGATATGATCTCATGAATGGAATGCTACTATTTAGACGCGAGAACCAGTGATACCTGATAGGAGCATATTCATGCGACTTAAATAGCTTGTTCTCGTGCATTTACGTTATGTTTCTTTAGTTATTTTAGTACTTTAAGCTATTTTCGTGTGTTTGTAGGTCCAAAGGGCTAAAGGAGCAAAAAGATGCATTTTGGAGACTTTTGGAGCACTTTTGGCTAAGGACGGATAGCTTATGCTTTGAAGCCAAAGTGTTGGACGAAATTGAAGACCTAATTAAAGACCAAAGTGTTGGAACCTTGTTCCCTTTAGTTTTAGGACATTTAAACCTTTCCTTTATCCTTAGCCGTGCATAACATTCCAACATTCCACACTATCACATATCATACATCACATATCACTTATCACATATCATTCACCACTTATCATATCATACACTCAATCACTTATCACATATCACTTATCACACATCACATATCACTTATCACATATCACTTACCACTTATCATTCACCACATATCATTCACCACTTATCATATCATACATTCATTTATCACTTATCATAATCATTCACTTATCACTTAACATATCATAAACTTATCACTTATCACTCATAATCACCTACAACATCCACCTACTTCACCTACAACATCCACCTACTTCACCTACAACATCCACTACTTCACCTACAACATCCACCTACTTCACCTACAACATCCACCTACTTCACCTACAACCTCCACTTACTTCACCAACCTCACACACTTACTTCACCTACAAATGACATAGCCATATGTTCCCTCCACTACTCCTATAAATACCCTTGCATTCATTCATTCATGGACATCTCATTTCATACACAACACACCACAAACACTTCCATTCCTTCTCTTTGCCGTGAGTTCCCTTGTAATCCAAACACCATTTTTCCATTTCCCTATTAATCCAAACACCACTCCCCAAACCATTCACACCATCAAACTATCCTTAGACCTTGTGCTACAACAACGAGGAAGAGAAGAGTGCCTAAACGTTCATACAATTCAAGTTTGAGTTGTTGGAATGTTTAGGTGTTTCTTTGATTTCAATGTTTAAATTCAATTCTCTTTGTTTGTACGTATGAGGAATGGAAGAGAAGAGTGCCTAAACGTTCATACAATTCAAGTTTGAGTTGTTGGAATGTTTAGGTATTTCTTTGATTTCAAAGTTATAATAAACTAAACCCCCTTTAGCTAGGGGGTGATTCGAAATATATGTTTATGCTTGCATTTTGATTTGATTAATTCTAATTGCGTTTCATAAGTTGTGGTTCAATTTGTTTAAACCTTTTGATTGATAACTTATTTATGAATGTTTATTAAGAATGCGCGCTTAATTTTCATGCATCAATATGACGCTAGAATATAAGTGAGTTTCACCTAATAGTTACGAACTTATATTCACAAGTAGTGGAGGTTGCTTATAAACAATCGCGTTAAATAAATTCTTGGCATAAGTTTCATGCGTAGTCCATAGTAACGAATGCCTCGTCAACACTTAAAGTTTTCATGATGCTTAATGATCTTTGATTGTATCTTTATTGTGCTTTTCACGTAAAGGACTTTTGGAGAATGTTGTGAATTGCGTTGCGCTAACCCATCCAATTCATTAACTTAAGGAAAACTTGACGGTTAATTTAAGCGGACCTAATTGACCCGGGGCGTTGAGAATTAATGATTTGTTGAAATGCAATTGGAAATCGTTTTATTATGCAAGTGTAACATATGTGGAGATGAATCCCGTAGCTCCATCCATTTGTTCTTTCTTTTCTTGTTTCTGTTTTCATGTTTAATTTAACTTGTTATTCAATTATGTTAAACATGTGAAACTAATTTCTTTTTAGTTAAAGGCGAATTTGAAGCCATGGACATATGTTGGTTATGATTTGATTTACTCCAGTTATGAATTCATGAACTTTAGATGTGGGTTACTTTTCTGTTTTGATTAAGAACTTGTTTATGTATGTGGGTTGAGGGTCGACACTTAATTTGCATGCCTAAGACTTGATGCTAGGATATAAGGGAATTTCACCTAATCGTTATGAACTTATATTCATGAGTAGTAAAAATCGCTAGTCACGATTGTGTTTAGTAAACCCTAGGCTGGATTAACATGCGTATTCCATAGTTATGAATGCCTAGTCAATGTTTATGATTTCCGTTGAACTTAATGATCTTTGTTGAATGTCTCTATCATGCGTATTCCATGTGAGAGACTTTGATTAGGAATAATTTGGTTGTAATGCGTATCCCATTCAATCCAATGAATCTAGGGAAATCTGAAGGTTAATTTAAGCGGACCTAATTAACTTGGAGCATTGTCATTCATCGTTTGTTGAAGTCATAACTGGGAGTCAAATTATATGCTTATGTTCATGTGTGGATAAGGAACCCTCTAACTAGTTTTTCTTCATTCTATTCCATCAATTTCGTTTGTACAATCTGTTTTGTTTCCAAGTTTCTATTTTAGTTTAATTTCGTCCAAAACCAATCCCCCATTTATTTTAAAGTGTTAGATTAGTTAGAAATACATTTATTTTGTGTTTTTTTACGTTTTTTTGAGTCAAATCCAAGTGATTAACAATCCCTCCTAATCCCCGGTCCAGAACGATCCCTACTTATACATATACTACAATTTGACGAAAAGAGGGTTTAATTTGTGTGCGTATAAATACTTTCGTCAAATTGTAGTATATGTATAAGTAGGGATCGTTCTGGACCGGGGATTAGGAGGGATTGTTAATCACTTGGATTTGACTCAAAAAAACGTAAAAAACACAAAATAAATGTATTTCTAACTAATCTAACACTTTAAAATAAATGGGGGATTGGTTTTGGACGAAATTAAACTAAAATAGAAACTTGGAAACAAAACAGATTGTACAAACGAAATTGATGGAATAGAATGAAGAAAAACTAGTTAGAGGGTTCCTTATCCACACATGAACATAAGCATATAATTTGACTCCCAGTTATGACTTCAACAAACGATGAATGACAATGCTCCAAGTTAATTAGGTCCGCTTAAATTAACCTTCAGATTTCCCTAGATTCATTGGATTGAATGGGATACGCATTACAACCAAATTATTCCTAATCAAAGTCTCTCACATGGAATACGCATGATAGAGACATTCAACAAAGATCATTAAGTTCAACGGAAATCATAAACATTGACTAGGCATTCATAACTATGGAATACGCATGTTAATCCAGCCTAGGGTTTACTAAACACAATCGTGACTAGCGATTTTTACTACTCATGAATATAAGTTCATAACGATTAGGTGAAATTTCCTTATATCCTAGCATCAAGTCTTAGGCATGCAAATTAAGTGTCGACCCTCAACCCACATACATAAACAAGTTCTTAATCAAAACAGAAAAGTAACCCACATCTAAAGTTCATGAATTCATAACTGGAGTAAATCAAATCATAACCAACATATGTCCATGGCTTCAAATTCGCCTTTAACTAAAAAGAAATTAGTTTCACATGTTTAACATAATTGAATAACAAGTTAAATTAAACATGAAAACAGAAACAAGAAAAGAAAGAACAAATGGATGGAAAGTTAGCTACGGGATTCATCTCCACATATGTTACACTTGCATAATAAAACGATTTCCAATTGCATTTCAACAAATCATTAATTCTCAACGCCCCGGGTCAATTAGGTCCGCTTAAATTAACCGTCAAGTTTTCCTTAAGTTAATGAATTGGATGGGTTAGCGCAACGCAATTCACAACATTCTCCAAAAGTCCTTTACGTGAAAAGCACAATAAAGATACAATCAAAGATCATTAAGCATCATGAAAACTTTAAGTGTTGACGAGGCATTCGTTACTATGGACTACGCATGAAACTTATGCCAAGAATTTATTTAACGCGATTGTTTATAAGCAACCTCCACTACTTGTGAATATAAGTTCGTAACTATTAGGTGAAACTCACTTATATTCTAGCGTCATATTGATGCATGAAAATTAAGCGCGCATTCTTAATAAACATTCATAAATAAGTTATCAATCAAACGGTTAAACAATTTGAACCACAACTTATGAAACGCAATTAGAATTAATCAAATCAAAATGCAAGCATAAACATATATTTCGAATCACCCCCTAGCTAAAGGGGGTTTAGTTTATTATAACTTTGAAATCAAAGAAATACCTAAACATTCCAACAACTCAAACTTGAATTGTATGAACGTTTAGGCACTCTTCTCTTCCATTCCTCATACGTACAAACAAAGAGAATTGAATTTAAACATTGAAATCAAAGAAACACCTAAACATTCCAACAACTCAAACTTGAATTGTATGAACGTTTAGGCACTCTTCTCTTCCTCGTTGTTGTAGCACAAGGTCTAAGGATAGTTTGATGGTGTGAATGGTTTGGGGAGTGGTGTTTGGATTAATAGGGAAATGGAAAAATGGTGTTTGGATTACAAGGGAACTCACGGCAAAGAGAAGGAATGGAAGTGTTTGTGGTGTGTTGTGTATGAAATGAGATGTCCATGAATGAATGAATGCAAGGGTATTTATAGGAGTAGTGGAGGGAACATATGGCTATGTCATTTGTAGGTGAAGTAAGTGTGTGAGGTTGGTGAAGTAAGTGGAGGTTGTAGGTGAAGTAGGTGGATGTTGTAGGTGAAGTAGGTGGATGTTGTAGGTGAAGTAGTGGATGTTGTAGGTGAAGTAGGTGGATGTTGTAGGTGAAGTAGGTGGATGTTGTAGGTGATTATGAGTGATAAGTGATAAGTTTATGATATGTTAAGTGATAAGTGAATGATTATGATAAGTGATAAATGAATGTATGATATGATAAGTGGTGAATGATATGTGATAAGTGATATGTGATGTATGATATGTGATAGTGTGGAATGTTGGAATGTTATGCACGGCTAAGGATAAAGGAAAGGTTTAAATGTCCTAAAACTAAAGGGAACAAGGTTCCAACACTTTGGTCTTTAATTAGGTCTTCAATTTCGTCCAACACTTTGGCTTCAAGCATAAGCTATCCGTCCTTAGCCCAAAAGTGCTCCAAAAGTCTCCAAAATGCATCTTTTTGCTCCTTTAGCCCTTTGGACCTACAAACACACGAAAATAGCTTAAAGTACTAAAATAACTAAAGAAACATAACGTAAATGCACGAGAACAAGCTATTTAAGTCGCATGAATATGCTCCTATCAAATACCCCCACACTTATCTTTTGCTAGTCCTCGAGCAAAACAAAACAAAAGAACACGAAACTAGACAAAACGAACAAAACACAACCTACACCTTCCAACAATCGTCTCACGGATTTCCAATGCACAAGACAAGTTAAAAATCATTATTCCCATAGATTTTAGTCATCTTCACACTTGAATACATTCTTAATCATAGTCACCACATACTATTTCACAATTAAGCATTTAAAACCATGTTTTGAATGTAGTAACATGCCTTAGAGAATTTGCTCAAATCCTTACAAGATATGCTCTCGTTTTTCACACAGATTTTCTGACTACACACCCTAAACTAGTTATATGTGAGAAGATTGATGTAATCATAAAAACAAACACTCACATATATGTATTTCAAAGGAAGCAATTTCTGGAGTTAATAAGCATGTTTAGATATGATCTCATGAATGGAATGCTACTATTTAGACGCGAGAACCAGTGACACCATAAGCTCATACCAAGTTCAAACTCCACAATTGAAATACATAACACTCAATATAGAAGCCAAAGGGTAGTAACGGGGCTAGGGTATTGGCTAACAATGAAAGGTGAAGGATAAACAAACATTCTTAAAGCAATAGTGAGCAAAGTATTGAATTAGACACTTAGAATTCCCTTAAGAACGCAGAAGTCAACTTTGAACACCCAAGGGAAAATCACACAAAACTTAGGGCCATATTCAACTTTTTGGACCCTTTCTTCAACCATCAACGCTCGTGAGTTCATTCTTACTTATTTTCACTCCTTTTTTTTTTTTTTTTTTTTTTTTTTTCTTTTCTTCTTCTTTTTCTTTTGAATCTCAAAACATACATATAAACGTAAGAACAAACTTTTACTCCCCCACACTCATTTTCTTGCATAATGTAACTCAAAAGGAATTCATTTAAGTCATGCTCACTAAACTTTAAGAACAAGGGTATAGGAAAGTCCTACTCTAAGCTAGGTAAGGGGTGATGTGGGTAAACAAGGAATAAAGGCAAAACGAGGCTCAACGGGGTTAAAACTTACAACATATACGAAGTATGGGAAGTAAGGCTATTTGGCTATGGTGGTGGTCACTACACAACTTCTTCTTGAATATGTGTTATGCAAATCAATAACATGCTTTGAATGAAATGGGCATGAGTTCTAGCATTTGGAACTATATGATGAAACGCCTTCTACGTAGTAACCAAGCAAAGAATAATGAGATCATGCAACGACTTTAGAAAACAAGAAATCACAGATTATACTCTCCAAAGAACGTTATAGGCTCAAGTCTCTCAGGGTTGTAGCGTTTGTTTGAGTTCCTTCCTTCAAGCATGTTACAAAAACGAATTTTTTTCTTTTATGATTGCATGTGAAGTCATACATTATAACCATAACCAAGCATATACCAAGAGTAAATCAAACTTTTCTCTATGTTTATAACTCTTTCTAACCGTCATGCAATTATAAACCAAATCCTTATCATTGTGTTGGAAGGTACCCTAAGACACAAACACACAAAAACGACTCTTAAAACAACTCTTTTTGGGTTTTTCAAAACAATTTTTCAAATTTTTATGGGATTTTTGAATTATAAAACAAAACACACTAAAACACTCTAAAACAACTTAAAAACACCTTAAAACAGCAAGGAACAACATTTGAAGTTATGGTGGATAAAACCCTACGAATTTGCATCAAAACACTTTAGTTACCCCCCCACACTTAAATCAAACATTGTCCTCAATGTTTTAAGCATTGATTCGCACAAAACATAAGTAAACACACAAAAAGCGACTAAACATATTAAACATGGCAGAATGTAATTAACAAAGAGAAGAGTTTAGGGACGCAAATCTGGTTATGGAGTGTAAATTCCCTCTTCTCCTTGGTGATTGCATTGAGGCTTTGATCTTTGTGATTCCACAGGCTTACTCTTGAACTGGTTTCCGCCCATCGTTGATTTTCCTTTGTGCTACTCTTGAACTGGGCAGCAGGATTCCCTTTAGTGTTTCCCCCGAAGGTCTGAGCTTCCTCCTGTAATCTGTTTCTTTGTTCAATCTTTGCAGGAGTGGTCCCTTCTCTGGAAGTGTATCAACCGTTGAAGATGACTACTCGAGAGCAACGCCAGGTAAGCAATCAGGGATAGATTCCAGGCAGTTGGCTCCAGATCGGAAGACTGACTCCAAGTGCCGGCTGATTGCTTCTTTTACTTTGCCATGCAAGTAAGAACAAGGACAAAGAAAAAGACAGGGAAAAAGCATGATATGAGATACTTTTGCTTTTGACCTTGATGATATGAGATACCTTTGCTTTTGAATAAGCGGTGAATGAATCAGCACATGTATTTGTTGTGCCGTTTCCTCCTGGGTCATCTGTACTCCAGGCATCTGGTATCATCTTTGGGGAAGAAGAAAGAATTGAGTATTTCGAAAGGCTTTGCTGGGAGTGCGCCCTCAGAGGTGAGGGAGAGTTGGGCATTTTCTTCAGGTTTACCCTGCCATAAAAGACGAAGGTCGACATATATAGAGATAATATCAAGTGGTGGTACTGTTCTTTTACCCTTGTCGACAAATGTCTCTTCGATATCAGAACGACGCCTCTTCGATTTCTGAGCAGGCGCCCTTTCGATTTCTGAACAACGGCCCTTTTGCTTTCTGAACGACACGTAGTAGTGCGGATGCGGCTCCTTTTGACAAAGCTGCACGCGTTTTCTGAAAAGCAGAGAAAGCGTCGCCGAACTTTGCGCTTGTCGGCTAAAGATGTGTAGTTGCGATGATGGCCTCCACGTGTTGTCTGAAAAGAAGAAATCTTTTGACAAAGTTGAACGCGCCTTCAGAAAAGCCGAGAAAGCGTCGCCTAAATTACGCCGGAAATTCCGGCTTCTTGAATCGGTGGACGCGTCGCCTTGGCTTTTATAGAGCTATCGATCACCATAACAAACACACTCTGAAGAATTCCCATTCTTGAAAATCGACTCCGGCCCTTTGAGAATTAACTCCATCCGCCCCTCTCTTTGAACACTTTTGAAAAATGGCAAACCCATCGAACCTTAGCTTGGAATTGAGCCTTAGCAGTGATACGGGCGCGCCGCGTCAAGGTAACGTATGGCGCCCTTCTTTCTTATCTTCTAACGGTCCTCTCACAGGTGAAGACTCCGTGATGCAGGACGCCACAACAGCTACAATAGTAGCTAGGAACCTCCTCACTCCAAAAGATAGTAGGCTGCTGTCAGGACGGTCCGATGAGTTGGCCGTTCAAGAGTCCCTCGCACTTAGTGTTCAGTGTGCGAGTTCTGTGTCCAACATGGGCCAACGCCTGCTTGCCCGCTCCCGTCAGGTGGAATCATTGATGGCAGAGGTGGAAAGTCTTAAGCAGGAGATCAAACTGCTTAAGCATGAGAATAGAAGTTTGCACGTGCTTGCCAACAACTATTCGACGGGCATGAAGAGGAAGCTTGATGAACTGCAAGAGTCTGAAGGTCGGATTCAAAGTGACCGTCAAAGGTTTTCGTCTTTCCTCCAGAGGCACCTTTTTCCTGGATCATCCAGCGTTTGGCCAAGTATTGAGGCCTCGAATGCTCTATCTTCGATGCCTCCAGCTCCGATGCCTTCCGCTCCTATGTCTTTAGCCCCGATGCCTTCCGTCCCGATGTCTTCCGTCCCGATGCCTTCCGCTTCAAGAGTTTTGCCACGTAGTGGGTCTTTAAGTAAACAACCTTTGTGAAGCCTCCATCGTTCTGCCATGTTTTTTTTTTTTTTTTTTTTTTTTTTTTTTTTTCAAAATGCATTGGGTTGCCTCCCAAGTAGCGCTTTCTTTTACGTCTTGCAGCCGGACGAAGAACCCAATCACTCCAGGATACGTTCACGAATCGGATGAGAACTCCGAGTCATAAACTAGTACCTAGAACAAGAAACAAAATAACATAAGAATCTAGAATAAAATAAAAACAAACGAAAATAAAACAATCCAAGGGATTAGCAAATTTTCTAATCCCCGGCAACGGCGCCAAAATTTGATGCGTGTATTTATACGCACACAAATTAAACCCTCTTTTCGTCAAATTGTAGTATATGTATAAGTAGGGATCGTTCTGGACCGGGGATTAGGAGGGATTGTTAATCACTTGGATTTGACTCAAAAAAACGTAAAAAACACAAAATAAATGTATTTCTAACTAATCTAACACTTTAAAATAAATGGGGGATTGGTTTTGGACGAAATTAAACTAAAATAGAAACTTGGAAACAAAACAGATTGTACAAACGAAATTGATGGAATAGAATGAAGAAAAACTAGTTAGAGGGTTCCTTATCCACACATGAACATAAGCATATAATTTGACTCCCAGTTATGACTTCAACAAACGATGAATGACAATGCTCCAAGTTAATTAGGTCCGCTTAAATTAACCTTCAGATTTCCCTAGATTCATTGGATTGAATGGGATACGCATTACAACCAAATTATTCCTAATCAAAGTCTCTCACATGGAATACGCATGATAGAGACATTCAACAAAGATCATTAAGTTCAACGGAAATCATAAACATTGACTAGGCATTCATAACTATGGAATACGCATGTTAATCCAGCCTAGGGTTTACTAAACACAATCGTGACTAGCGATTTTTACTACTCATGAATATAAGTTCATAACGATTAGGTGAAATTCCCTTATATCCTAGCATCAAGTCTTAGGCATGCAAATTAAGTGTCGACCCTCAACCCACATACATAAACAAGTTCTTAATCAAAACAGAAAAGTAACCCACTTCTAAAGTTCATGAATTCATAACTGGAGTAAATCAAATCATAACCAACATATGTCCATGGCTTCAAATTCGCCTTTAACTAAAAAGAAATTAGTTTCACATGTTTAACATAATTGAATAACAAGTTAAATTAAACATGAAAACAGAAACAAGAAAAGAAAGAACAAATGGATGGAAAGTTAGCTACGGGATTCATCTCCACATATGTTACACTTGCATAATAAAACGATTTCCAATTGCATTTCAACAAATCATTAATTCTCAACGCCCCGGGTCAATTAGGTCCGCTTAAATTAACCGTCAAGTTTTCCTTAAGTTAATGAATTGGATGGGTTAGCGCAACGCAATTCACAACATTCTCCAAAAGTCCTTTACGTGAAAAGCACAATAAAGATACAATCAAAGATCATTAAGCATCATGAAAACTTTAAGTGTTGACGAGGCATTCGTTACTATGGACTACGCATGAAACTTATGCCAAGAATTTATTTAACGCGATTGTTTATAAGCAACCTCCACTACTTGTGAATATAAGTTCGTAACTATTAGGTGAAACTCACTTATATTCTAGCGTCATATTGATGCATGAAAATTAAGCGCGCATTCTTAATAAACATTCATAAATAAGTTATCAATCAAACGGTTAAACAATTTGAACCACAACTTATGAAACGCAATTAGAATTAATCAAATCAAAATGCAAGCATAAACATATATTTCGAATCACCCCCTAGCTAAAGGGGGTTTAGTTTATTATAACTTTGAAATCAAAGAAATACCTAAACATTCCAACAACTCAAACTTGAATTGTATGAACGTTTAGGCACTCTTCTCTTCCATTCCTCATACGTACAAACAAAGAGAATTGAATTTAAACATTGAAATCAAAGAAACACCTAAACATTCCAACAACTCAAACTTGAATTGTATGAACGTTTAGGCACTCTTCTCTTCCTCGTTGTTGTAGCACAAGGTCTAAGGATAGTTTGATGGTGTGAATGGTTTGGGGAGTGGTGTTTGGATTAATAGGGAAATGGAAAAATGGTGTTTGGATTACAAGGGAACTCACGGCAAAGAGAAGGAATGGAAGTGTTTGTGGTGTGTTGTGTATGAAATGAGATGTCCATGAATGAATGAATGCAAGGGTATTTATAGGAGTAGTGGAGGGAACATATGGCTATGTCATTTGTAGGTGAAGTAAGTGTGTGAGGTTGGTGAAGTAAGTGGAGGTTGTAGGTGAAGTAGGTGGATGTTGTAGGTGAAGTAGGTGGATGTTGTAGGTGAAGTAGTGGATGTTGTAGGTGAAGTAGGTGGATGTTGTAGGTGAAGTAGGTGGATGTTGTAGGTGATTATGAGTGATAAGTGATAAGTTTATGATATGTTAAGTGATAAGTGAATGATTATGATAAGTGATAAATGAGTGTATGATATGATAAGTGGTGAATGATATGTGATAAGTGATATGTGATGTATGATATGTGATAGTGTGGAATGTTGGAATGTTATGCACGGCTAAGGATAAAGGAAAGGTTTAAATGTCCTAAAACTAAAGGGAACAAGGTTCCAACACTTTGGTCTTTAATTAGGTCTTCAATTTCGTCCAACACTTTGGCTTCAAGCATAAGCTATCCGTCCTTAGCCCAAAAGTGCTCCAAAAGTCTCCAAAATGCATCTTTTTGCTCCTTTAGCCCTTTGGACCTACAAACACACGAAAATAGCTTAAAGTACTAAAATAACTAAAGAAACATAACGTAAATGCACGAGAACAAGCTATTTAAGTCGCATGAATATGCTCCTATCAATACCATAAGCTCATACCAAGTTCAAACTCCACAAATTGAAATACACAACACTCAAGATAGAAGTCAAGGGTTGTAACGGGGCTTGGGGTATGTGGATAACAAAGAAGGGATATGGAAAACAAAGGTTTTTAAAGAAATAGTGAGCAAAGCATTTGAATCAACTTAGAATTCACTTTTGAATGAAAACTCAACTTTTGAACAAAAAGGGAGAATTTAGACAATTTACACCCAGAATTGGTGTTTTGGAACCTTTCTTCAATCACTTATTCTTTCATTTTTTTTCTTTTCTCTTTTTTTTTTTTTTTTTTTTTTTTTTTTTTTTTTTCTTTTGAATCTCAAAACATCAACACTTAAACATTCTCTCCCCCACACTTATTTTCTTTCATAATGTAACTCAAAAGGAATTCAATTAAGTCATGCTCACTATCTTTTAAGAACAAGGGTGGGGATTGTCCTAAACTAGGTTAGGTGAGGAAAATGTGGGTAAACAAAGAATAAAGGCTAAACAAGGCTCAACGGGGTTAAAACTTACAACATATACGAAGTATGGGAAGTAAGGCTATTTGGCTATGGTGGTGGTCACTACACAACTTCTTCTTGAATATGTGTTATGCAAATCAATAACATGCTTTGAATGAAATGGGCATGAGTTCTAGCATTTGGAATTATATGATAAAACGCCTTCTAAGTGGTAACCAAGCAAAGAATAATGAGATCATGCAACGACTTTAGAAAACAAGAAATCACAGATTATACTCTCCAACGAAATTATAGGCTCAAGTCTCTCAGGGTTGTAGCGTTTGTTTGAGTTCCTTCCTTCAAGCATGTTACAAAAACGAATTTTTCTTTTATGATTGCATGTGAAGTCATACATTATAACCATAACCAAGCATATACCAAGAGTAAATCAAACTTTTCTCTATGTTTATAACTCTTTCTAACCGTCATGCAATTATAAACCAAATCCTTATCATTGTGTTGGAAGGTACCCTAAGACACAAACACACAAAAACGACTCAAAACACTCTTTTTAGGGTTTTTAAAACAAGTTTTTCAAATTTTTATGTGATTTTCGGAGTTATAAAAGAAAACACACTAAAACACTCTAAAACAACTTAAAAACACCTTAAAACAGCAAGGAACAACATTTGAAGTTATGGGTGATAAAATCCCACGAATTTGCATTAAATAAACTTAGTTACCCCCCCCCCCCCCCCACACTTAAATCAAACATTGTCCTCAATGTTTTAAGCATATGGTTCACACAATACATAAGTAAACACACAAAAAACATTTAAACATACTAAACATGGCAGAATGTAATTAACAAAGAGAAGAGTTTAGGGACGCAAATCTGGTTATGGAGTGTAAATTCCCTCTTCTCCTTGGTGATTGCATTGAGGCTTTGATCTTTGTGATTCCACAGGTTTACTCTTGAACTGGTTTCCGCCCATCGTTGATTTTCCTTTGTGCTACTCTTGAACTGGGCAGCAGGATTCCTTTTAGGGTCTCCCCCGAAGGTCTGAGCTTCCTCCTGTTATCTGTTTCTTTGTTCAATCTTTGCAGGAGTGGTCCCTTCTCTGGAAGTGTATCAACCGTTGAAGATGACTACTCGAGAGCAACGCTAGGTAAGCAATCAGGAATAGATTCCAGGCAGTTGGCTCCAGATCGGTAGACTAACTCCAAGTGCCGGCTGATTGCTTCTTTTACTTTGCCATGCAAGTAAGAACAAGGACAAAGAAAAAGACAGGGAAAAAGCATGATATGAGATATTTTTGCTTTTGACCTTGATGATATAAGATACCTTTGCTTTGAAGAAGCGGTGAATGAATCAGCACATGCTTCAATCCGCCGTTTCCTCCTGGGTCATATGTACTCCAGGCATCTGGTATCATCTTTGGGGAAGAAGAAAGAATTGAGTATTTCGAAAGGCTTTGCTGGGAGTGCGCCCTCAGAGGTGAGAGAGAGTTGGGCATTTTCTTCAGGTTTGCCCTGCCATAAAAGACGAAGGTCGACATATATAGAGATAATATCAAGTGGTGGTACCTTTTACCCTTGTCGACAAACGTTTTGATCCTGCAAATCCGGCTTTTTGAAATAGTGGCGCCTCTTCGATCTTTGAATACGCCTCTTCGATTTCTGAGCAGGCGCCCCTTCGATTTCTGAACGACGCCCCTTCGCTTTCTGAACGACACGTGGTAGTGCAGATGCGGCTCCTTTTGACAAAGCTGCACACGTCTTCTGAAAAGCAGAGAAAGCGTCGCCGAACTTTGCGCTTTGTCGGCTAAAGATGTGTAGTTGCGATGATGGCCTCCACGTGTTTTCAGCTTTGTCAGAAATCTTTTGACAAAGTTGAACGCGTCTTCTGAAAAGCAGAGAACGCGTCGCCTAAATTACGCCGGAAATTCCGGCTTCTTGAATCGGTGGACGCGTCGCCTTGGCTTTTATAGAGCTATCGATCACCACAACAAACACACTCTGAAGAATTCCCATTCTTGAAAATCAACTCCGGCCCTTTGAGAATTAACTCCATCCGCCCCTCTCTTTGAACACTTTTGAAAAATGGCAAACCCATCGAACCTTAGCTTGGAATTGAGCCTTAGCAGTGATACGGGCGCGCCGCGTCAAGGTAACGTATGGCGCCCTTCTTTCTTATCTTCTAACGGTCCTCTCACAGGTGAAGACTCCGTGATGCAGGACGCCACAACAGCTACAATAGTAGCTAGGAACCTCCTCACTCCAAAAGATAGTAGGCTGCTGTCAGGACGGTCCGATGAGTTGGCCGTTCAAGAGTCCCTCGCACTTAGTGTTCAGTGTGCGAGTTCTGTGTCCAACATGGGCCAACGCCTGCTTGCCCGCTCCCGTCAGGTGGAATCATTGATGGCAGAGGTGGAAAGTCTTAAGCAGGAGATCAAACTGCTTAAGCATGAGAATAGAAGTTTGCACGTGCTTGCCAACAACTATTCGACGGGCATGAAGAGGAAGCTTGATGAGCAAGAGTCTGAAGGTCGGATTCAAAGTGACCGTCAAAGGTTTTCGTCTTTCCTCCAGAGGCACCTTTTTCCTGGATCATCCAGCGTTTGGCCAAGTATTGAGGCCTCGAATGCTCTATCTTCGATGCCTCTAGCTCCGATGCCTTCCGCTCCTATGTCTTCTGCCCCGATGCCTTCCGTCTCGATGCCTTCCGCTTCAAGAGTTTTGCCACGTAGTGGGTCTTTAAGTAAACAACCTTTGTGAAGCCTCGCCACTTTTATTATTATTATTATTATTATTTTTTTATTTTTTTATTTTTTTTTTCAAAATGCATTGGGTTGCCTCCCAAGTAGCGCTTTCTTTTACGTCTTGCAGCCGGACGAAGAACCCAATCACTCCAGGATATGTTTACGAATCGGATGAGAACTCCGAGTCATAAACTAGTACCTAGAACAAGAAACAAAACAACATTAAGAATCTGGAATAAAAACAAACGAAAATAAAACAATCCAAGGGATTAGCAAATTTTCTAGTCCCCGGCAACGGCGCCAAAATTTGATGCGAGATTTATACGCACACAAATTAAACCCTCTTTTCGTCAAATTGTAGTATATGTATAAGTAGGGATCGTTCTGGACCGGGGATTAGGAGGGATTGTTAATCACTTGGATTTGACTCAAAAAAAACGTAAAAACACAAAATAAATGTATTTCTAACTAATCTAACACTTTAAAATAAATGGGGGATTGGTTTTGGACGAAATTAAACTAAAATAGAAACTTGGAAACAAAACAGATTGTACAAACGAAATTGATGGAATAGAATGAAGAAAAACTAGTTAGAGGGTTCCTTATCCACACATGAACATAAGCATATAATTTGACTCCCAGTTATGACTTCAACAAACGATGAATGACAATGCTCCAAGTTAATTAGGTCCGCTTAAATTAACCTTCAGATTTCCCTAGATTCATTGGATTGAATGGGATACGCATTACAACCAAATTATTCCTAATCAAAGTCTCTCACATGGAATACGCATGATAGAGACATTCAACAAAGATCATTAAGTTCAACGGAAATCATAAACATTGACTAGGCATTCATAACTATGGAATACGCATGTTAATCCAGCCTAGGGTTTACTAAACACAATCGTGACTAGCGATTTTTACTACTCATGAATATAAGTTCATAACGATTAGGTGAAATTCCCTTATATCCTAGCATCAAGTCTTAGGCATGCAAATTAAGTGTCGACCCTCAACCCACATACATAAACAAGTTCTTAATCAAAACAGAAAAGTAACCCACATCTAAAGTTCATGAATTCATAACTGGAGTAAATCAAATCATAACCAACATATGTCCATGGCTTCAAATTCGCCTCTAACTAAAAAGAAATTAGTTTCACATGTTTAACATAATTGAATAACAAGTTAAATTAAACATGAAAACAGAAACAAGAAAAGAAAGAACAAATGGATGGAAAGTTAGCTACGGGGTTCATCTCCACATATGTTATACTTGCATAATAAAACGATTTCCAATTGCATTTCAACAAATCATTAATTCTCAACGCCCCGGGTCAATTAGGTCCGCTTAAATTAACCGTCAAGTTTTCCTTAAGTTAATGAATTGGATGGGTTAGCGCAACGCAATTCACAACATTCTCCAAAAGTTCTTTACGTGAAAAGCACAATAAAGATACAATCAAAGATCATTAAGCATCATGAAAACTTTAAGTGTTGACGAGGCATTCGTTACTATGGACTACGCATGAAACTTATGCCAAGAATTTATTTAACGCGATTGTTTATAAGCAACCTCCACTACTTGTGAATATAAGTTCGTAACTATTAGGTGAAACTCACTTATATTCTAGCGTCATATTGATGCATGAAAATTAAGCGCGCATTCTTAATAAACATTCATAAATAAGTTATCAATCAAACGGTTAAACAAATTGAACCACAACTTATGAAACGCAATTAGAATTAATCAAATCAAAATGCAAGCATAAACATATATTTCGAATCACCCCCTAGCTAAAGGGGGTTTAGTTTATTATAACTTTGAAATCAAAGAAATACCTAAACATTCCAACAACTCAAACTTGAATTGTATGAACGTTTAGGCACTCTTCTCTTCCATTCCTCATACGTACAAACAAAGAGAATTGAATTTAAACATTGAAATCAAAGAAACACCTAAACATTCCAACAACTCAAACTTGAATTGTATGAACGTTTAGGCACTCTTCTCTTCCTCGTTGTTGTAGCACAAGGTCTAAGGATAGTTTGATGGTGTGAATAGTTTGGGGAGTGGTGTTTGGATTAATAGGGAAATGGAAAAATGGTGTTTGGATTACAAGGGAACTCACGGCAAAGAGAAGGAATGGAAGTGTTTGTGGTGTGTTGTGTATGAAAATGAGATGTCCATGAATGAATGAATGCAAGGGTATTTATAGGAGTAGTGGAGGGAACATATGGCTATGTCATTTGTAGGTGAAGTAAGTGTGTGAGGTTGGTGAAGTAAGTGGAGGTTGTAGGTGAAGTAGGTGGATGTTGTGGGTGAAGTAGGTGGATGTTGTAGGTGAAGTAGTGGATGTTGTAGGTGAAGTAGGTGGATGTTGTAGGTGAAGTAGGTGGATGTTGTAGGTGATTATGAGTGATAAGTGATAAGTTTATGATATGTTAAGTGATAAGTGAATGATTATGATAAGTGATAAATGAATGTATGATATGATAAGTGGTGAATGATATGTGATAAGTGATATGTGATGTATGATATGTGATAGTGTGGAATGTTGGAATGTTATGCACGGCTAAGGATAAAGGAAAGGTTTAAATGTCCTAAAACTAAAGGGAACAAGGTTCCAACACTTTGGTCTTTAATTAGGTCTTCAATTTCGTCCAACACTTTGGCTTCAAGCATAAGCTATCCGTCCTTAGCCCAAAAGTGCTCCAAAAGTCTCCAAAATGCATCTTTTTGCTCCTTTAGCCCTTTGGACCTACAAACACACGAAAATAGCTTAAAGTACTAAAATAACTAAAGAAACATAACGTAAATGCACGAGAACAAGCTATTTAAGTCGCATGAATAGGCTCCTATCAAATGTGCATGTGGCTGTAATGATGGTGTTTTGCACGGCAATGATGGAGAAAGAATGTGTGGATGTATGGTTGTGTTGGTGATGAATGTGAACTCTTTGTTCTTCATTTTCATTCCTTTGGTCTTCAATTTCGTCCATCTACTTGGCTTTAAGCATATGCAATCCATTCCAATCTCTAATTTGCTCCAAAAGGCTCTGAAAGGCATCCTTTTGCATCCTTAGCCATATGAACCTATAAACACACGAAAATGACTTTAAACACTAAATTAAGTAAGAAAACACAACATAAATGCATAAGAACTAGCTAACAAAGGCGCATAAATATGCTTCTATCAAATTCCCCCACACTTAGCTTTTGCTAGTCCTCGAGCAAAACAAAGAAACAAAACATAACCTAAACCTTCCAACATTCACCTCAGGGATTTCCAATGGTACATGACAAGTTAAAAATCATCATCCCCACAGATTTGAGTCATCTTTACAATTGAAAACATACTTAATCATAGTCACCACTTACTAGTTCACAATTAATCGATTAAAAGAATGTTTTGAATGTAGTAACATGCCTTAGATATGCACTCAATTTTCACTCAGATTTTCTAACTACACACCCTATACTAGTTATATGTGAGAAGATTGATGTAAATATGAAAACGAATGCTCACATATACGTATAACAAAGAACGCAATTTATGGAGTTAATAAGCATGTTTAGAAATGATCTCATGAATGGAATGCTACTACTTAGATGCGAGAACTAATGACCATATGCTCATACCAAATTCAAACTCCACAAATTGAAACACATAACACTCAAGAATGAAGTCAAGGGTTGTAACGGGGCTTGGGGTAGTGGTTAACAAAGAAAAGATAAGGAGAACAAGCGTTCTTCAAGTAATAGTAAGCAAAGTAGTGTACTTAAGACTTAGAATTCATTTAGATTGCAGAAATTAACTTTAAAACACAAGGGGAAGACTTAGACAACTCCTTAGGGCCGAATTCATTGTTTTGGACCCTTACTTCAACAAACAATACTTTGGAATTCTTTTTCACAACTTTTCAACTCTTTTTCATACTTTTCACGCCTTTTTTTTTTTTTTTTTTTTTTTTTCTTTCATGCCGTGCCTATGGCACACAAATTCTCACACAAGAACACTTCCCCCACACTTGTTTTCTGCCAACATAAATCGAAAGAAATTCAATTTGAATCATGCTTTACTAAGCTTTAAGAACAAGGGTGTGGATGGTCCTAATCTAGGCTAGGTGAGGATAATGTGGGTTAACTTAAACATAAAATGACATAGGATACACGGCAATATGGCTAAGGTGGTGGTCACTACACAACTTCATCTTGAATCTGTGTTATGCAAATCAATAACATGCTTTGAATGAAATGGGCATGAGTTCTAGCATTTGGAACTAAATGATGAAACGCCTCTAAGTAGTAACCAAGCAAAGAATAATGAGATCATGCAACGAGTTAGAAAACAAAAATGCACAGATTCTAACTCTCCAAATAAACGTTTAGGCTCAAGTCTCACAAGGTTGTAGCGTTAATTTGAATTCCTTCCTTCAAGCATGTTACAAAAACTGATTTTTTTTTTTTTTTTTTGATTGCATGTGAAGTCATAAGTTATAACCACAACCAAGCATACACAAAGAGTAAATCAAACTTTCATCCATGTTAATCACTCTCTTTAACAGCCATGTAATTACAAACCGAATCCTCATCATTGTGTTGGAAGGTACCCTAAAACAAAAACAAACACACAAAAACACTTTGAAAACAACTCTTTTTGGGTTTTTAAAACAAATTTTTCAAATTTTTATGTGATTTTCGGATTTTTACTTCAAAACACACCAAAACTGCTTAAAAACACTTAAAAACAGCAAGGAACAAGTCTATAAGTAAAGGGTGATAAAATCCCATGAATTTGCATCAAAAACACTTAGTTACCCCCACACACTTAAATCAAACATTGTCCTCAATGTTTCAAGCATAAAATCACACAAAACACAAAGAAACACACAAACAGCAAGTAAAGCAACTAAATAGGCAGATTCGAAATAAACAAGAAAGTGAAGGGTTTAGGAACGCAAATCTGGAATTGGAGTGATTCCTTGAGCTTCCTTTGTTGAATTGCATGGGTTGCCTCCCAAGTAGCGCTTTCTTTAACGTCTTGCAGCCGGACGAAGACACGTTCATGCTCCTTAAGAGCCCACGGCATGGAGTGGGATCTCCTCCACGACATGTTCCACAAAGTTCTCATAGTATGGCTTCAATCTATGTCCGTTCACCTTGAACTCGTGGCCACTTTTTAAGCTTTGGACTTGGACTGCACCATGAGGAAAAACATTAGTAACAACAAGAGGTCCAATCCATTTAGAACGTAACTTACCAGGGAATAACCGAAGTCTTGAATCAAAAAGCAACACTTTCTGCCCCTTGGAGAACGTTTTGGTACGAAGCATCTTATCATGATAAGCCTTCGTCTTGTCCTTGTAGATGCGAGCATTCTCGTAAGCCTCGTTCCTAATCTCCTCAAGTTCATCTAATTTGAGCTTCCTATGAACTCCAGCAGCGTCTATGTCCAAATTGAAGGTTTTCACAGCCCAATGTGCCTTGTGCTCTAACTCAACGGGCAAATGACATGGCTTACCATATATAAGCCGAAAAGGTGACATGCCAAGGGGAGTTTTGTTAGCCGTACGATAGGCCCACAATGCATCGTCCAAGCGCAAACTCCAATCTCTTCTTGAGGGTCCCACGGTTTTCTCTAGGACTTGTTTGATCTCCCTATTTGAAACCTCCGCTTGCCCATTGGTTTGAGGGTGATAAGGTGTGGAAACCTTATGAGTAACGTTGTACTTCTTGAGCAAAGCTTCAATGGTGCGGTTACGAAAGTGAGAACCCCCATCACTAATTAAAACTCGTGGCATCCCAAACCTAGCAAAAATATTAGATTTCACAAAATCTGCAACAACCTTAGAATCGTTAGTACGGGTGGCTTTGGCTTCCACCCATTTGGAAACATAATCGACAGCTAGCAAGATATAAGTGAAACCAAAAGATGGAGGGAAGGGGCCCATGAAATCAATACCCCAAACATCAAAAATTTCCACAAAGGAGAGAGATTGTTGCGGCATTTGGTCCTTAGGCCCTATGTTACCTGTTCTTTGACACTTATCGCATGTTACACAAAACATTTTAGCATCTTTAAAGAGATTAGGCCAATAAAATCCAGATTGTAACACCTTTAGGGCTGTCCTTTGGGTGCCAAAATGTCCCCCACATGCATAAGTATGGCAGAATGTAAGAATGGAATTAAATTCAGATTCGGGCACACATCTACGCACAATCTGATCTGGGCAGAATTTCCATAAATATGGATCATCCCAAACATAAAAACGTGCATCATGAACAAGTTTATCACGTTGGAACTTGTTTAGGGTACTAGGAACTTGCTTAGACACCAAGAAATTGACCAAATCGGCATACCAAGGGGTTCTTACCTCAATGGACAGAAGTTGCTCATCCGGAAACGTTTCTAAAATGGGGGTGGACTCTTCCTCACGCACCATTCTACTTAGGTGGTCAGCCACCACGTTTTCACACCCTTTCTTGTCTCGGATTTCAAGATCGAACTCTTGAAGTAGGAGCATCCAACGAATGAGTCTTGGCTTAGCCTCCTTTTTGGTGAGAAGATACTTCAAGGCTGCATGGTCAGTGAAAACAATTACTTTAGTACCAAGAAGATATGATCTAAACTTATCTAAAGCAAATACAACCGCCAAAAGTTCTTTTTCGGTTGTAGAATAATTCAATTGAGCATCATTTAAAGTGCGTGAAGCATAATAAATAACATGTGGCTGTTTATTTTTCCTTTGACCCAAAACAGCCCCAAGTGCATAATCCGATGCATCACACATCAATTCAAAGGGAATGGACCAATCCGGGGGAGTTATGATGGGTGCCGTGGTGAGTAAGTCTTTTAGATGCTTGAATGCCTTCTCACACGCCTCGTTGAACTCAAAAGACACATCCTTTTGGAGTAGGCGGCATAGGGGTTGTGCAATCTTGGAAAAGTCCTTGATAAATCGTCGATAGAATCCTGCATGGCCAAGAAAAGAACGGACCTCTCTAACCGACGTAGGAGAGGGTAAGTGACGTACAAGATCTATTTTAGACTTATCAACTTCAATTCCTTTTTCAGAGATGATATGACCCAAAACTATACCTTGTTTAACCATAAAATGACATTTTTCCCAATTCAAAACAAGGTTAGTTTCCATGCATCTTTTCAAGATTAAAGTGAGATTATGCAAACAAGCATCAAATGAGTCTCCAAACACACTAAAATCGTCCATAAATACTTCAATTATCTTTTCAACATAATCAGAGAAGATACTTACCATGCATCGTTGGAAAGTGGCCGGTGCATTGCATAAACCAAATGGCATACGACGATATGCAAAAGTACCAAATGGACAAGTAAAGGTGGTCTTTTCTTGATCATCCGGCGTTATGACAATTTGATTATAACCCGAATAACCATCAAGAAAGCAATAAAAAGAATGACCGGCTAACCTTTCAAGCATTTGATCAATGAATGGCAAAGGGAAGTGATCTTTCCTTGTTGCGGCATTTAGCTTTCTATAGTCAATGCACACCCTCCAACCGGTTTGAATGCGTGTAGGCACAAGTTCATCTTCTTCATTCTTCACCACAGTCACTCCGGATTTCTTTGGCACAACTTGAACCGGTGAAACCCAACGGCTATCCGAGATAGGATAGATCACCCCACAATCTAGAAGCTTGATAATCTCCTTTTTCACAACTTCCATCATTGGAGGGTTGAGCCGGCGTTGAGCCTCTCTGGTTGGTTTAGCCCCCTCCTCTAAAAGTATGCGATGCATGCAAGTTGTAGGACTAATACCCTTTATGTCGGCCAAGGTCCATCCTATGGCCGTCTTGTGCTCTTTCAACACCCGAATCAATTTCTCCTCCTCCATTGCTGTGAGGGATAAGGAAACTATGACAGGCAACGTCTCATTGTCTCCCAAATAGACATACTTCAAATGATCCGGCAATGGTTTAAGCTCAAGAATGGGTGCCTGAATCACTGAAGGTAACAACTTGTTAGTCGAAACAGGAATTGGACTCGGTTTTGGAGGCTTACCAAAGTGTTGTGGCAATGACTCAAGTGCAGCAACCATCTCGGCCTCATCTTCACTTCTAGGCACGGCAAAACCAGATTTTTGCCCAATTCCTTGTGCAATTGTTGTTTCAAGTGTATCCCTCTCCAAAGAATCGAGAAATTCCTGCGCCAAATCATCAATTATATCAATAGAAAAGCAAGAATGATCGTCCTTAGGAAATTTAATACTTTCAGAAAGATTGAAATCAATGACTTCCCCATCAAATTCCATCGTTAAAGTTCCTTTAAACACATCTATCTTGGTGCGGGCTGTTTTCATGAAGGGCCTCCCTAATAGAATCGGTAATGGGGTGGAATGGGGTGAATCCTCCATGTCAAGCACGTAGAAATCCGCTGGAAAAATCAAGTTATCAACCTGTACCAAAACATCTTCCAAAACACCCTTTGGATATGCATTAGAACGATCGGCTAATTGAATTATCACACCATCATTTTTAAGCTCACCTAAGTTCATAGATGCATAAATAGAGTATGGCATAACATTAATCGAAGCCCCTAAGTCTAACATGCATTGTTCAAACTTAGTATTACCAATAACGCACGGAATTGTAAAACTACCCGGATCTTTGCATTTAGGGGGTAATTTCCTTTGTAACACAGCAGAGACATTTTCACTTACCTGGACCACCTCCTTGTTTGAATTCCTCTTCCTCGTTGTGCAAAGCTCTTTTAAGAACTTGGCATACTTAGGGACTTGCTTGATTGCATCAAGGAGCGGAATGTTAACTTGAACTTTCCTAAAGGTTTCCAAAATGTCCTTTTCACTCTCCTCCTTCTTTGATTGCCTAAACCTGCTAGGAAAGGGCACGTTTAGTGGAATAGAACTTGACAAAGTCGAATTTGGACTTACCTTAGGCATATTGGACGGTTTTGGCACAATAGGGGGCTGCGGCAAAGATTCTTTCACCCTTTCCGTGGCCTTTATTCCTTGTTCCTCCTCTTCTTGCAGCAACACGTCCTCTTCTTGACTTGTTTTGGACGTGCTTGGGGTGGTTTCGACCTCCTTACCACTTCTCAACATGATTGCCTTGGCAGATTCGAATCCTCCCCTTGGATTGACAATGGTTGAGCTAGGGAGCTTGCCTTTGTCTCGGAATTGTCCTACAAATTCCGCAATCTGCCCAATTTGTTTCTCCAAGTGATCCACCCTTTTGTCTTGGTTTTGCATGGCTTTGGTTTGATCCTCTTGCCCTTGAGACAAATTGGTAAGTAATTTAAGAAGTGTTTCATTTCCCAACGACGTACCTTGATTGTTTTGGGCAGGTTGTGCTTGGTTTGGATTGGGGCCGAATGGCTTGGTGTAGAACCCCGGGGGTTGTTGTCTAAAGCCTCCTTGTTGTTGAGGTTCCCTCCACTTGAAGTTTGGATGGTCTCTCCAACCCGGATTGTATGTGTTGGAATATGGATCATTCCTTGGTTGATTGTGGCTCGGAAATCCAATGGCATTTGCACTCTCCCATCCCCCATTCTCAATCAATTGAGGGCATTTTTCCGAAGGGTGTCCTTGGATAGAACATACACCACATACAATCGGTCCTTGTATCTTCATTCCTTCGGCCATCTGAGACACAATAGAAGTAAGATTAGCTATCTGAGATTGAATATCGGATTGAGAACTTACCTCATTCAAGTGTTGCCGTGGGGGGTCCCTTTGCCCAAGTCCTTCATATTGTTGTGCATTTAGAGCACGGTTTGCAATTAGGGTCTTGGCCGACATAGGAGTTTTGTCCACCAATGCACCTCCCGCCGAAGCATCGAGCATTTGCCTTTCAATGGGAAGAAGGCCCTCATAGAAATATTGAAGGAGAAGCTCCTCCTTCATTTGATGTTGAGGACATGATGCAACAAGGGCTTTAAAACGCTCGTAGTATGCCGGAAAAGATTCTCCTTGACTTTGTTGGATTCCGCTAATTTTCTTCCTCAAGAGAATGACTCTTGAAGTAGGGAAGAACTTCTCCAAGAACGCTCTCTTCATGCTCTCCCAAGAAGTAACGGTCCCGGGTGCCAATTCATAAAGCCAATCGTTAGCTTTTTCCACAAGAGAGAATGGAAAAGCTTTCATCATTAGAATGTTCCCATCGACATTTATGGGTGTCATGCTCGAACAAACAACCTCGAACTCCTTGAGATGCTTGTTGGGATCTTCCATGGAAAGCCCATGGTATTTCGGAATGTGGTGCAACAAGCTTGACATCAACTCGAATTCATCGGTCTTGCCTTGGGCAGCCGCGGGGTATTGAATGCATAATGGTGCGGCATTGGCCAACCCCGAGGCCGAAAGCTCTTTAATGGTCCGATTGTCCGCTGCCATAACTTCTTCTTCCACACTTTCAAACTCAGATTCGGCCTCTGAACTTGAACTAGGTTCACTAGGTTCACTAGGTTCGGGATGCCTCCTCTTTCTTCTCAAATCACGTTCAAAATCGTCGTTAAAGTCCAAGATATGTGCATGCACAGTTTGAGAACTCCGCGTCATGCACTAGTACCTAAACCAAGAAAACAAAACAAAATAAGAAAACTAGGTAAATTACACTAAAAACATACGGCAAAAACACAAGGGATTAGCAATTTTGCTAATCCCCGGCAACGGCGCCAAAATTTGATGCGAAAATAGTTAAACACACAAATTAAACCCTATGGATGACAATTGTAGTAAATGAGCAAATAGGGATCGTTCTAGACCGGGGATTAACTAGGGATGCTAATCAATGTGAAATTGACTCAAAAACGTAAGAACACAATATAAAACACTTACTAGACTCAAAGAATGCAAAACTAAACTTTAAAACACTAAGACAAACCAAAAGACTCAAAACAACACAAACACACTCAAATCTGCCTAAAAACCACTTTCTGGGCAGATTTGAGCACAAACACAAATTTGGACGAAATTAAGTAATAACTTGACTCAAGAATGTAAAAACACTAAACTAAAACACTAAACTAACTCAAAGAATGTAAAACTAAACACTTAAAACATTAAACTAAATTGATTTCTAACTAAATTTGACATTAAAGTAAAGGGGGATTTAGATTTATACGAAAATTGAAATAACAAAACAAGTTAATAAACGAAACAGATTGTAAAACGAATTTGAGAAACAAGATGATGGATGGATTAGTTAGAGGTCCATTCTCCACACATGACACATTTATATATGAATCGATTCTCCAATTGTTTTTCATTAACTATGATGCTCAACACCCCAAGTTAACCGTGATGCACTAATTAACTCTCAAATTTTCCTTAAGTTATTGAATTGGATGATGCATGCGACAATTCAAATCATTCTCCAATGGTTCTCAACATGAATGCATAGAAGAGATACAATGAGAGATCGTTATGCTCTATGAAAATTATAAGTGTTGACGAGGCAATTGTAACTATGAATGCATGATACTTTTGCCAAGAATTCAATTAACGCGGTTGTGACTAGCAACCTTCACTACTCATGTTTATAAACTTGTGACGATTAGGTGAAACTCGTTTATAAACTAGCATCGAGTTTATGCATGAAGACTAAGTATGCATCCCTAATCAACATACAAAAACAAGTCTTTAATAAACATGATAATTGAATTGCAATCACAAATTAACAAATCACAATTGGAAGAAATCAATTCATATTTCAAACATATCCATGGCTTCAAACTTTCCCCTAACTAATTAGGGGTTTAGCCACTCATGATTACAACAAACTTAGAGAGTAATAACAAAGTAAACATTGAAAACAAGAATCGAAGTACACCTAAAAATTCCAACAACTCAATCTTGAATTGTATGAACGTTTAGGCCTCTTCTCCTCTAGTTGCTGCGGCACAAGGGGTTTTGGTGATTTTTGGGGGTTATGGATGATGTAGAAGGATGTGTTTAGGGTAGGGATGGATGTAGGGGAAGGTAAGGAGTGTTTTTGGGCAGAAAATATGAAGAATGGTGAAGTATGGTAGTGCTAGAGAGAGGGGAGGAATTTCTGGCGTGAATGAATGTGTATGAGAGATGGTTTTCTGAAATCGAAGAGTGTGTGTTTTGTGGCTGCAATGCATGCTTATTTATAGGTGAAATGGGGGGAACATGATGACTAGGAATTAGGTGGAAAGCTGAAATGGTGATGGGAGATGCATGTGGCAGAAATGCATGTGATTAAAGGGTGGGAATGCATGTGTTTTGACAGAAAATAAAAGGGAATGTTGGAAATCTGGAATGGGAACCCACGGCATGGTTGTTTTCTGGTGGTGAATGGGTTTATGTTTGAATGGTGCATGTGGGTTGATTATTTAAAGGGAGTGCATGTGGAATAAAGGTTGGAATGAACATGAAATGCACAGTTTTGAGAGATGATTAGGGATGCATGTGTTGAATGATTATGGGTGTATGTGTGAATGTGGTTGAATGATTAAAGTGTAAATGATTAATGAATGGTTCTTTGTTGATGGTGGAAATCTGAAATGATTAAGTGGAATGTGCATGTGGCTGTAATGATGGTGTTTTGCACGGCAATGATGGAGAAAGAATGTGTGGATGTATGGTTGTGTTGGTGATGAATGTGAACTCTTTGTTCTTCATTTTCATTCCTTTGGTCTTCAATTTCGTCCATCTACTTGGCTTTAAGCATATGCAATCCATTCCAATCTCTAATTTGCTCCAAAAGGCTCTGAAAGGCATCCTTTTGCATCCTTAGCCATATGAACCTATAAACACACGAAAATGACTTTAAACACTAAATTAAGTAAGAAAACACAACATAAATGCATAAGAACTAGCTAACAAAGGCGCATAAATATGCTTCTATCACACTCCCAGCAAAGCCTTTCGAAATACTCAATTCTTTCTTCTTCCCCAAAGATGATACCAGATGCCTGGAGTACATATGACCCAGGAGGAAACGGCGGATTGATGATAGGAGCATATTCATGCGACTTAAATGGCTTGTTCTCGTGCATTTACGTTATGTTTCTTTAGTTATTTTAGTACTTTAAGCTATTTTCGTGTGTTTGTAGGTTCAAAGGGCTAAAGGAGCAAAAAGATGCATTTTGGAGCACTTTTGGGCTAAGGATAGATAGCTTATGCTTGGAGCCAAAGTGTTGGACGAAATTGAAGACCTAATTGAAGACCAAAGTGTTGGAACCTTGTTCCCTTTAGTTTTAGGACATTTAAACCTTTCCTATATCCTTAGTCGTGCATAACATTCCAACATTCCACTCCTTCATTTCAGCCACACTCCCACATATCATAACTTATCATTCACCACTTATCACTCACCACTTATCATTCACCACTTATCATATCACCACTTATCATATCATCCACTTATCATATCATTCACTTATCTTATCATTCACTTATCATATCATTCACTTATCATAACCATACACTTATCACTTATCACAACAACAACCTTGCACATGCACATTCATCCACATGCATCTTCCATAAATCAAATCAGCCACATCCACATGCACTTATTCCACTTCATCATTACACCACATTCTCTATCTTTAATCCACATGCATTTCCAGCTTTGCACATGCATTCCCACATGCATTTCCACCCACATGCAACCATAATCATTCATACCTAACAGCCACATGCATTCACTCTTCATAAATCAGCCACATGCATTCAATCATTCACTCCACACTCATTGCACATGCATTCCCTTTCATTTCTGTCAAAGCACATGCATTCCCACCCTTTAATCACATGCATAAATCAGCCACATGCATCTCCCATCACCATTTCAGATTTCCACCAAGTTCCAAGCTGTCATGTTCCCTCTCTTTCTCCCTATAAATACCATACACACTTCACACAACATTCATTCATTCATTCTCATTCACTCTTCCATATTCCAGAAATTCGTCAAAACCTCTCCACACCCTTGCAGCAGCCACCAAAACACTTTTCTCCTCCATTGCAGCCACTCCAACCACTCCCCAAACCATTCACACCATCAAACTATCCTTAGACCTTGTGCTACAACGAAGAGGAAGATAAGAGGGCCTAAACGTTCATACAATTCAAGTTTGAGTTGTTGGAATGTTTAGGTGTTTCTTTGATTTCAATGTTTAATTTCAATACTCTTTGTTTTGTACGAATGAGGAATGGAAGAGAAGAGGGCCTAAACGTTCATACAATTCAAGTTTGAGTTGTTGGAATGTTTAGGTGTTTCTTTGATTCCAATGTTTAAATTCAACTAAACCCCCCTTGGCTAGGGGGGAATTCGAAATATATGTTTATGCTTGCATTTTCATTTGATTACTTCTAATTGCGTTTCATAAGTTGTGGATTCAATTCGTTTAACTGTTTGATTGATAACTTATTTATGTATGTTTATTGAGAGTGCACACTTAATTTTCATGCATAAATATGACGCTAGAATATAAGTGAGTTTTACCTAATAGTTACGAACTTATATTCACAAGTAGTGGAGGTTGCTTATAAACAATCGCGTTAAACGAATTCTTGGCATAAGTTTCATGCGTATTCCATAGTAACGAATGCCTCGTCAACACTTATAATTTTCATAGAGCGTAATGATTCTTGCTTGTATCTCTATTATGCAATCATGTAGGGGACTTGTGGGGAATGTTTTGGGTTGTCGTATGCAATCATCCAATTCAATAACGTTAGGAAGATTTGAAAGTTAATTTAAGCGGACCTAATTAACTTGGAGCATTGAGAATTCATGGTTTATTGAAATGCAATTGGAAATCATTTTATTATGCAAGTGTAACATGTGTGGAGATGAACCCCTTAGCTAGCATTCATCCATACTTTCATCATATTCATATTTACATTCTGCTTTAATTACAATTTGTTCATTTAGTTTAATTTCGTCAAAACTCAATCCCCCTTTACTTTATTGTCCAATTTAGTTAGAAAGTGTCTTAGTTTATGTTTCTAAGTGTTTTGATTCAATTTATTACATAATTTCGTCCAAATTCACCAAAGTGCTCAAAACTGCCCAGAAAGTGTTTTTAAGGCAGTTTTGAGTGTTTTGGGTGATGTTTGAGTCTTTTGGTTTGTTTTAGTGTTTTAAAGTTTAGTTTTGCATTCTTTGAGTCTAGTATAGAGTTTTATATTGTGTTTTTACGTTTTTAAGTCAAATCCAAGTGATTAACAATCCCTCCTAATCCCCGGTCCAGAACGATCCCTACTTATACTTATACTACAATTGTCAAAAAGAGGGTTTAATTTGTGTGCGTATAAATCTCGCATCAATTGAAGCATGTGCTGATTCATTCACCGCTTCTTCAAAGCAAAGGTATCTCATATCATCAAGGTCAAAAGCAAAAGTATCTCATATCATGCTCTTTCCCTGTCCTTTTCTTTGTCCTTGTTCTTACTCGCATGGCAAAGTGAAAGAAGCAATCAGCCGGCACTTGGAGTCAGTCTTCCGATCTGGTTCCGACTGCCTGGAATTTATTCCTGGTTGCTTACCTAGCGTTGCTCTCGAGTAGTCATCTTCAACGGTTGATACACTTCCAGAGAAGGGACCACTCCTGCAAAGATTGAACAAAGAAACAGATAACAGGAGGAAGCTCAGACCTTCGGGGGAGACCCTAAAGGGAATCCTGCTGCCCAATTCAAGAGTAAGCCTGTGGAATCATCAAGATCAACCCATGCAATCACCAAGGAGAAGAGGGAATTTACACTCCATAACCAGATTTGCGTCCCTAAACTCTTCTCTTTGTTAGTTACATTCTGCTATGTTTAGTATGTTTAAGTGCTTTTTGTGTGTTTACTTATGTTTTGTGTGAATCTATGCTTAAAACATTGAGGACAATGTTTGATTTAAGTGTGGGGGGGTAACTAAGTATATTTAATGCAAATTCGTGGGATTTTATCACCCATTACTTCAAATGTTGTTCCTTGCTGTTTTAAGGTGTTTTTAAGTTGTTTTAGAGTGTTTTTAGTATGTTTTGTTTTATAACTTCGAAAATCACATAAAAATTTGAAAAACATGTTTTGAAAAGCCTAAAAAGAGTGTTTTGAGTCGTTTTTGTGTGTTTGTGTCTTAGGGTACCTTCCAACACAATGATAAGGATTTGGTTTGTAATTACATGACGGTTAAAAAGAGTTATAAACATAGAGAAAAGTTTGATTTACTCTTGGTATATGCTTGGTTATGGTTATAATGTATGACTTCACATGCAATCATAAAAGAAAAATTCGTTTTTGTAACATGCTTGAAGGAAGGAACTCAAACAAACGCTACAACCCTGTGAGACTCGAGCCATTACCTTCTTTGGAGAGTTATTTTCTGTGATTCTTTGTTTTCTAAAGTTGTTGCATGATCTCATTATTCCTTGCTTGGTTGCTACTTAGAATGCAATTGTATCATGATAGAACTAAATGCTAGAACTTATATCCGTTTCATTCAAAGCATGACATTGAATTGCATAACATATATCAAGATGAAGTTGTGTAGTTGCCACCATAGCCAAATAGCCTTACTTCCCATATTTCGTATATATTAGTTTTAACCCTGTTGAGCCTCGTTTAGCCTATTTTCTTTGCTAACCACATCACCCCTTACCTAGCCTAGAGTAGGACAATCCGTACCCTTGTTCTTGAAGTATAGTGAGCATGACTTAATTGAATTCCTTTTGAGTTACATTTTGCAAGAAAATGAGTGTGGGGGAGGGAAAGTTTGTTCTTAAGTTTGTATGTTTTGAGAGTCAAAAGAAAAGAAAAAACTTGTGAAAAACATATGAGAACCAAAAAGAAGAAGAAAAGAAAGAAAAAGAATGAAAATAAGTGAGAATGGACTCACAAGTGTGATTGTTGAAGAAAGGGCCCAAAAAGTTTGAATATGGCCTTAAGTTTTGTGTGACTTCCCCTTGGGTGTTTGATAGAAGCATATTTATGCGCCTTTGTTAGCTAGTTCTTATGCATTTATGTTGTGTTTTCTTACTTAATTTAGTGTTTAAAGTCATTTTCGTGTGTTTATAGGTTCATATGGCTAAGGATGCAAAAGGATGCCTTTCGGAGCCTTTTGGAGCAAATTAGAGATTGGAATGGATTGCATATGCTTAAAGCCAAGTAGATGGACGAAATTGAAGACCAAAGGAATGAAAATGAAGAACAAAGAGTTCACATTCATCACCAACACAACCATACATCCACACATTCTTTCTCCATCATTGCCGTGCAAAACACCATCATTACAGCCACATGCACATTCCACTTAATCATTTCAGATTTCCACCATCAACAAAGAACCATTCATTAATCATTTACACTTTAATCATTCAACCACATTCACACATCACCCATTCACCTTTGTGCCATGCTTCTACCTTTGTTCAAGCCCTTCCACATAACCTGCCTTCATTCATTCAGAAAATGCATTCCTTGCCGTGGCTTACATGCACTTCCCACTACCTTTCATTTCAGCCAAATCACATGCATTCCCACATGCATTTCCACCCACATACACCCATAATCATTCAACACATGCATCCATAATCATCTCTCAAAACCGTGCATTTCATGTTCATTCCAACCTTTATTCCACATGCACTCCCTTTAAATATGATGCGAGATTTATACGCACACAAATTAAACCCTCTTTTCGTCAAATTGTAGTATATGTATAAGTAGGGATCGTTCTGGACCGGGGATTAGGAGGGATTGTTAATCACTTGGATTTGACTCAAAAACGTAAAATAACAATATGAATGTATTTCTAACTAATCTAACACTTTAAAATAAATGGGGGATTGGTTTTGGATGAATTTAAACTAAAACAGAAACTTGGAATTAAAACAGATTCTAAAAACGAAATTAATGAAATAGAATGATGAACAACTAGTTAGAGGGTTCCTTATCCACACATGAACATAAGCATATAAATTGACTCCCAGTTATGACTTCAACAAACGATGAATGACAATGCTCCAAGTTAATTAGGTTTGCTTAAACTAACTTTCAGATTTCCCTAGATTCATTGGATTGAATGGGATACGCATTACAACCAAATTATTCCTAATCAAAGTCCCTAACCATGGAATACGCATGATAGAGACATTCAACAAAGATCATTAAGTTCAACGGAAATCATAAACATCGACTAGGCATTCATAACTATGGAATACGCATGTTAATCCAGCCTAGGGTTTACTAAACACAATCGTGACTAGCGATCTTTACTACTCATGAATATAAGTTCATAACGATTAGGTGAAATTCCCTTATATCCTAGCATCAAGTTTAGACATGCAAATTAAGTGTCGACCCTCAACCCACATACATAAACAAGTTCTTAATCAAAATAGAAAAGTAACCCACATCTAAAGTTCATGAATTCATAACTGGAGTAAATCAAATCATAACCAACATATGTCCATGGCTTCAAATTCGCCTCTAAAAAAGAAATTAGTTTCACATGTTTAACATAATTGAATAACAAGTTAAATTAAACATGAAAACAGAAACAAGAAAAGAAAGAACAAATGGATGGAAAGTTAGCTACGGGGTTCATCTCCACATATGTTATACTTGCATAATAAAATGATTTCCAATTGCATTTCAATAAATCATTAATTCTCAACGCCCCGGGTCAATTAGGTCCGCTTAAATTAACCGTCAAGTTTTCCTTAAGTTAATGAATTGGATGGGTTAGCGCAACGCAATTCACAACATTCTCCAAAAGTCCTTTACGTAAAAAGCACAATAAAGATACAATCAAAGATCATTAAGCATCATGAAAACTATAAGTGTTGACGAGGCATTCGTTACTATGGAATACGCATGAAACTTATGCCAAGAATTCGTTTAACGCGATTGTTTATAAGCAACCTCCACTACTTGTGAATATAAGTTCGTAACTATTAGGTGAAACTCACTTATATTCTAGCGTCATATTCATTCAAACGGTTAAACAAATTGAATCCACAACTTATGAAACGCAATTAGAAGTAATCAAATCAAAATGCAAGCATAAACATATATTTCGAATCCCCCCTAGCTAAAGGGGGTTTAGTTTATTATAACTTTGAAATCAAAGAAATACCTAAACATTCCAACAACTCAAACTTGAATTGTATGAACGTTTAGGCACTCTTCTCTTCCATTCCTCATACGTACAAACAAAGAGAATTGAATTTAAACATTGAAATCAAAGAAACACCTAAACATTCCAACAACTCAAACTTGAATTGTATGAACGTTTAGGCACTCTTCTCTTCCTCGTTGTTGTAGCACAAGGTCTAAGGATAGTTTGATGGTGTGAATGGTTTGGGGAGTGGTGTTTGGATTAATAGGGAAATGGAAAAATGGTGTTTGGATTACAAGGGAACTCACGGCAAAGAGAAGGAATGGAAGTGTTTGTGGTGTGTTGTGTATGAAATGAGATGTTCATGAATGAATGAATGCAAGGGTATTTATAGGAGTAGTGGAGGGAACATATGGCTATGTCATTTGTAGGTGAAGTAGGTGGATGTTGTAGGTGAAGTAGGTGGATGTTGTAGGTGAAGTGGATGTTGTAGGTGAAGTGGGTGGATGTTGTAGGTGAAGTGGGTGGATGTTGTAGGTGAAGTGGGTGGATGTTGTAGGTGAAGTAGGTGGATGTTGTAGGTGAAGTGGATGTTGTAGGTGAAGTAGGTGGATGTTATGTTAAGTGATAAGTGATAAGTGATATGATATGTGGTTATGATATGATAAGTGGTTAAGTGGTGATGATAAATGATAAGTGATTAAGTGATATGATATGTGGTGATGATAAGTGATAAGTGCATGTGGGTTAACTAATGAAGGAAATGCATGTGCAATGACAATGTGTTAGAATGGATGTGTGTTATGCATGGCATGATTGGGATTAGGAAAGGTTTAAATGTCCTAAAACTAAAGAGAACAAGGTTCCAACACTTTGGCTCCAATTAGGTCTTCAATTTCGTCCAACACTTTGGCTTCAAGCATAAGCTATCCGTCCTTAGCCCAAAAGTGCTCCAAAAGTCTCCAAAATGCATCTTTTTGCTCATTTAGCCCTTTGGACCTACAAACACACGAAAATAGCTTAAAGTACTAAAATAACTAAAGAAACATAACGTAAATGTACGAGAACAAGCCATTTAAGTCGCATAAATATGCTCCTATCAAAATAATCAACCCACATGCACCATTCAAACATAAACCCATTCACCACCAGAAAACAACCATGCCGTGGGTTCCCATTCCAGATTTCCAACATTCCCTTTTATTTTCTGTCAAAACACATGCATTCCCACCCTTTAATCACATGCATTTCTGCCACATGCATCTCCCATCACCATTTCAGCTTTCCACCTAATTCCTAGTCATCATGTTCCCCCCATTTCACCTATAAATAAGCATGCATTGCAGCCACAAAACACACACTCTTCCATTTCAGAAAACCATCTCTCATACACATTCATTCACGCCAGAAATTCCTCCCCTCTCTCTAGCACTACCATACTTCACCATTCTTCATATTTTCTGCCCAAAAACACTCCTTACCTTCCCCTACATCCATCCCTACCCTAAACACATCCTTCTACATCATCCATAACCCCCAAAACTCACCAAAACCCCTTGTGCCGCAGCAACTAGAGGAGAAGAGGCCTAAACGTTCATACAATTCAAGATTGAGTTGTTGGAATTTTTAGGTGTACTTCGATTCTTGTTTTCAATGTTTACTTTGTTATTACTCTCTAAGTTTGTTGTAATCATGAGTGGCTAAACCCCTAATTAGTTAGGGGAAAGTTTGAAGCCATGGATATGTTTGAAATATGAATTGATTTCTTCCAATTGTGATTTGTTAATTTGTGATTGCAATTCAATTATCATGTTTATTAAAGACTTGTTTTTGTATGTTGATTAGGGATGCATACTTAGTCTTCATGCATAAACTCGATGCTAGTTTATAAACGAGTTTCACCTAATCGTCACAAGTTTATAAACATGAGTAGTGAAGGTTGCTAGTCACAACCGCGTTAATTGAATTCTTGGCAAAAGTATCATGCATTCATAGTTACAATTGCCTCGTCAACACTTATAATTTTCATAGAGCATAATGATCTCTCATTGTATCTCTTCTATGCATTCATGTTGAGAACCATTGGAGAATGATTTGAATTGTCGCATGCATCATCCAATTCAATAACTTAAGGAAAATTTGAGAGTTAATTAGTGCATCACGGTTAACTTGGGATGTTGAGCATCATAGTTAATGAAAAACAATTGGAGAATCGATTCATATATAAATGTGTCATGTGTGGAGAATGGACCTCTAACTAATCCATCCATCATCTTGTTTCTCAAATCCGTTTATACAATCTGCCTAGTTTATTAACTTGTTTTATTTAATTTAATTTCGTAAAAACCTTAATCCCCCTTTACTTTAGTGTCCAACTTAGTTAGAAAGTGTCTTAGTTTATGTTTCTAAGTGTTTTGATTCAATTTATTTCCCAATTTCGTCCAAATTCACCAAAGTGCTCAAAACTGCCCAGAAAGTGATTTTAAGGCAGTTTTGAGTGTTTTGGGTGATGTTTGAGTCTTTTGGTTTGTTTTAATGTTTTAAGTGTTTAGTTTTACATTCTTTGAGTTAGTTTAGTGTTTTATATTGTGTTTTTACGTTCTTGAGTCAAGTTATTACATAAATTCGTCCAAATTTGTGTTTGTGCTCAAATCTGCCCAGAAAGTGGTTTTTAGGCAGATTTGAGTCTTTTGGTTTGTCTTAGTGTTTTAAAGCTTAGTTTTGCATTCTTTGAGTCTAAGTTAGTATTTCATATTGTTATTTTACGTTTTTGAGTCAAATCCAAGTGGTTAACAATCCCTCCTAATCCCCGGTCTAGAACGATCCCTACTTATACATATACTACAATTTGACGAAAAGAGGGTTTAATTTATGCGCGTATAAATCTTGCATCAGTGTTCAAAGTTGACTTCTGCGTTCTAAAGGGAATTCTAAGTGCCTAATTCAATACTTTGCTCACTATTGCTTAAAGAACGTTTGTTTTCCCTATCCTTTCATTGTTAGCCAACTCCCCAAGCCCCGTTACAACCTTTGACTTCTATCTTGATCGTTATGTGTTCAATAATGTGGAGTTTGGAATTGATATGAGCTTATGGAATCACTGGTTCTCGTTCTAAGTAGTAGCATGATATGAGATACTTTTGCTTTTGACCTTGATGATATGAGATACCTTTGCTTTGAAGAAGCGGTGAATGAATCAGCACATGCTTCAATCCGCCGTTTCCTCCTGGGTCATATGTACTCCAGGCATCTGGTATCATCTTTGGGGAAGAAGAAAGAATTGAGTATTTTGAAAGGCTTTGCTGGGAGTGCGCCCTCAGAGGTGAGGGAGAGTTGGGCATTTTCTTCAGGTTTGCCCTGCCATAAAAGACGAAGGTCGACATATATAGAGATAATATCAAGTGGTGGTACTTTTTACCCTTGTCGACAAACGTTTTGATCCCGCAAATCCGGCTCTTTGAAATAGTGGCGCCTCTTCGATCTTTGAATACGCCTCTTCGATTTCTGAGCAGGCGCCCCTTCGATTTCTGAACGACGCCCCTTCGCTTTCTGAACGACACGTGGTAGTGCAGATGCGGCTCCTTTTGACAAAGCTGCACGCGTCTTCTGAAAAGCAGAGAAAGCGTCGCCGAACTTTGCCCTTGTCGGCTAAAGATGTGTAGATGCGATGATGACCTCCACGTGTTTTCAGCTTTGTCAGAAATCTTTTGACAAAGTTGAACGCGTTTTCTTGAAAAGCCGAGGGGGCGTCGCCTAAATTACGCCGGAAAATCCGGCTCTTTGAATCGGTGGATGCGTCGTCTTGGCTTTTTATAGAGCTATCAATCACCCCAACACACACACTCTGAAGATTTCCCATTCCTGAAACTCGACTCCGGCCCTTTGTGAAATTTTAACTCCATCCACCCCTTCTCTTTGAACATCGTTGAAAAAAAATGGCGAACTCATCGAACCTTAGCTTAGATTTGAGTCTCAGCAGCGATCCGGTTGCGCCCCGTCAAGGTAATGTATGGCGCCCTTCTTTTTTATCTTCTAACGGTCCTCTTTCAGGTGAAGACTCTGTGATGCAGGACGCCACAACAGCTACAATAGTAGCTAAAAACCTCCTCACTCCAAAAGATAGTAGGCTGCTGTCAGGACGGTCCGATGAGTTGGCCGTTCAAGAGTCCCTCGCACTTAGTGTTCAGTGTGCGAGTTCTGTGTCCAACATGGGCCAACGCCTGCTTGCTCGGTCCCGCCAAGTGGAATCGTTGATGGCAGAGGTGGAAAGACTTAAGCAAGAGATCCAGCAGATTAAGTACGAGAATAGAAGTTTGCATGTGCTTGCAAATAACTATTCGTCGGGGATGAAGAGGAAGCTTGATGAGCTGCAAGAATCTGAGGGTCGAATTCACAGTGACCGTCAAAGGCTTGCGTCTTATCTCCAGAGGCACCTTTTTCCTGGGTCATCCAGCGCTTGGCCAAGTATTGAGGCCTGGAATGCTCTAGCTCCGATGCCTCCCGCTCCGATGGCTTCCGCTCCGATGCCTCCCGCTTCTATGCCTCCCGCTTCTATGCCTTCCGCTTCTGCGCCTCGTAGTGGGGCTTCACGCAAACAACCTTTGTGAAGCTCCACCTTTCTCCATGTTTAGTATCTTTCTTTCTCTCTTTTTTTTTATTTTTTTATTTTATTTTTTTTTTTATTAACATAAATAAAATCAAACGGCATGGAATTGGTCCTTGAATGGAAGGTGATACTTGAAGTGAACCGGCAATGGTTTGAATTCTAGTGTAGGTGCCTGATTCATAAAAAACAGCAAGTTAGTATAAAATGTAAAGGAATTTGAAAAAAACTTACTTGTTTTGTCCGACAAGAACTCAATGACAAACACCACTCCTTTGAAAGTTTCAGGGATATTGGACTTGGCCAGATTGCAAGTGATGGTTATGACTTGTCCAATGTCATCAAATTTAACTTCTTTGGATTTTGTGGTTTCAAGAACGTCCTCTTTGATGAATTCATGACATTCCCTACTTGTCACCTTTGAAAGGGCTTCCAAGATGTCTTTTTCACCTTCTTCTTCCTTGGAAGTCATGAATCTGCAAGGAATAGGGATACTTGTTGGAACGGGGTTAAAAATAATAAAATTTGGAACAACCATACCTGTATTAGATGGCATAGGAGCAATAGGTGCCTCCGGTAAAGGTGTTTCCACCCTTTCCGTGGGTTGGGTGTATTCCTCTTCCTTGTGATTTGATTTTGATGGTTGAGGGTCCGTTCGAACCTCCTTGTCACTTCTCAACATGATAGCATTGGTGTTTTCAAATTCTCCCTTCTGATTTGCAATGGTTGAACTAGGGAGTTCGCCTTGGTCTCGAAACTGTCCTACGAACTCCGCGATCTGCCCAATTTGCTTATCCAAATGGTCCAACCTTTGTGGTGGCTGCATAGGCGTTGAATAGAACTCCTCATATGGCTGCCAATATCCTTCTTGTTGAGCCTCATTGTCTTGATTTTGTGAGCCCTGCACCAAACAAATTAATTCATTAAGCTTTTGATTATAATCTATTGACGAACTTGAGTTTGGTTGGGCATATTGAATATGAGGTTGTGGTGGCTGCCAATATCCTCCTTGTTGAGCATTTTGTGGTTCCCACCACATAGAGTTTGAATGATCACTCCAATCCGAATTGTAAGTATTGGAAAACACGTTATTCCTTGATTGAAGATTAAATATATCAACTCTTTGCATTTGGGACCTTTCCATGAGCTGTGACAAAAGAGAAGCGTTATCAAGTGCCATGTTGTTCTTAACAAACAAAACACAAATAAAAACTAAATCTAAAAGACAATACAGAAACAAACAATCCAAGGGATTAGCAAATTTTCTAATCCCCGGCAACGGCGCCAAAATTTGATGCGTGATTTATACGCACACAAATTAAACCCTCTTTTCGTCAAATTATAGTATATGTATAAGTAGGGATCGTTCTGGACCGGGGATTAGGAGGGATTGTTAATCACTTGGATTTGACTCAAAAACATAAAAACACAATATAAAACACTAAACTAGACTCAAAGAATTCAAAAATACTTTAAAACATAAACTAAACAGATTCTAAGCATTAAAGAACAAGAAAGTAAAGGGGGGTTTAGGTTTTACGAAAATTGAAATAACGAAACAAGTTAATAAACTAGACAGAATGTAAATATGAATGTGATGGAATTGAATGGATGAATGCTAGCTAAGGGGTTCATCTCCATACATGTTATACTTGCATAATAAAACGATTTCCAATTGCATTTCAATAAATCATTAATTCTCAACACTCCAAGTTAATTAGGTCCGCTTAAATTAACCGTCAAGTTTTCCTTAAGTTAATGAATTGGATGATTGCATACGACAACCCAAAGCATTCCTCACAAGTTCCCTACATGAATTGCATAATAGAGATACAAGCAAGAATCATTAAGTTCTTTGAAAACTATAAGTGTTGACGAGGCATTCGTTACTATGATTGCATGAAACTTATGCCAAGAATTCGTTTAACGCGATTGTTTATAAGCAACCTCCACTACTTGTGAATATAAGTTCATAACGATTAGGTGAAATTCACTTATATTCTAGCGTCAAATTCATGCATGAAAATTAAGTGTGCACTCTCAATAAACATACATAAATAGGTTATCAATAAAACAGTTAAACAAATTGAATTCACAACTTATGAAACGTAATTAGAAGTAATCAAATCAAAATGCAAGCATAAACATATATTTCGAATCACCCCCTAGCTAAAGGGGGGTTTAGTTCCTCATACAAAACAAAGAGAATTGAAATTAAACATTGAAATCAAAGAAACGCCTAAACATTCCAACAACTCAAACTTGAATTGTATGAACGTTTAGGCTCTCTTCTCTTCCTCTTTATTGTAGCATAAGGTCTAGGGATAATTGGTTTGGGGGATGGAAGTGTGGAATGGAAGAGGAGTGGTGGAGAAGTGGAAGGGGAATGGAAAAATGGTGTTTGGATTATAAGGGGAGAGATGGGAAGCTCACGGCTAGGGAAGGGAGAATGTGTTTGTAATGTGTTGTGTATGAAATGAGATGTCCAAGAATGAATGAATGCAAGGGTATTTATAGGAGTAGTGGAGGGAACATATGGCTATGTCATTTGTAGGTGAAGTAGGTGGATGTTGTAGGTGAAGTAGGTGGATGTTGTAGGTGAAGTGGGTGGATGTTGTAGGTGAAGTAGGTGGATGTTATGTTAAGTGATAAGTGATAAGTGATATGATATGTGGTTATGATATGATAAGTGGTTAAGTGGTGATGATAAGTGATAAGTGATTAAGTGATATGATATGTGGTGATGATAAGTGATAAGTGCATGTGGGTTAACTAATGAAGGAAATGCATGTGCAATGACAATGTGTTAGAATGGATGTGTGTTATGCATGGCATGATTGGGATTAGGAAAGGTTTAAATGTCCTAAAACTAAAGAGAACAAGGTTCCAACACTTTGGCTCCAATTAGGTCTTCAATTTCGTCCAACACTTTGGCTTCAAGCATAAGCTATCCGTCCTTAGCCCAAAAGTGCTCCAAAAGTCTCCAAAATGCATCTTTTTGCTCCTTTAGCCCTTTGGACCTACAAACACACGAAAATAGCTTAAAGTACTAAAATAACTAAAGAAACATAACGTAAATGTACGAGAACAAGCCATTTAAGTCGCATAAATATGCTCCTATCAAATACCCCCACACTTAGCTTTTGCTAGTCCTCGAGCAAAACAGAAAAACAAAACAAAAAGAACAAAACACAACCTACACCTTCCAACAATCGTATCAGGGACTTCCAATGCACATGACAAGTTAAAAATCATTATTCTCACAGATTTGAGCCATCTTTACACTTAAGTACATTCTTAATCATAGTCACCACATACTAGTTCACAATTAAGCAATTAAAACACATTTCAAATGTAGTAACATGCCTTTAGAGAATTCCCTCAATTTCTTACTAGATGTACTCTCGTTTTTCACACAGATTTTCTGACTACACACCCTATACTAGGTATATGTGAGAAGATTGATGTAAACATGTAGACGAACACTCACATATGTTATAATAAGGAAAGCATTTTCTGGAGTTAATAAGCATGTTTAGATATGATCTCATGAATGGAATGCTACTACTTAGACGCGAGAACCAGTGACACCATAAGCTCATACCAAGTTCAAACTCCACAATTGAAATACATAACACTCAATATAGAAGTCAAAGGGTAGTAACGGGGCTAGGGTATTGGCTAACAATGAAAGGTGAAGGATAAACAAACATTCTTAAAGCAATAGTGAGCAAAGTATTGAATTAGACACTTAGAATTCCCTTAAGAACGCAGAAGTCAACTTTGAACACCCAAGGGAAAATCACACAAAACTTAGGGCCATATTCAACTTTTTGGACCCTTTCTTCAACCATCAACGCTCGTGAGTTCATTCTTACTTATTTTCACTCCTTTTTTTTTTTTTTTTTTTTTTTTTCTTTTCTTCTTTTTCTTTTGAATCTCAAAACATACATATAAACGTAAGAACAAACTTTTACTCCCCCACACTCATTTTCTTGCATAATGTAACTCAAAAGGAATTCATTTAAGTCATGCTCACTAAACTTTAAGAACAAGGGTATAGGAAAGTCCTACTCTATGCTAGGTAAGGGGTGATGTGGGTAAACAAGGAATAAAGGCAAAACGAGGCTCAACGGGGTTAAAACTTACAACATATACGAAGTATGGGAAGTAAGGCTATTTGGCTATGGTGGTGGTCACTACACAACTTCTTCTTGAATATGTGTTATGCAAATCAATAACATGCTTTGAATGAAATGGGCATGAGTTCTAGCATTTGGAACTATATGATGAAACGCCTTCTAAGTAGTAACCAAGCAAAGAATAATGAGATCATGCAACGACTTTAGAAAACAAGAAATCACAGATTATACTCTCCAAAGAACGTTATAGGCTCAAGTCTCTCAGGGTTGTAGCGTTTGTTTGAGTTCCTTCCTTCAAGCATGTTACAAAAACGAATTTTTTTCTTTTATGATTGCATGTGAAGTCATACATTATAACCATAACCAAGCATATACCAAGAGTAAATCAAACTTTTCTCTATGTTTATAACTCTTCCTAACCGTCATGCAATTATAAACCAAATCCTTATCATTGTGTTGGAAGGTACCCTAAGACACAAACACACAAAAACGACTCTTAAAACAACTCTTTTTGGGTTTTTCAAAACAATTTTTCAAATTTTTATGGGATTTTCGGTTTAGTTTTGCATTCTTTGAGTCTAGTATAGTGTTTTATATTGTGTTTTTACGTTTTTGAGTCAGTTTCCAAGTGATTTGCAATCCCTCCTAATCCCCGGTTAAGAACGATCCCTACTTATACTTATACTACAATTGACAAAAAGAGGGTTTAATTTGTGTGCGTATAAATCTCGCATCAGATTTGAATGATGATATGCTTGAAAAAGTCATTACAAGTGGTGTAGAAGTCAAAACCAAGGGAGCAACATCCATGCAACCCCACGGCACAAATACACTATCCTATGCCATGCCTCCTAGTGAGGATTTTCTTGAAGTAGTTGCTGCCCTTGAGTCATCACCAATACATGATTGTAAGTTTCCTAACAAAGAGGCCATTCCCATTTCGACTAACAAGTTGCTTCCATCCATAATTCAGGCACCTATCCTTGAACTCAAACCTTTGCCAAGCCATTTGAAGTACATTTTCTTGGGAAAAAATGAGACACTGCCTGCCATCATATCATCATCCCTCACGGCACAAGAGGAGGAAAAACTCATGCATGTGTTGAAGGAGTACAAATCTGCCCTAGGATGGACATTGGCCGATATCAAAGGTATAAGCCCCACAACTTGTATGCATCACATATTTCTTGAGGAGGGGACCTGATAGGAGCATATTTATGCGACTTAAATGGCTTGTTCTCGTACATTTACGTTATGTTTCTTTAGTTATTTTAGTACTTTAAGCTATTTTCGTGTGTTTGTAGGTCCAAAGGGCTAAAGGAGCAAAAAGATGCATTTTGGAGACTTTTGGAGCACTTTTGGGCTAAGGACGGATAGCTTATGCTTGAAGCCAAAGTGTTGGACGAAATTGAAGACCTAATTGGAGCCAAAGTGTTGGAACCTTGTTCTCTTTAGTTTTAGGACATTTAAACCTTTCCTAATCCCAATCATGCCATGCATAACACACATCCATTCTAACACATTGTCATTGCACATGCATTTCCTTCATTAGTTAACCCACATGCACTTATCACTTATCATCACCACATATCATATCACTTAATCACTTATCACTTATCATCACCACTTAACCACTTATCATATCATAACCACATATCATATCACTTATCACTTATCACTTAACATATCATCCACCTACTTCACCTACAACATCCACTTCACCTACAACATCCACCTACTTCACCTACAACATCCACTTCACCTACAACATCCACCTACTTCACCTACAACATCCACCTACTTCACCTACAACATCCACTTCACCTACAACATCCACTTCACCTACAACATCCACCTACTTCACCTACAACATCCACCTACTTCACCTACAACATCCACCTACTTCACCTACAAATGACATAGCCATATGTTCCCTCCACTACTCCTATAAATACCCTTGCATTCATTCATTCATGGACATCTCATTTCATACACAACACATTACAAACACATTCTTCCTTCCCTAGCCGTGAGCTTCCCATCCATTCCCTTATAATCCAAACACCACTCCTCATCCATTTCCATAATTCCCCACTCCATTCCACATACACCTAAAGCCCTAAACATCTCCTTAGACCTTGTGCTACAACAACGAGGAAGAGAAGAGTGCCTAAACGTTCATACAATTCAAGTTTGAGTTGTTGGAATGTTTAGGTGTTTCTTTGATTTCAAAGTTTAAATTTAATTCTCTTTGTTTTGTATGTATGGGGAATGGAAGAGAAGAGTGCCTAAACGTTCATACAATTCAAGTTTGAGTTGTTGGAATGTTTAGGTGTTTCTTTGATTTCAAAGTTATGAGGAACTAAACCCCCTTTAGCTAGGGGTGATTCGAAACTATGTTTATATTTGCAATATGAATTGATTAACTTTCGTTGGAATTTCATAAGTTGTTGATTCAATTTGTTTAACCGTTTGATTGATAACTTATTTATGTATGTTTATTAAGAATGCGCGCTTAATTTTCATGCATGAATATGACGCTAGAATATAAGTGAATTTCACCTAATCGTTATGAACTTATATTCACAAGTAGTGGAGGTTGCTTATAAACAATCGCGTTAAACGAATTCTTGGCATAAGTTTCATGCGTATTCCATAGTAACGAATGCCTCATCAACACTTATAGTTTTCATGTTGCTTAATGATCTTTGATTGTATCTTTATTGTGCTGTTCACGTAAAGGACTTTTGGAGAATGTTGTGAATTGCGTTGCGCTAACCCATCCAATTCATTAACTTAAGGAAAACTTGACGGTTAATTTAAGCGGACCTAATTAACCCGGAGTGTTGAGTTTCATAATTTATCGAAAGACCAACTGAGAATCAATATTGTATGCAAGTGTAACATATGTGGAGATGACCCCCTTAGCCATTCTATCATCCATTCATTCCATTCCATCAAATTTGTTTTACAATCTGTTTAGTTTATTACTTGTTTTGTTATTTCAATTTTCGTATAAATCTAAATCCCCCTTTACTTTATTGTCCAATTTAGTTAGAAAGTATCTTAGTTTGTGTTTTTAAGAGTTTTGATTCAATTTATTTCCCAATTTCGTCCAAATTCACCAAAGTGCTCAAAACTGCCCAGAAAGTGTTTTTAAGGCAGTTTTGAGTGTTTTGGGTGATGTTTGAGTCTTTTGGTTTGTTTTAGTGTTTTAAAGTTTGGTTTTACATTCTTTGAGTCTAGTTTAGTGTTTTATATTGTGTTTTTATGTTTTTGAGTCAAATCCAAGTGATTAACAATCCCTCCTAATCCCCGGTCTAGAACGATCCCTACTTATACATATACTACAATTTGACAAAAAGAGGGTTTAATTTGTGCGCGTATAATTCTCGCATCAAATTTTGGCGCCGTTGCCGGGGATTAGAAAATTTGCTAATCCCTTGGATTGTTTGTTTCTGTATTGTCTTTTAGATTTAGTTTTTTTTTTTTTTTATTTGTGTTTTGTTTGTTAAGAACAACATGGCACTTGATAACGCTTCTCTTTTGTCACAGCTCATGGAAAGGTCCCAAATGCAAAGAGTTGATATATTTAATCTTCAATCAAGGAATAACGTGTTTTCCAATACTTACAATTCGGATTGGAGTGATCATTCAAACTCTATGTGGTGGGAACCTCAAAATGCTCAACAAGGAGGATATTGGCAGCCACCACAACCTCATATTCAATATGCCCAACCAAATTTAAGTTCGTCAATAGATTATAATCAAAAGCTTAACGAATTAATTTGTTTGGTGCAGGGCTCACAAAATCAAGACAATGAGGCTCGACAAGAAGACAAAAGGTTGGATCACTTGGAAAAGCAAATTGGGCAGATAGCGGAGTTCGTAGGACAATTTTGCGACCAAGGCAAACTCCCTAATTCAACCATTGTAAATCCGAAGGGAGGATTTGAAGCACCTTTGCCGGAAGCACTTATTGCTCCTACGCCATCTAATTCAAGTAAGGTTGTTCCAATTAGTTCTAACCCCATTCCACCTAATATCCCTATTCCTTGCAGGTTCATGAATTCCAAGGAAGAAGAAAGTGAAAAAGACATCTTGGAAGACCTTCCAAAGGTGCAAAGTAGGGAATTTCATGAATTCATCAAAGGGGATATACTTGAGACAACAATGCCCAAAGAAGTTGAATTTGATGACATTGGACAAGTCATAACCATCACATGCAATCTGGCCAAGTCCAATATCCCTGAAACTTTCAAAGGAGTGGTGTTTGTCATTGAGTTCTTGTCGGACAAAACAAGTACGTTTTTTTCAAATTCCTTTACATTTTATACTAACTTGCTGTTTTTTATGAATCAGGCACCTACACTAGAATTCAAACCATTGCCGGTTCACTTCAAGTATCACCTTCCATTCAAGGACCAATTCCATGCCGTTTGATTTTATTTATGTTAATAAAAAAAAAAAAAAATAAATAAATAAAAAAAAAAGAGAAAGAAAGATACTAAACATGGAGAAAGGTGGAGCTTCACAAAGGTTGTTTGCGTGAAGCCCCACTACGAGGCGCAGAAGCGGAAGGCATAGAAGCGGGAGGCATCGGAGCGGAAGCCATCGGAGCGGGAGGCATCGGAGCTAGAGCATTCCAGGCCTCAATACTTGGCCAAGCGCTGGATGACCCAGGAAAAAGGTGCCTCTGGAGATAAGACGCAAGCCTTTGACGGTCACTGTGAATTCGACCCTCAGATTCTTGCAGCTCATCAAGCTTCCTCTTCATCCCCGACGAATAGTTATTTGCAAGCACATGCAAACTTCTATTCTCGTACTTAAGCTGCTGGATCTCTTGCTTAAGTCTTTCCACCTCTGCCATCAACGATTCCACTTGGCGGGACCGAGCAAGCAGGCGTTGGCCCATGTTGGACACAGAACTCGCACATTGAACACTAAGTGCGAGGGACTCTTGAACGGCCAACTCATCGGACCGTCCTGACAGCAGCCTACTATCTTTTGGAGTGAGGAGGTTTTTAGCTACTATTGTAGCTGTTGTGGCGTCCTGCATCACAGAGTCTTCACCTGAAAGAGGACCGTTAGAAGATAAAAAAGAAGGGCGCCATACATTACCTTGACGGGGCGCAACCGGATCGCTGCTGAGACTCAAATCTAAGCTAAGGTTCGATGAGTTTGCCATTTTTTTCAAAAGTGTTCAAAGAGAAGGGGTGGATGGAGTTAAAATTTCACAAAGGGCCGGAGTCGAGTTTCAGGAATGGGAAATCTTCAGAGTGTGTGTGTTGGGGTGATTGATAGCTCTATAAAAAGCCAAGACGACGAGTCCACCGATTCAAAGAGCCGGATTTTCCGGCGTAATTTAAGCGACGCTCTCTCGGCTTTTCAGAAAACGCGTTCAACTTTGTCAAAAGATTTCTGACAAAGCTGAAACCACGTGGAGGCCATCATCGCATCTACACATCTTTAGCCGACAAGCGCAAAGTTCGGCGACGCTTTCTCTGCTTTTCAGAAGACGCGTGCAGCTTTGTCAAAAGGAGCCGCATCTGCACTACCATGTGTCGTTCAGAAAGCGAAGGGGTGTTGTTCAGAAATCGAAGGGGCGCCTGCTCAGAAATCGAAGAGGCGTATTCAAAGATCGAAGAGGCGCCACTATTTCAAAGAGCCGGATTTGCGGGATCAAAACGTTTGTCGACAAGGGTAAAAAGTACCACCACTTGATATTATCTCTATATATGTCGACCTTCGTCTTTTATGGCAGGGCAAACCTGAAGAAAATGCCCAACTCTCCCTCACCTCTGAGGGCGCACTCCCAGCAAAGCCTTTCAAAATACTCAATTCTTTCTTCTTCCCCAAAGATGATACCAGATGCCTGGAGTACATATGACCCAGGAGGAAACGGCGGATTGAAGCATGTGCTGATTCATTCACCGCTTCTTCAAAGCAAAGGTATCTCATATCATCAAGGTCAAAAGCAAAAGTATCTCATATCATGCTCTTTCCCTGTCTTTTTCTTTGTCCTTGTTCTTACTTGCATGGCAAAGTAAAAGAAGCAATCAGCCGGCACTTGGAGTCAGTCTTCCGATCTGGAGCCAACTGCCTGGAATCTATTCCTGATTGCTTACCTAGCGTTGCTCTCGAGTAGTCATCTTCAACGGTTGTTACACTTCCAGAGAAGGGACCACTCCTGCAAAGATTGAACAAAGAAACAGATAACAGGAGGAAGCTCAGACCTTCGGGGGAAACCAAAAGAACCATCCTGCTGCCCAGATCAAGAGTAGCACAAAGGAAAATCAATGATGGGCGGAAACCAGTTCAAGAGTAAGCCTGTGGAGTCACTATGATCAAAGCCTCAATGCAATTACCAAGGAGAAGATGGAATTTACACTCCATAACCAGATTTGCGTCCCTAAACTCTTCTCTTTGTTAATTACATTCTGCCATGTTTAGTATGTTTAAATTGCTTTTTGTGTGTTTACTTATGTTTTGTGTGAATCTATGCTTAAAACATTGAGGACAATGTTTGATTTAAGTGTGGGGGGGGGGGGGGGTAACTAATGTTGTTAATTTAAATTCGTGGGATTTTATCACCCATAACTTCAAATGTTGTTCCTTGCTGTTTTAAGGTGTTTTGAAGTTGTTTTAGAGTGTTTTAGTGTGTTTTGTTTTATAATTCGAAAATCCCATAAAAATTTGAAAAATTGTTTTGAAAAACCCAAAAAGAGTTGTTTTAAGAGTCGTTTTTGTGTGTTTGTGTCTTAGGGTACCTTCCAACACAATGATAAGGATTTGGTTTATAATTGCATGACGGTTAGAAAGAGTTATAAACATAGAGAAAAGTTTGATTTACTCTTGGTATATGCTTGGTTATGGTTATAATGTATGACTTCACATGCAATCATAAAAGAAAAAAATTCGTTTTTGTAACATGCTTGAAGGAAGGAATTCAAACAAACGCTACAACCCTGAGAGACTTGAGCCTATAACGTTCTTTGGAGAGTATAATCTGTGATTTCTTGTTTTCTAAAGTCGTTGCATGATCTCATTATTCCTTGCTTGGTTGCTACTTAGAATGCAATTGTATCATGATAGAACTAAATGCTAGAACTCATGCCCATTTCATTCAAAGCATGTTATTGATTTGCATAACACATATTCAAGAAGAAGTTGTGTAGTGACCACCACCATAGCCAAATAGCCTTACTTCCCATACTTCGTATATGTTGTAAGTTTTAACCCCGTTGAGCCTCGTTTTTCCTTTATTCCTTGTTTACCCACATCACCCCTTACCTAGCTTAGAGTAGGACTTTCCTATACCCTTGTTCTTAAAGTTTAGTGAGCATGACTTAAATGAATTCCTTTTGAGTTACATTATGCAAGAAAATGAGTGTGGGGGAGTAAAAGTTTGTTCTTACGTTTATATGTATGTTTTGAGATTCAAAAGAAAAAGAAGAAAAGAAAAAAAAAAAAAAAAAAAAAAAAGGAGTGAAAATAAGTAAGAATGAACTCACGAGCGTTGATGGTTGAAGAAAGGGTCCAAAAAGTTGAATATGGCCCTAAGTTTTGTGTGATTTTCCCTTGGGTGTTCAAAGTTGACTTCTGCGTTCTTAAGGGAATTCTAAGTGCCTAATTCAATACTTTGCTCACTATTGCTTTAAGAATGTTTGTTTATCCTTCACCTTTCATTGTTAGCCAAAACCCTAGCCCCGTTACTACCCTTTGACTTCTATATTGAGTGTTATGTATTTCAATTGTGGAGTTTGAACTTGGTATGAGCTTATGGTGTCACTGGTTCTCGCGTCTAAGTAGTAGCATTCCATTCATGAGATCATATCTAAACATGCTTATTAACTCCAGAAAATGCTTTCCTTATTATAACATATGTGAGTGTTCGTCTACATGTTTACATCAATCTTCTCACATATACCTAGTGTAGGGTGTGTAGTCAGAAAATCTGTGTGAAAAACGAGAGTACATCTAGTAAGAAATTGAGGGAATTCTCTAAAGGCATGTTACTACATTTGAAATGTGTTTTAATTGCTTAATTGTGAACTAGTATGTGGTGACTATGATTAAGAATGTACTTAAGTGTAAAGATGGCTCAAATCTGTGAGAATAATGATTTTTAACTTGTCATGTGCATTGGAAGTCCCTGATACGATTGTTGGAAGGTGTAGGTTGTGTTTTGTTCTTTTTGTTTTGTTTTTCTGTTTTGCTCGAGGACTAGCAAAAGCTAAGTGTGGGGTTATTTGATAGGAGCATATTTATGCGACTTAAATGGCTTGTTCTCGTACATTTACGTTATGTTTCTTTAGTTATTTTAGTACTTTAAGCTATTTTCGTGTGTTTGTAGGTCCAAAGGGCTAAAGGAGCAAAAAGATGCATTTTGGAGACTTTTGGAGCACTTTTGGGCTAAGGACGGATAGCTTATGCTTGAAGCCAAAGTGTTGGACGAAATTGAAGACCTAATTGGAGCCAAAGTGTTGGAACCTTGTTCTCTTTAGTTTTAGGACATTTAAACCTTTCCTAATCCCAATCATGCCATGCATAACACACATCCATTCTAACACATTGTCATTGCACATGCATTTCCTTCATTAGTTAACCCACATGCACTTATCACTTATCATCACCACATATCATATCACTTAATCACTTATCACTTATCATCACCACTTAACCACTTATCATATCATAACCACATATCATATCACTTATCACTTATCACTTAACATATCATCCACCTACTTCACCTACAACATCCACTTCACCTACAACATCCACCTACTTCACCTACAACATCCACTTCACCTACAACATCCACCTACTTCACCTACACATCACCTACTTCACCTACAACATCCACCTACTTCACCTACAACATCCACTTCACCTACAACATCCACTTCACCTACAACATCCACCTACTTCACCTACAACATCCACCTACTTCACCTACAACATCCACCTACTTCACCTACAAATGACATAGCCATATGTTCCCTCCACTACTCCTATAAATACCCTTGCATTCATTCATTCATGGACATCTCATTTCATACACAACACATTACAAACACATTCTTCCTTCCCTAGCCGTGAGCTTCCCATCTCTCCCTTATAATCCAAACACCACTCCTCATCCATTTCCATAATTCCCCACTCCATTCCACATACACCTAAAGCCCTAAACATCTCCTTAGACCTTGTGCTACAACAACGAGGAAGAGAAGAGTGCCTAAACGTTCATACAATTCAAGTTTGAGTTGTTGGAATGTTTAGGTGTTTCTTTGATTTCAAAGTTTAAATTTAATTCTCTTTGTTTTGTATGTATGAGGAATGGAAGAGAAGAGTGCCTAAACGTTCATACAATTCAAGTTTGAGTTGTTGGAATGTTTAGGTGTTTCTTTGATTTCAAACTTATGAGGAACTAAACCCCCTTTAGCTAGGGGGTGATTCGAAACTATGTTTATATTTGCAATATGAATTGATTAACTTTCGTTGGAATTTCATAAGTTGTTGATTCAATTTGTTTAACCGTTTGATTGATAACTTATTTATGTATGTTTATTAAGAATGCGCGCTTAATTTTCATGCATGAATATGACGCTAGAATATAAGTGAATTTCACCTAATCGTTATGAACTTATATTCACAAGTAGTGGAGGTTGCTTATAAACAATCGCGTTAAACGAATTCTTGGCATAAGTTTCATGCGTATTCCATAGTAACGAATGCCTCATCAACACTTATAGTTTTCATGTTGCTTAATGATCTTTGATTGTATCTTTATTGTGCTGTTCACGTAAAGGACTTTTGGAGAATGTTGTGAATTGCGTTGCGCTAACCCATCCAATTCATTAACTTAAGGAAAACTTGACGGTTAATTTAAGCGGACCTAATTAACCCGGAGTGTTGAGTTTCATAATTTATCGAAAGACCAACTGAGAATCAATATTGTATGCAAGTGTAACATATGTGGAGATGACCCCCTTAGCCATTCTATCATCCATTCATTCCATTCCATCAAATTTGTTTTACAATCTGTTTAGTTTATTACTTGTTTTGTTATTTCAATTTTCGTATAAATCTAAATCCCCCTTTACTTTATTGTCCAATTTAGTTAGAAAGTATCTTAGTTTGTGTTTTTAAGAGTTTTGATTCAATTTATTTCCCAATTTCGTCCAAATTCACCAAAGTGCTCAAAACTGCCCAGAAAGTGTTTTTAAGGCAGTTTTGAGTGTTTTGGGTGATGTTTGAGTCTTTTGGTTTGTTTTAGTGTTTTAAAGTTTGGTTTTACATTCTTTGAGTCTAGTTTAGTGTTTTATATTGTGTTTTTATGTTTTTGAGTCAAATCCAAGTGATTAACAATCCCTCCTAATCCCCGGTCTAGAACGATCCCTACTTATACATATACTACAATTTGACAAAAAGAGGGTTTAATTTGTGCGCGTATAATTCTCGCATCAGGACCAAACCAACTAGAGAGGCTCAACGCCGTCTTAACCCTCCAATGATGGAAGTTGTGAAAAAGGAGATAATCAAACTTCTTGATTGTGGAGTCATTTATCCTATCTCTGATAGTCGTTGGGTTTCACCTATCCAATGTGTGCCTAAGAAATCCGGAGTGACGGTTGTGGAGAATGCCGAGAATGAGCTTGTACCCATGAGAATCCAAACCGGTTGGCGTGTATGCATCGATTATAGGAAGATAAATGCCACCACAAGGAAGGACCACTTCCCATTGCCGTTCCTAGATCAAATGTTGGAAAGGTTAGCGGGTCATTCTTTTTATTGCTTTCTTGATGGATATTCAGGTTATAATCAAATTGTCATTGCCCCGGATGATCAAGAAAAGACCACTTTTACTTGTCCCTTTGGAACATTTGCATATCGACGCATGCCATTTGGTTTGTGCAATGCCCCTGTGATAGGAGCATATTCATGCGACTTAAATGGCTTGTTCTCGTGCATTTACGTTATGTTTCTTTAGTTATTTTAGTCCTTTATGCTTCTTTTGTGTGTTTTCAGGTTCTAAGGGCAAAGTATGCAAAAGGATGCCTTTTGGAGCAAATTAGAGATTGGAATGGATATCATATGCTTGGAGCCAAGAGGATGGACGAAATTGAAGGATTCCTCCTCCATTGCAGCCACATGCACATTCAATCATTCACACCAAAACCTTGCACATGCTTTCCCATTTCATTATTCATTCACCTTGCAGCCACTCCACATGCATTTCTAGCTTTTCCTTTGCATTCCCCCTTTAATCAACACATGCATCCACTCACCAAGAAATCATTCATTCCACATGCACCCAAAACACCACCAGAAATCATCATTGCCGTGGGTACCTATCCCATTTCAGATTGTCATTCCACTTCATTGCACATGCATCTTCATAATTCAACACATGCATTCATTATTTATTTACTTTGCATCCTTTAATTTAATCACATGCACATTCAAACAAACACAATCATTCCAGCCATACCTTGCATTTTCAGATTGTTCCTCCATCATTGCACCACAATGCAGCCACATGCACTTGTTCCTCTAACATTTCAGCCACTTGCACTCCCATTCTCTCCCAAAACCGTGCACATGCCTTCTCCTTGCATTTCCAGCCATTCCACATGCTATTTCAGCCACATGCACTCATAATCATTCAACCAACATGTGCACATGTGATAGGAGCATATTTATGCGACTTAAATGGCTTGTTCTCGTACATTTACGTTATGTTTCTTTAGTTATTTTAGTACTTTAAGCTATTTTCGTGTGTTTGTAGGTCCAAAGGGCTAAAGGAGCAAAAAGATGCATTTTGGAGACTTTTGGAGCACTTTTGGGCTAAGGACGGATAGCTTATGCTTGAAGCCAAAGTGTTGGACGAAATTGAAGACCTAATTGGAGCCAAAGTGTTGGAACCTTGTTCTCTTTAGTTTTAGGACATTTAAACCTTTCCTAATCTCAATCATGCCATGCATAACACACATCCATTCTAACACATTGTCATTGCACATGCATTTCCTTCATTAGTTAACCCACATGCACTTATCACTTATCATCACCACATATCATATCACTTAATCACTTATCACTTATCATCACCACTTAACCACTTATCATATCATAACCACATATCATATCACTTATCACTTATCACTTAACATAACATCCACCTACTTCACCTACAACATCCACTTCACCTACAACATCCACCTACTTCACCTACAACATCCACCCACTTCACCTACAACATCCACCCACTTCACCTACAACATCCACCCACTTCACCTACAACATCCACTTCACCTACAACATCCACTTCACCTACAACATCCACCTACTTCACCTACAAATGACATAGCCATATGTTCCCTCCACTACTCCTATAAATACCCTTGCATTCATTCATTCATGGACATCTCATTTCATACACAACACACCACAAACTCTCCATTTTCAGAATGTAGACCATCAAACTCCCTTGTGCCGTGCCCTCCCTTACAATCCAAACACCATCCTTCCATTTCCACCACTCCTCTTCCATTCCTCCACCACTCCCCAAACCATTCACACCATCAAACTATCCTTAGACCTTGTGCTACAACAAAGAGGAAGAGAAGAGTGCCTAAACGTTCATACAATTCAAGTTTGAGTTGTTGGAATGTTTAGGTGTTTCTTTGATTTCAATGTTTAATTTCAATACTCTTTGTTTTGTACGAATGAGGAATGGAAGAGAAGAGGGCCTAAACGTTCATACAATTCAAGTTTGAGTTGTTGGAATGTTTAGGTGTTTCTTTGATTCTCTTTGTTTTGTACCATAAGGAACTAAACCCCCCTTGGCTAGGGGGGGATTCGAAATAAATGTTTATACTTGCATTTTGATTTGATTACTTCTAATTGCATTTCATAAGTTGTTGATTCAATTTGTTTAACCGTTTGATTGATAACTTATTTATGTATGTTTATTAAGAATGCGCGCTTAATTTTCATGCATGAATATGACGCTAGAATATAAGTGATTTTCACCTAATCATTATGAACTTATATTCACAAGTAGTGGAGGTTGCTTATAAACAATCGCGTTAAATGAATTCTTGGCACGAGTTTCATGCTCATCATAGTAACGAATGCCTCGTCAACACTTATAGTTTTCATAATGCTTAATGATCTTTGATTGTATCTTTATTGTGCTGTTCACGTAAAGGACTTTTGGAGAATGTTGTGAATTGCGTTGCGCTAACCCATCCAATTCATTAACTTAAGGAAAACTTGACGGTTAATTTAAGCGGACCTAATTAACCCGGGGTGATGAGAATTCATAATTTATTGAAATGTAATTGGAAATCTTTTTATTATGCAAGTGTAACATATGTGGAGATGACCCCCTTAGCTAGCATTCATCCATTCTATTTCATCAATTTCATATTTACATTCTGTTTTAATTTGTTCATTTAATTTAATTTCGTATAAACTTAAATCCCCCTTTACTTTAATGTCAATTTAGTTAGAAATCATTTTAGTTTGTGTTTTTAAAAGCATTTTGAGTCTTTGGTTTGTCTTAGTGTTTTAAAGTTTAGTTTTACATTCTTTGAGTCTAGTTTAGTGTTTATTATTACGTTTTTACGTTTTTGAGTCAAATCCAAGTGATTAACAATCCCTCCTAATCCCCGGTCCAGAACGATCCCTACTTATATACTTACTACAATTTGACGAAAAGAGGGTTTAATTTGTGTGCGTATAAATCACGCATCAAATTTTGGCGCCGTTGCCGGGGATTAGAAAATTTGCTAATCCCTTGGATTGTTTTATTTTCGTTTGTTTTTATTCCAGATTCTTAATGTTGTTTTGTTTCTTGTTCTAGGTACTAGTTTATGACTCGGAGTTCTCATCCGATTCGTAAACATATCCTGGAGTGATTGGGTTCTTTGTCCGGCTGCAAGACGTAAAAGAAAGCGCTACTTGGGAGGCAACCCAATGCATTTTGAAAAAATAAAAAAAAAATAAAAAAAAAAAAAATAATAATAATAATAATAAAAGTGGCGAGGCTTCACAAAGGTTGTTTACTTAAAGACCCACTACGTGGCAAAACTCTTGAAGCGGAAGGCATCGAGACGGAAGGCATCGGGGCAGAAGACATAGGAGCGGAAGGCATCGGAGCTAGAGGCATCGAAGATAGAGCATTCGAGGCCTCAATACTTGGCCAAACGCTGGATGATCCAGGAAAAAGGTGCCTCTGGAGATAAGACGCAAGCCTTTGACGGTCACTGTGAATTCGACCCTCAGATTCTTGCAGCTCATCAAGCTTCCTCTTCATCCCCGACGAATAGTTATTTGCAAGCACATGCAAACTTCTATTCTCGTACTTAAGCTGCTGGATCTCTTGCTTAAGTCTTTCCACCTCTGCCATCAACGATTCCACTTGGCGGGACCGAGCAAGCAGGCGTTGGCCCATGTTGGACACAGAACTCGCACACTGAACACTAAGTGCGAGGGACTCTTGAACGGCCAACTCATCGGACCGTCCTGACAGCAGCCTACTATCTTTTGGAGTGAGGATGTTTTTAGCTACTATTGTAGCTGTTGTGGCGTCCTGCATCACAGAGTCTTCACCTGAAAGAGGACCGTTAGAAGATAAAAAAGAAGGGCGCCATACATTACCTTGACGGGGCGCAACCGGATCGCTGCTGAGACTCAAATCTAAGCTAAGGTTCGATGAGTTTGCCATTTTTTTTCAACGATGTTCAAAGAGATGGGGTGGATGAAGTTAATTCTCAAAGGGCCGGAGTCGATTTTCAAGAATGGGAATTCTTCAGAGTGTGTTTGTTGTGGTGATCGATAGCTCTATAAGAAGCCAAGGCGACGCGTTCACCAATTCGAAAAGCCGGAATTTCCGGCGTAATTTAGGCGACGCGGTCTCTGCTTTTCAGAAGACGCGTTCAACTTTGTCAAAAGATTTCTGACAAAGCTGAAAACACGTGGAGGCCATCATCGCAACTACACATCTTTAGCCGACAAGCGCAAAGTTCGGCGACGCTTTCTCTGCTTTTCAGAAGACGTGTGCAGCTTTGTCAAAAGGAGCCGCATCTGCACTACCACGTGTCGTTCAGAAAGCGAAGGGGCGTCGTTCAGAAATCGAAGGGGCGCTTGCTCAGAAATCGAAGAGGCGTATTCAAAGATCGAAGAGGCGCCACTATTTCAAAAAGCCGGATTTGCGGGATCAAAACGTTTGTCGACAAGGGTAAAAAGTACCACCACTTGATATTATCTCTATATATGTCGACCTTCGTCTTTTATGGCAGGGCAAACCTGAAGAAAATGCCCAACTCTCCCTCACCTCTGAGGGCGCACTCCCAGCAAAGCCTTTCGAAATACTCAATTCTTTCTTCTTCCCCAGAGATGATACCAGATGCCTGGAGTACATATGACCCAGGAGAAAACGGCGGATTGAAGCATGTGCTGATTCATTCACCGCTTCTTCAAAGCAAAGGTATCTCATATCATCAAGGTCAAAAGCAAAAATATCTCATATCATGCTCTTTCCCTGTCTTTTTCTTTGTTCTTGTTCTTACTTGCATGACAAAGTAAAAGAAGCAATCAGCCGGCACTTGGAGTCAGTCTACCGATCTGGAGCCAACTGCCTGGAATCTATTCCTGATTGTTTACCTAGCGTTGCTCTCGAGTAGTCATCTTCAACGGTTGATACACTTCCAGAGAAGGGACCACTCCTGCAAAGATTGAACAAAGAAACAGATAGCAGGAGGAAGCTCAGACCTTCGGGGGAGACACTAAAGGGAATCCTGCTGCCCAGTTCAAGAGTAGCACAAAGGAAAATCAACGATGGGCGGAAACCAGTTCAAGAGTAAGCCTGTGGAGTCACTATGATCAAAGCCTCAATGCGATTACCAAGGAGAAGATGGAATTTACACTCCTTAACCAGATTTGCGTCCCTAAACTCTTCTCTTTGTTAATTACATTCTGCCATGTTTAGTATGTTTAAATTGCTTTTTGTGTGTTTACTTATGTTTTGTGTGAATCTATGCTTAAAACATTGAGGACAATGTTTGATTTAAGTGTGGGGGGGTAACTAAGTTTATTTAATGCAAATTCGTGGGATTTTATCACCCATTACTTCACATGTTGTTTCTTGCTGTTTTTAAGTGTTTTTAAGCGTGTTTAGTGTGTTTTAACTTAAAAATTCGAAAATCACATAAAAATTTGAAAAAACATGTTTTGAAAAGCCTAAAAAGAGTGTTTTGAGTCGTTTTTGTGTCGTAGGTCACCTTCCAACACAATGATAAGGATTTGGTTTCTAATTGCATGACTGTTAAAAAGAGTTATAAACATAGAGAAAAGTTTGATTTACTCTTGGTATATGCTTGGTTATGGTTATAATGTATGACTTCACATACAATCATAAAAGAAAAAAATTCGTTTTTGTAACATGCTTGAAGGAAGGAACTCAAACAAACGCTACAACCCTGAGAGACTTGAGCCTATAACGTTCTTTGGAGAGTATAATCTGTGATTTCTTGTTTTCTAAAGTCGTTGCATGATCTCATTATTCTTTGCTTGGTTACTACTTAGAAGGCGTTTTATCATATAGTTCCAAATGCTAGAACTCATGCCCATTTCATTCAAAGCATGTTATTGATTTGCATAACACATATTCAAGAAGAAGTTGTGTAGTGACCACCACCATAGCCAAATAGCCTTACTTCCCATACTTCGTATATGTTGTAAGTTTTAACCCCGTTGAGCCTTGTTTAGCCTTTATTCTTTGTTTACCCACATTTTCCTCACCTAGCCTAGTTTAGGACAATCCCCACCCTTGTTCTTAAAAGATAGTGAGCATGACTTAATTGAATTCCTTTTGAGTTACATTATGAAAGAAAATAAGTGTGGGGGAGAGAATGTTTAAGTGTTTATGTTTTGAGATTCAAAAGAAAAGAAAAAGAAAAGAAAAAAAAAAAAAAAAAAGAGAAAAGAAAGAAAGAAAGAAAAAAGAGCTTAAAAAAAAAAAATGAAAATAAGTGAAAATGAACTCACGAGCGTTGATGGTTGAAGAAAGGGTCCAAAAAAGATGAATATGGCCCTAAGTTTTGTGTGATTTTCCCTTGGGTGTTCAAAGTTGACTTCTGCGTTCTTAAGGGAATTCTAAGTGTCTAATTCAATACTTTGCTCACTATTGCTTTAAGAATGTTTGTTTATCCTTCACCTTTCATTGTTAGCCAATACCCTAGCCCCGTTACTACCCTTTGACTTCTATATTGAGTGTTATGTATTTCAATTGTGGAGTTTGAACTTGGTATGAGCTTATGGTGTCACTGGTTCTGATAGAAGCATATTTATGCGCCTTAGTTAGCTAGTTCTTATGCATTTATGTTGTGTTTTCTTACTTAATTTAGTGTTTAAAGTCATTTTCGTGTGTTTATAGGTTCATATGGCTAAGGATGCAAAAGGATGCCTTTCGGAGCCTTTTGGAGCAAATTAGAGATTGGAATGGATTGCATATGCTTAAAGCCAAGTAGATGGACGAAATTGAAGACCAAAGGAATGAAAATGAAGAACAAAGAGTTCACATTCATCACCAACACAACCATGCATCCACACATTCTTTCACCATCATTGCAGCCACATGCACTTGTTCCCCTTTCATCATTCCCTTTATTCTTTCATCATTCCATCCACTCATTCATCAAACCACTCCCATCCATTTCATCATTGCAAACATTCAAACAAACACCACACAATGCCGTGGCTCCTATCCCATTTCCAGATTTCCCCTTTGCATTTCCCCTTCATAAATCAGCCACTTGCACTTTAATCATTCAATCACACCAACACACATTCAATCTCCAACCTTTCACATGCATTCCATCTTTTAATTTAATCACATGCACATTCACCTTGCCTTTGCAGAAAATCCACTTCATAACACATGCATCTTGGCAGATTTCACATGCACTCATGCACATTCACCTTAATCATTCACATAGCTTTAATCCACATGCATTTCCACCTAGATTTCCACCTCACAACCACCAGAAATCAACCAAAACCGTGCATTCCCTTTCATTTCTGTCAAAGCACATGCATTTCCACCCTTTAATCACATGCACAAACAGCCACATGCATCTCCCATCACCATTTCAGCTTTCCACCTAATTCCTAGTCATCATGTTCCCCCCATTTCACCTATAAATAAGCATGCATTGCAGCCACAAACAACACACTCTTCCATTTCAGAAAACCATCTCTCATACACATTCATTCACGCCAGAAATTCCTCCCCTCTCTCTAGCACTACCATACTTCACCATTCTTCATATTTTCTGCACAAAAACACTCCTTACCTTCCCCTACATCCATCCCTACCCTAAACACATCCTTCTACATCATCCATAACCCCCAAAACTCACCAAAACCCCTTGTGCCGCAGCAACTAGAGGAGAAGAGGCCTAAACGTTCATACAATTCAAGATTGAGTTGTTGGAATTTTTAGGTGTACTTCGATTCTTGTTTTCAATGTTTACTTTGTTATTACTCTCTAAGTTTGTTGTAATCATGAGTGGCTAAACCCCTAATTAGTTAGGGGAAAGTTTGAAGCCATGAACATGTTTGAAATATGAATTGATTTCTTCCAATTGTGATTTGTTAATTTGTGATTGCAATTCAATTATCATGTTTATTAAAGACTTGTTTTTGTATGTTGATTAGGGATGCATACTTAGTCTTCATGCATAAACTCGATGCTAGTTTATAAACGAGTTTCACCTAATCGTCACAAGTTTATAAACATGAGTAGTGAAGGTTGCTAGTCACAACCGCGTTAATTGAATTCTTGGCAAAAGTATCATGCATTCATAGTTACAATTGCCTTGTCAACACTTATAATTTTCATAGAGCATAATGATCTCTCATTGTATCTCTTCTATGCATTCATGTTGAGAACCATTGGAGAATGATTTGAATTGTCGCATGCATCATCCAATTCAATAACTTAAGGAAAATTTGAGAGTTAATTAGTGCATCACGGTTAACTTGGGGTGTTGAGCATCATAGTTAATGAAAAACAATTGGAGAATCGATTCATATATAAATGTGTCATGTGTGGAGAATGGACCTCTAACTAATCCATCCATCATCTTGTTTCTCAAATCCGTTTATACAATCTGCCTAGTTTATTAATCTGTGCATTTAATTTAATTTCGTCAAAACCTTAATCCCCCTTTACTTTAGTGTCCAACTTAGTTAGAAAGTGTCTTAGTTTGTGTTTTTAAGTGTTTTGATTCAATTTGTTACACAAATTCGTCCAAATTCACCAAAGTGCTCAAAACTGCCCAGAAAGTGTTTTTAAGGCAGTTTTGAGTGTTTTGGGTGATGTTTGAGTCTTTTGGTTTGTTTTAGTGTTTTAAAGTTTAGTTTTGCATTCTTTGAGTCTAGTAAGTGTTTTATATTGTGTTCTTACGTTTTTGAGTCAATTTCACATTGATTAGCATCCCTAGTTAATCCCCGGTCTAGAACGATCCCTATTTGCTCATTTACTACAATTGTCATCCATAGGGTTTAATTTGTGTGTTTAACTATTTTCGCATCAAATTTTGGCGCCGTTGCCGGGGATTAGCAAAATTGCTAATCCCTTGTGTTTTTGCCGTATGTTTTTAGTGTAATTTACCTAGTTTTCTCATTTTGTTTTGTTTTCTTGGTTTAGGTACTAGTGCATGACGCGGAGTTCTCAAACTGTGCATGCACATATCTTAGACTTTAACGACGATTTTGAACGTGATTTGAGAAGAAAGAGGAGGCATCCCGAACCTAGTGAACCTAGTTCAAGTTCAGAGGCCGAATCTGAGTTTGAAAGTGTGGAAGAAGAAGTTATGGCAGCAGACAATCGGACCATTAAAGAGCTTTCGGCCTCGGGGTTGGCCAATGCCGCACCATTATGCATTCAATACCCCGCGGCTGCCCAAGGCAAGACCGATGAATTCGAGTTGAAGTCAAGCTTGTTGCACCACATTCCGAAATACCATGGGCTTTCCATGGAAGATCCCAACAAGCATCTCAAGGAGTTCGAGGTTGTTTGTTCGAGCATGACACCCATAAATGTCGATGGGAACATTCTAATGATGAAAGCTTTTCCATTCTCTCTTGTGGAAAAGGCTAAGGATTGGCTTTATGAATTGGCACCCGGGACCGTTACTTCTTGGGAGAGCATGAAGAGAGCGTTCTTGGAGAAGTTCTTCCCTACTTCAAGAGTCATTCTCTTGAGGAAGAAAATTAGCGGAATCCAACAAAGTCAAGGAGAAACTTTTCCGGCATACTACGAGCGTTTTAAAGCCCTTGTTGCATCATGTCCTCAACATCAAATGAAGGAGGAGCTTCTCCTTCAATATTTCTATGAGGGCCTTCTTCCCATTGAAAGGCAAATGCTCGATGCTTCGGCGGGAGGTGCATTGGTGGACAAAACTCCTATGGCAGCCAAGACCCTAATTGCAAACCGTGCTCTAAATGCACAACAATATGAAGGACTTGGGCAAAGGGACCCCCCACGGCAACAAGTGAATGAGGTAAGTTCTCAATCCGACCTTCAAACTCAATTAGCTAATCTTACTTCTATTGTGTCTCAAATGGCCGAAGGAATGAAGATACAAGGACCGATTGTATGTGGTGTATGTTCTATCCAAGGACACCCTTCGGAAAAATGCCCACAATTGATTGAGAATGGGGGATGGGAGAGTGCAAATGCTATTGGATTTCCGAGCCACAATCAACCAAGGAATGATCCATATTCCAACACATACAATCCGGGTTGGAGAGACCATCCAAACTTCAAGTGGAGGGAACCTCAACAACCTCAACAACAAGGAGGCTTTAGACAACAACCCCCGGGGTTCTACACCAAGCCATTCGGCCCCAATCCAAACCAAGCACAACCTGCCCAAAACAATCAAGGTACGTCGTTGGGAAATGAAACACTTCTTAAATTACTTACCAATTTGTCTCAGGGGCAAGAGGATCAAACCAAAGCCATGCAAAACCAAGACAAAAGGGTGGATCACTTGGAGAAACAAATTGGGCAGATTGCGGAATTTGTAGGACAATTCCGAGACAAAGGCAAGCTCCCTAGCCCCGTTACTACCCTTTGACTTCTATATTGAGTGTTATGTATTTCAATTGTGGAGTTTGAACTTGGTATGAGCTTATGGTGTCACTGGTTCTCGCGTCTAAGTAGTAGCATTCCATTCATGAGATCATATCTAAACATGCTTATTAACTCCAGAAAATGCTTTCCTTATTATAACATATGTGAGTGTTCGTCTACATGTTTACATCAATCTTCTCACATATACCTAGTGTAGGGTGTGTAGTCAGAAAATCTGTGTGAAAAACGAGAGTACATCTAGTAAGAAATTGAGGGAATTCTCTAAGGCATGTTACTACATTCAAAACATGGTTTTAAATGCTTAATTGTGAACTAGTATGTGGTGACTATGATTAAGAATGTACTTAAGTGTAAAGATGGCTCAAATCTGTGAGAATAATGATTTTTAACTTGTCATGTGCATTGGAAGTCCCTGATACGATTGTTGGAAGGTGTAGGTTGTGTTTTGTTTTTCTGTTTTGCTCGAGGACTAGCAAAAGCTAAGTGTGGGGGTATTTGATAGGAGCATATTTATGCGACTTAAATGGCTTGTTCTCGTACATTTACGTTATGTTTCTTTAGTTATTTTAGTACTTTAAGCTATTTTCGTGTGTTTGTAGGTCCAAAGGGCTAAAGGAGCAAAAAGATGCATTTTGGAGACTTTTGGAGCACTTTTGGGCTAAGGACGGATAGCTTATGCTTGAAGCCAAAGTGTTGGACGAAATTGAAGACCTAATTGGAGCCAAAGTGTTGGAACCTTGTTCTCTTTAGTTTTAGGACATTTAAACCTTTCCTAATCTCAATCATGCCATGCATAACACACATCCATTCTAACACATTGTCATTGCACATGCATTTCCTTCATTAGTTAACCCACATGCACTTATCACTTATCATCACCACATATCATATCACTTAATCACTTATCACTTATCATCACCACTTAACCACTTATCATATCATAACCACATATCATATCACTTATCACTTATCACTTAACATAACATCCACCTACTTCACCTACAACATCCACTTCACCTACAACATCCACCTACTTCACCTACAACATCCACCCACTTCACCTACAACATCCACCCACTTCACCTACAACATCCACTTCACCTACAACATCCACTTCACCTACAACATCCACCTACTTCACCTACAACATCCACTTCACCTACAACATCCACCTACTTCACCTACAAATGACATAGCCATATGTTCCCTCCACTACTCCTATAAATACCCTTGCATTCATTCATTCATGGACATCTCATTTCATACACAACACATTACAAACACATTCTCCCTTCCCTAGCCGTGAGCTTCCCATCTCTCCCCTTATAATCCAAACACCATTTTTCCATTCCCCAAACCAATTATCCCTAGACCTTATGCTACAATAAAGAGGAAGAGAAGAGAGCCTAAACGTTCATACAATTCAAGTTTGAGTTGTTGGAATGTTTAGGCGTTTCTTTGATTTCAATGTTTAATTTCAATTCTCTTTGTTTTGTATGAGGAACTAAACCCCCCTTTAGCTAGGGGGTGATTCGAAATATATGTTTATGCTTGCATTTTGATTTGATTACTTCTAATTACGTTTCATAAGTTGTGAATTCAATTTGTTTAACTGTTTTATTGATAACCTATTTATGTATGTTTATTGAGAGTGCACACTTAATTTTCATGCATGAATTTGACGCTAGAATATAAGTGAATTTCACCTAATCGTTATGAACTTATATTCACAAGTAGTGGAGGTTGCTTATAAACAATCGCGTTAAACGAATTCTTGGCATAAGTTTCATGCAATCATAGTAACGAATGCCTCGTCAACACTTATAGTTTTCAAAGAACTTAATGATTCTTGCTTGTATCTCTATTATGCAATTCATGTAGGGAACTTGTGAGGAATGCTTTGGGTTGTCGTATGCAATCATCCAATTCATTAACTTAAGGAAAACTTGACGGTTAATTTAAGCGGACCTAATTAACTTGGAGTGTTGAGAATTAATGATTTATTGAAATGCAATTGGAAATCGTTTTATTATGCAAGTATAACATGTATGGAGATGAACCCCTTAGCTAGCATTCATCCATTCAATTCCATCACATTCATATTTACATTCTGCCTAGTTTATTAACTTGTTTCGTTATTTCAATTTTCGTAAAACCTAAACCCCCCTTTACTTTCTTGTTCTTTAATGCTTAGAATCTGTTTAGTTTATGTTTTAAAGTATTTTTGAATTCTTTGAGTCTAGTTTAGTGTTTTATATTGTGTTTTTATGTTTTTGAGTCAAATCCAAGTGATTAACAATCCCTCCTAATCCCCGGTCCAGAACGATCCCTACTTGCACATATACTACAATTTGACGAAAAGAGGGTTTAATTTGTGTGCGTATAAATCTCGCATCAACATGCAACCTAGCTGTCATGTTCCCCCCATTTCACCTATAAATACTCATTCATTCACACTCATTCATACACAATTCATTTCACAACAGAAATTGGTCCCTTGGGGCCGTGCCCTTCACAAGTCCATCCATTCCATTCATAAACACTCATCCATTGCAGAAATGTAGACCATCAAACTCCCTTGTGCCGTGCTCTCCCTTAGAATCCAAACACCATCCTTCCATATTCCACCACTCCCCAAACCATTCACACCATCAAACTATCCCTAGACCTTGTGCTACAACGAAGAGGAAGAGAAGAGTGCCTAAACGTTCATACAATTCAAGTTTGAGTTGTTGGAATGTTTAGGTGTTTCTTTGATTTCAATGTTTAATTTCAATGCTCTTTGTTTTGTACGAATGAGGAATGGAAGATAAGAGGGCCTAAACGTTCATACAATTCAAGTTTGAGTTGTTGGAATGTTTAGGTGTTTCTTTGATTCTCTTTGTTTTGTACCATGAGGAACTAAACCCCCCTTGGTTAGGGGGTGATTCGAATATATGTTTATGCTTGCATTTTGATTTGAATACTTCTAATTGCGTTTCATAAGTTGTGGATTCAATTTGTTTAACCGTTTGATTGATAACTTATTTATGTATGTTTATTGAGAATGCGCGCTTAATTTTCATGCATGAATATGACGCTAGAATATAAGTAAGTTTCACCTAATCGTTATGAACTTATATTCACAAGTAGTGGAGGTTGCTTATAAACAATCGCGTTAAACAAATTCTTGGCATAAGTTTCATGCAATCCATAGTAACGAATGCCTCGTCAACACTTATAATTTTCATAGAGCGTAATGATTCTTGCTTGTATCTCTTCTATGCATTCATGTTGAGGACTTGTGGGGAATGTTTTGAATTGTTGTATGCGCTAACCCATCCAATTCAATAACGTTAGGAAGATTTGAAGGTTAATTAGTGCATCACGGTTAACCCGGGGTGTTGAGTTTCATGGTTTATTGAAATGCAATTGGAAATCATTTTATTATGCAAGTATAACATGTATGGAGATGAACCCCTTAACCATTATATCATCCATTCATTCCATTCCATCAAATTCGTTTTACAATCTGTTTAGTTTATTAACTTGTTTTGTTATTTCAATTCTCGTCAATTTAAAACCCCCCTTTACTTTCTTGTTCTTTAGTGTTTAGAATTTGTTTAGTTTATGTTTTAAAGTGTTTTGATTCATTTTATTTCCCAATTTCGTCCAAATTCACCAAAGTGCTCAAAACTGCCCAGAAAGTGATTTTAAGGCAGTTTTGAGTGTTTTGGGTGATGTTTGAGTCTTTTGGTTTGTTTTAATGTTTTAAGTGTTTAGTTTTACATTCTTTGAGTTAGTTTAGTGTTTTATATTGTGTTTTTACGTTCTTGAGTCAAGTTATTACTTAATTTCGTCCAAATTTGTGTTTGTGCTCAAATCTGCCCAGAAAGTGGTTTTTAGGCAGATTTGAGTGTGTTTGTGTTGTTTTGAGTCTTTTGGTTTGTCTTAGTGTTTTAAAGTTTAGTTTTGCATTCTTTGAGTCTAGTATAGTGTTTCATATTGTTGTTTTACGTTTTTGAGTCAAATCCAAGTGGTTAACAATCCCTCCTAATCCCCGGTCTAGAACGATCCCTACTTATACATATACTACAATTTGACGAAAAGAGGGTTTAATTTGTGTGCGTATAAATCACGCATCACCCTGCCACGTTTCAAAGGTGTATGGTAAGCATATTTTCTGATTATGTTGAAAGGATTATTGAGATATTCATGGATGACTTTAGTGTTTTTGGTGATTCTTTTGATAAATGCTTGGATAATCTCACTTTAATCTTGAAACGTTGTGTTGAAACAAACCTTGTTTTAAATTGGGAAAAATGTCATTTTATGGTTAAACAAGGTATTGTTTTGGGTCATATAATCTCTGAAAAAGGAATTGAAGTTGATAAGTCTAAAGTAGATCTTGTACGCTACTTACCCTCTCCTACTTCGGTTAGAGAGGTTCGTTCTTTTCTTGGTCATGCAGGATTCTATAGACGATTTATCAAGGACTCCTCCAAGATTGCACAACCCCTATGCCGCCTCCTCCAAAAAGATGTGTCTTTTGAGTTCAACGAGGCATGCGAGAAGTCATTCAAGCATCTCAAAGAGCTCCTAACCACGGCACCCATCATAACTCCCCCGGATTGGTCCATTCCATTTGAATTGATGTGTGATGCCTCGGATTATGCACTTGGGGCTGTTTTGGGTCAAAGGAAAAATAAACAGTCACATGTTATTTATTATGCTTCCCGCACTTTAAATGATGCTCAATTGAATTATTCTACAACCGAAAAAGAACTCTTGGCGGTTGTATTTGCTTTAGATAAGTTTAGATCATATCTTATTGGCACTAAAGTAATTGTTTTCACTGACCATGCAGCCTTGAAGTATCTTTTCACCAAAAAGGAGGCCAAACCAAGGCTCATTCGTTAGATGCTCCTACTTCAAGAGTTCGATATTGAAATTAGGGACAAGAAAGGTTGTGAAAACGTGGTGGCTGACCACTTGAGTAGATTGGTGCGTGAAGAAGAATCCCTCCCCATTTCTGAGACGTTTCCAGATGAACAACTTCTGTCCATTGAGGTAAGTACCCCTTGGTATGCCGATTTGGTCAATTTCTTGGTGACTAAGCAAGTTCCTAACACCCTAAGCAAGGTCCAACGTGATAAATTGATACATGATGCAAGATTTTATGTGTGGGATGATCCATATCTATGGAAATATTGCCCAGATCAGATTATTAGAAGATGTGTGCCAACTTCTGATTTTAACTCAATTCTAGCATTTTGTCATTCTTATGCATGTGGAGGCCATTTTGGTACCCAAAGGACAGCTCATAAAGTGTTAGAATCTGGTTTTTATTGGCCTACATTGTTCAAAGATGCTAGAATGTTTTGCTTAACATGTGATAGATGTCAAAGAACAGGTTCTATTGGTGCAAAAGACCAAATGCCGCAAACACCCATCTTCAATGTTGAAATCTTTGATGTTTGGGGTATTGATTTCATGGGTCCTTTTTCTTCTTCATTTGGTTTCACTTATATTTTGCTTGCGGTTGATTATGTTTCTAAATGGGTAGAAGCAAAAGCTACCCGTACTAACGATTCTAGAGTGGTTTCAGATTTCATCAAGACTAACATTTTCTCTAGATTTGGGATGCCGCGGGTATTTATAAGTGATGGAGGTTCACATTTCTGCAATAGGACCATTGAGGCACTCTTCAAGAAGTACAATGTCAAGCATAAGGTTTCAACACCTTATCACCCACAAACAAGTGGCCAAGCTGAAGTATCAAATAGAGAGGTCAAGCAAATCTTGGAGAAGACCGTGGGGCCTAATCGGAAGGATTGGAGCATGCGTTTAGACGATGCACTATGGGCATATCGCACTGCCTACAAAACACCCCTAGGGATGTCTCCATTTCGGCTAGTTTATGGAAAACCTTGTCACTTACCCGTGGAGCTAGAGCATAAGGCACATTGGGCCATCAAAACGTTCAATTTGGACTTAGATGCTGCTGGAATACATCGGAAGCTCCAATTGAATGAGCTTGAGGAACTAAGGAATGAAGCCTATGAAAATGCCTGCATTTACAAGAAAAAGACGAAGGCGTTTCATGACAAGATGATTAGGGGCAAAACCTTCACAATTGGGCAGAAAGTTTTACTTTTTAATTCTCGTCTACGTTTATTTCCCGGAAAGTTACGTTCTAAATGGATTGGACCTTTTGTTGTTACTAATGTTTTTCCACATGGTGCAGTTCAAGTCCAAAGCTTAAGGAATAGGGTGGAATTCAAGGTCAACGGACATAGATTGAAGCCATATTATGAGAATGCCGTGGGGCAGGTTGTGGAGGAGATCTCACTCCATGCCGTGGGCACCAATGGTGCCTGAACGTGTTCTTCGTCCGGCTGCAAGACGTTAAAGAAAGCGCTACTTGGGAGGCAACCCATGCCATTCAACAAAGGAAGACCTAGAAAGCACTCCAATTCCAGATTTGCGTTCCTAAACCCTTCTCTTTGTTGATTCTTTCTAATCTGCCTATTTAGTTGTTTTACTTGCTGTTTGGGAGATTTGAAAGCCACCACCATTTCATTACAACTTGCAGACAGATCAGTTAAATATCCAAGAGGTATAGTAGAAGATATCCTAGTTCAAGTTGATAAACTAATATTGCTTGCAGATTTTGTAGTGTTGGACATGGAAGAAGCTCCTATACATGATCGTGAGTTGCCTATATTGCTTAGGAGACCCTTCATGGCCACGGCCAAGACCATCATTGATGTGCAAAATGGACTCCTCACTATGACAGTGTTAGGAGAGACAGTTCAATTCAAAGTGTTTGAATCTCTTGCTCATCCTTCTTCATCTCTTGATTGTTATGCCATTGATGTGCTTGATTCACTTGTATTCTCTAAGTTCTTGCAGGCACAATCGAATGAACCCTTACAAACTGTTTTGAGTCAATCTCAAGATGAGTTTGATGAAGAAGATGCACTAATGGAAGAAGTAGCTGCTTTGGAAGCATTGGCATTGTATCCTTTGAATGTTTCACCTATTGTAGAGCCTTTAGAATCATCAGTGTCACATTTAACTCCTTCCACGGTGATGCGAGATTTTATACGCACACAAATTAAACCCTCTTTTTGTCAATTGTAGTATAAGTATAAGTAGGGATCGTTCTGGACCGGGGATTAGGAGGGATTGTTAATCACTTGGATTTGACTCAAAAACATAAAAACAAAGTTAAAATACTAACTTAGACTCAAAGAATGCAAAACTAAGCTTTAAAACACTAAGACAAACCAAAAGACTCAAAACAACACAAACACACTCAAATCTGCCTAAAAACCACTTTCTGGGCAGATTTGAGCACAAACACAAATTTGGACGAAATTAAGTAATAACTTGACTCAAGAACGTAAAAACACAATATAAAACACTAAACTAACTCAAAGAATGTAAAACTAATCACTTAAAACATTAAAACAAACCAAAAGACTCAAACATCACCCAAAACACTCAAAACTGCCTTAAAATCACTTTCTGGGCAGTTTTGAGCACTTTGGTGAATTTGGACGAAATTGGGAAATAAAATGAATCAAAACACTCATAAACACAAACTAAATGTATTTCTAACTAAATTGGACATTAAAGTAAAGGGGGATTGGTTTTGGATGAAATTAAACTAAAATGTACAGATTCGAATTAAAACAGATAGTATATATGAATGTGATGAAATGAATGGATGAATACTAGCTAGAAGGTTCTTCTCCACACATGTTACACTTGCATAATAAAATGATTTCCAATTGCATTTCAATAAACCATGAATCTCAACACCCCGGGTTAACCGTGATGCACTAATTAACCTTCAAATCTTCCTAACGTTATTGAATTGGATGGGTTAGCGCATACAACAATTCAAAACATTCCCCACAAGTCCTCAACATGAATGCATAGAAGAGATACAAGCAAGAATCATTATGCTCTATGAAAATTATAAGTGTTGACGAGGCATTCGTTACTATGGATTGCATGAAACTTATGCCAAGAATTTGTTTAACGCGATTGTTTATAAGCAACCTCCACTACTTGTGAATATAAGTTCATAACGATTAGGTGAAACTTACTTATATTCTAGCGTCATATTCATGCATGAAAATTAAGCGCGCATTCTCAATAAACATACATAAATAAGTTATCAATCAAACGGTTAAACAAATTGAATCCACAACTTATGAAACGCAATTAGAAGTATTCAAATCAAAATTCAAGCATAAACATATATTCGAATCACCCCCTAACCAAGGGGGGTTTAGTTCCTCATGGTACAAAACAAAGAGAATCAAAGAAACACCTAAACATTCCAACAACTCAAACTTGAATTGTATGAACGTTTAGGCACTCTTCTCTTCCTCTTCGTTGTAGCACAAGGTCTAAGGATAGTTTGATGGTGTGAATGGTTTGGGTAGTGGTGGAGGAATGGAAGGATGGTGTTTGGATTTGTAGGGAAGACTCATGGCACAAAGGGGGTGGTTTGATGGTCTACATTTCTGCAATGGATGAGTTTATGGAAGAGTGTTTGGAATGGGTGAATTTCTGGCACAAAGGCCTTATTTCTGTGGTGAATGGATTGTGTATGAATGAGAATGAATGAATGAGTATTTATAGGTGAAATGGGGGGAACATGACAGCTAGGTTGCATGTGCTAATGCTTGTGTGTGCATGTGAAATCTGCCAAGATGCATGTGAAAGTGTATGAAATGCAATCTGAAATGGGATAGCATGTGGGTGAATGTGTGGCTGCAATGATGAAGTGAATGCATGTGTTGAATGATTAAAGTGCATGTGCAATGTTTTAAAGGATGAAATGATGGGGGAACAAGTGCATGTGAATGCATGGTGATAGCATGTGCACAGTTTTGGTTGGAATGATGGCAGATTGTGAAATCATGTGAATGCATGTGTTTGATGAATGATAAGTGGTGAATGATATGATAAGTGATAAGTGGTGAATGATAAGTGATGAATGATAAGTGGTGAATGATATGATAAGTGGTGAATGATAGGTGATATGATATGTGATTATGATAAGTAATGGGAGCATGTGTATGGTTTTGGGAGAAAGGTGGAGATGCACGGCATAAGGGAATTGGAAAGGTTTAAATGTCCTAAAACTAAAGGAAACAAAGTTCCAACACTTTGGTCTTCAATTTCGTCCAACATTTTGGCGCCAAGCATAAGCTATCCATCCTTAGCCCAAAAGTGCTCCAAAAGTCTCCAAAATGCATCTTTTTGCTCCTTTAGCCCTTTGGACCTACAAACACACGAAAATAGCTTAAAGTACTAAAATAACTAAAGAAACATAACGTAAATGCACGAGAACAAGCCATTTAAGTCGCATGAATATGCTCCTATCAAATACCCCCACACTTATCTTTTGCTAGTCCTCGAGCAAAACAAAACAACAAAAGAACACGAAACTAGACAAAACGAACAAAACACAACCTACACCTTCCAACAATCGTCTCACGGATTTCCAATGCTCATGACAAGTTAAAAATCATTATTCCCACAGATTTTAGCCATCTTTACACTTAAGTACATTCTTAATCATAGTCACCACATACTAGTTCACATTTAAGCATTTAAAACCATTTCGAATGTAGTAACATGCCTTAGAGAATTTCCTCAATTCCTTAAAAATGCACTCTATTTTCACATAGATTTTCTGACTACACACCCTACACTAGTTATATGTGAGAGATTGATGTAAACATGAAAGACTAGTATCTCACATATGTTATAACAAAGAAAGCATTTTCTGGATTTACGATAATGACATGAATATGATCTCATGAATGGAATGCTACTACTTAGAATGAGAACCAGTGATTCCATAAGCTCATATCAATTCCAAACTCCACATATTGAACACATAACGATCAAGATAGAAGCATAAGGGTTGAAACGGGGCTAAAGGTGTTTGGCTAACAAAGAAAGGATAGGGAAAACAAACGTTCTTTAAGCAATAGTGAGCAAAGTATTGAATTAGGTACTTAGAATTCCCTTTAGAACGCAGAAGTCAACTTTGAACACCCAAGGGGAAGTCACACAAAACTTAGGGCCATATTCAAACTTTTTGGGCCCTTTCTTCAACAATCACACTTGTGAGTCCATTCTCACTTATTTTCACTCTTTTTCTTTCTTTTCTTCTTCTTTTTCTCACATTTTTTTTTCCCGTGCCTCCTTTAAGACTTAGGCACATACATACACACAAAAATCCCTTCCCCCACACTTATTTTCTGCAACATATTAATCAAAAGGAATTCATTTAAGTCATGCTCACTATACTTCAAGAACAAGGGTATAGAAAAGTCCTACTCTAGGCTAGGTAAGGGGTGATGTGGTTAGCAAAGAAAATAGGCTAAACGAGGCTCAACGAGGTTAAAACTAATATATACGAAATATGGGAAGTAAGGCTATTTGGCTATGGTGGCAACAACACAACTTCATCTTGATATATATTATGCAATTCAATGTCATGCTTTGAATGAAACGGATATAAGTTCTAGCATTTAGTTCTATCATGATACAATTGCATTCTAAGTAGCAACCAAGCAAGGAATAATGAGATCATGCAACAACTTTAGAAAACAAAGAATCACAGAAAATAACTCTCCAAAGAAAGTAATGGCTCGAGTCTCACAGGGATGTAGCGTTTGTTTGAGTTCCTTCCTTCAAGCATGTTACAAAAACGAATTTTTCTTTTATGATTGCATGTGAAGTCATACATTATAACCATATCCAAGCATATACCAAGAGTAAATCAAACTTTTCTCTATGTTTATAACTCTTTTTAACCGTCATGCAATTACAAACCAAATCCTTATCATTGTGTTGGAAGGTACCCTAAGACACAAACACACAAAAACGACTCAAAAAACTCTTTTTAGGCTTTTTAAAACATGTTTTTCAAATTTTTATGTGATTTTCGGAGTTATAAAAACAAAACATACTAAAACACTCTAAAACAACTTAAAAACACCTTAAAACAGCAAGGAACAACATTTGAAGTTATGGGTGATAAAATCCCACGAATTTGCATTAAATATACTTAGTTATCCCCCCACACTTAAATCGAACATTGTCCTCAATGTTTTAAGCATAAGTAAGCACACAAAAAGCAATTTAAACATACTAAACATGGCAGAATGTAATTAACAAAGAGAAGAGTTTAGGGACGCAAATCTGGTTATGGAGTGTAAATTCCCTCTTCTCTTTGGTAATTGCATTGAGGCTTTGATCATAGTGACTCCACAGGCTTACTCTTGAACTGGTTTCCGCCCATCATTGATTTTCCTTTGTGCTACTGTTGAACTGGGCAGCATGATTCTTTTGGTCTTCCCCGAAGGTCTGAGCTTACCCCTTTGGTCTGTTTCTTTGTTCAATCTTTCCAATTCGTATTGAAAAGGGTTGGAGGATAACTCAGCCTATGTTTGTCTCCACATGCTTCAATGTATCATTTTCACTTGCCTTACTCGCTCCCTTTTGCAGAAGTGGTCCCTTCTCCGGAAGTGTATCAACCGTTGAAGATGACTACTCGAGAGCAACGCTAGGTAAGCAATCAGGAATAGATTCCAGGCAGTTGGCTCCAGATCGGAAGATTGACTCCAAGTGCCGGCTGATTGCTTCTTTTACTTTGCCATGCGAGTAAGAACAAGGACAAAGAAAAAGACAGGGAAAGAGCATGATATGAGATACTTTTGCTTTTGACCTTTATGATATGAGATACCTTTGCTTTTGAAGAAGCGGTGAATGAATCAGCACATGTATTTGTTGTGCTGTTTCCTCCTGGGTCATATGTACTCCAGGCATCTGGTATCATCTTTGGGGAAGAAGAAAGAATTGAGTCTTTCGAAAGGCTTTGCTCGGAGTGCGCCCTCAGAGGTGAGGGAGAGTTGGGCATTTTTCTTCAGGTTTGCCTTGCCATAAAAGACGAAGGTCGACATATATAGAGATAATATCAAGTGGTGGTATTGTTCTTTTACCCTTGTCGACAAACGTTTTGATCCCGCAAATCCGGCTTTTTGAAATAGTGGCGCCTCTTCGATTTCTGAATGACGCCTCTTCGATTTCTGAGCAGGCGCCCCTTTGCTTTCTGAACGACACGTAGTAGTGCGGATGCGGCTCCTTTTGACAAAGCTGCACGCGTTTTCTGAAAAGCAGCGAAACGGTCGCCGAACTTTGCGCTTGTCGGCTAAAGATGTGTAGTTGCGGTGATGGCCTCCACGTGTTGTCTGAAAAGAAGAAATCTTTTGACAAAGTTGAATGCGTCTTCTGAAAAGCCGGGAAAGCGTTGCCTAAATTACGCCGGAAATTCCGGCTTTTTGAATCGGTGGACGCGTCGCTTTGGCTTTTTTATTGAGCTATCGATCACCACAAGAAACACACTCTGAAGATTTCCTATTCTTGAAAATCGACTCCGGCCCTTTGAAATTTAACTCCATCCCTTCTCTTTGAACACTTTTGAAAAATGGCAAACTCATCGAACCTTAGCTTGGAATTGAGCCTTAGCAGTGATACGGGCGCGCCGCGTCAAGGTAACGTATGGCGCCCTTCTTTTTTATCTTCTAACGGTCTTCTTACAGGTGAAGACTCCGTGATGCAGGACGCCACAACAGCTACAATAGTAGCTAAGAACCTCCTCACTCCAAAAGATAGTAGGCTGCTGTCAGGACGGTCCGATGAGTTGGCCGTTCAAGAGTCCCTCGCACTTAGTGTTCAGTGTGCGAGTTCTGTGTCCAACATGGGCCAACGCCTGCTTGCCCGCTCCCGTCAGGTGGAATCATTGATGGCAGAGGTGGAAAGTCTCAAGCAGGAGATCCAGCAGCTTAAGTACGAGAATAGAAGTTTGCACGTGCTTGCAAACAACTATTCGACGGGCATGAAGAGGAAGCTTGATGAGCTGCAAGAGTCTGAAGGTCGGATTCACAGTGACCGTCAACGGTTTTCGTCTTTCCTCCAGAGGCACCTTTTTCCTGGCTCATCCAGTGCTTGGCCAAGTATTGAGGCCTGGAATGCTCTAGCTCCGATGCCTCCCGCTCCGATGCCTTCCGTTCCGATGCCTCCCGCTCCGATGTCTTCCACTCCGATGTCTTCCACTCCGATGCCTTCCGCTTCAAAGCCTTCCGCTTCGACGCCTCGTAGTGGGGCTTCACGTAAACAACCTTTGTGAAGCACCACCTTTCTCCATGTTTAGTATTTTATTTAATATATGAATTTTTTTTTTTTTTTTTTTTTTTTTTTTGCATTGGGTTGCCTCCCAAGTAGCGCTTTCTTTTACATCTTGCAGCCGGACGAAGAACCCAATCACTCCAGGATATGTTCACGAATCGGATGAGAACTCCGAGTCATGAACTAGTACCTAAAACAAGAAACAAAACAAAATTAAGAATCTGGAAAAATAAAAACAAATGAAAATAAAACAATCCAAGGGATTAGCAAATTTTCTAATCCCCGGCAACGGCGCCAAAATTTGGTGCGAGATTTTATACGCACACAAATTAAACCCTCTTTTTGTCAATTGTAGTATAAGTATAAGTAGGGATCGTTCTGGACCGGGGATTAGGAGGGATTGTTAATCACTTGGATTTGACTCAAAAACATAAAAACAAAGTTAAAATACTAACTTAGACTCAAAGAATGCAAAACTAAGCTTTAAAACACTAAGACAAACCAAAAGACTCAAAACAACACAAACACACTCAAATCTGCCTAAAAACCACTTTCTGGGCAGATTTGAGCACAAACACAAATTTGGACGAAATTAAGTAATAACTTGACTCAAGAACGTAAAAACACAATATAAAACACTAAACTAACTCAAAGAATGTAAAACTAATCACTTAAAACATTAAAACAAACCAAAAGACTCAAACATCACCCAAAACACTCAAAACTGCCTTAAAATCACTTTCTGGGCAGTTTTGAGCACTTTGGTGAATTTGGACGAAATTGGGAAATAAAATGAATCAAAACACTCATAAACACAAACTAAATGTATTTCTAACTAAATTGGACATTAAAGTAAAGGGGGATTGGTTTTGGATGAAATTAAACTAAAATGTACAGATTCGAATTAAAACAGATAGTATATATGAATGTGATGAAATGAATGGATGAATACTAGCTAGAAGGTTCTTCTCCACACATGTTACACTTGCATAATAAAATGATTTCCAATTGCATTTCAATAAACCATGAATCTCAACACCCCGGGTTAACCGTGATGCACTAATTAACCTTCAAATCTTCCTAACGTTATTGAATTGGATGGGTTAGCGCATACAACAATTCAAAACATTCCCCACAAGTCCTCAACATGAATGCATAGAAGAGATACAAGCAAGAATCATTATGCTCTATGAAAATTATAAGTGTTGACGAGGCATTCGTTACTATGGATTGCATGAAACTTATGCCAAGAATTTGTTTAACGCGATTGTTTATAAGCAACCTCCACTACTTGTGAATATAAGTTCATAACGATTAGGTGAAACTTACTTATATTCTAGCGTCATATTCATGCATGAAAATTAAGCGCGCATTCTCAATAAACATACATAAATAAGTTATCAATCAAACGGTTAAACAAATTGAATCCACAACTTATGAAACGCAATTAGAAGTATTCAAATCAAAATTCAAGCATAAACATATATTCGAATCACCCCCTAACCAAGGGGGGTTTAGTTCCTCATGGTACAAAACAAAGAGAATCAAAGAAACACCTAAACATTCCAACAACTCAAACTTGAATTGTATGAACGTTTAGGCCCTCTTATCTTCCATTCCTCATTCGTACAAAACAAAGAGTATTGAATTTAAACATTGAAATCAAAGAAACACCTAAACATTCCAACAACTCAAACTTGAATTGTATGAACGTTTAGGCACTCTTCTCTTCCTCTTCGTTGTAGCACAAGGTCTAAGGATAGTTTGATGGTGTGAATGGTTTGGGTAGTGGTGAAAATGGAAGGATGGTGTTTGGATTGTAAGGGAGACTCATGGCACAAAGGGGGTGGTTTGATGGTCTACATTTCTGCAATGGATGAGTTTATGGAAGAGTGTTTGGAATGGGTGAATTTCTGGCACAAAGGCCTTATTTCTGTGGTGAATGGATTGTGTATGAATGAGAATGAATGAATGAGTATTTATAGGTGAAATGGGGGGAACATGACAGCTAGGTTGCATGTGCTAATGCTTGTGTGTGCATGTGAAATCTGCCAAGATGCATGTGAAAGTGTATGAAATGCAATCTGAAATGGGATAGCATGTGGGTGAATGTGTGGCTGCAATGATGAAGTGAATGCATGTGTTGAATGATTAAAGTGCATGTGCAATGTTTTAAAGGATGAAATGATGGAGGAACAAGTGCATGTGAATGCATGGTGATAGCATGTGCACAGTTTTGGTTGGAATGATGGCAGATTGTGAAATCATGTGAATGCATGTGTTTGATGAATGATAAGTGGTGAATGATATGATAAGTGATAAGTGGTGAATGATAAGTGGTGAATGATAGGTGATATGATATGTGATTATGATAAGTAATGGGAGCATGTGTATGGTTTTGGGAGAAAGGTGGAGATGCACGGCATAAGGGAATTGGAAAGGTTTAAATGTCCTAAAACTAAAGGAAACAAAGTTCCAACACTTTGGTCTTCAATTTCGTCCAACATTTTGGCGCCAAGCATAAGCTATCCATCCTTAGCCCAAAAGTGCTCCAAAAGTCTCCAAAATGCATCTTTTTGCTCCTTTAGCCCTTTGGACCTACAAACACACGAAAATAGCTTAAAGTACTAAAATAACTAAAGAAACATAACGTAAATGCACGAGAACAAGCCATTTAAGTCGCATGAATATGCTCCTATCACACGGTTAAGGCACCAAAACTTGAACTTAAACCACTTCCACCACATCTAAAATATGCATATCTAGCTGAATTTGAAACTCTTCCAATTATCATAGCTTCTGATCTCACCCCAAATGAAGAAGATAAACTAATTAGGGTGTTAAAAGAGTTCAAATCTGTTTTTGGTTGGTCTATTGCAGATATCAAGGGAATAAGCCCTACCATGTGCATGCATAGGATTCTCTTGGAGGAAGGAGCAAAATCAACCCGTGAGCCACAAAGAAGACTCAATCCACACATGAAGGAAGTTGTTAGGAATGAGGTGTTGAAATTGTTAGATGTGGGGATCATATATCCCATTTCTGATAGCAAATGGGTGAGTGCTATTCAGGTGGTGCCTAAGAAGGTGGGAATCACTGTGATGAGGAATGAAAACAATGAGCTTGTGACCACCAAGCCCACGGCCAGTTGGCGTGTTTGCACCGATTACAGGAAGTTGAATTCTAGCACTAGAAAAGATTACTTTCCTATGCCTTTCATAGATCAAATGCTTGAGAGATTGGCAGGTTACTCACATTATTGTTTTCTGGATGGATACTCAGGTTACAATCAAATTGCAATCGCTCCGGAGGATCAAGAGAAAACAACCTTTACTTGCCCCTTTGGCACATTTGCATACAGGAGGATGCCTTTTGGACTTTGCAATGCTCCAGCAACTTTCCAAAGATGCATGTTGGCCATCTTCTCTGACATGGTAGAAAGGTTCATTGAGGTATTTATTTATGACTTCTCAGTGTTTGGTTCCTCTTTTGATGAATGTCTTAACCATCTCTCCTTAGTACTCCAAAGATGTCAGGAAACAAATTTGGTTCTCAATTGGGAAAAGTGCCAATTTATGGTGAAACAAGGAATTGTGTTGGGGCATGTAATCTCTAGCAAAGGAATGGAGGTAGACAAAGCCAAAATTGACGTCATCACCAATATGGTAGCCCCCACCACCGTGAAGGGAGTAAGAAGTTTTTTGGGCCATGCGGGTTTTTATCGTCGTTTCATTAAGAACTTTTCAATGATCACTCGTCCATTATGCAATCTGTTAGCTAAAGATGTTGTATTTCATTTTGATAAGGCTTGTATGGATGCATTCAATACTTTGAAAAATGAACTAACCTCGGCCCCTATTATTATGGCACCAGATTGGTCGTTACCTTTTGAATTAATGTGTGATGCCTCCGACTATGCTGTTGGTGCAGTTTTAGGGCAAAGGGTGAACAAGCTTCCACATGTGATCTACTATGCAAGCCGGACTCTGCATGATGCTCAACTTAACTATTCCACAACTGAAAAGGAGTTACTTGCTGTTGTTTTTGCCTTGGAAAAGTTTAGGTCATATCTTGTGGGATCTAAAGTTATTGTGTTTTCTGATCATGCAGCCATTAGGTATTTGATGACAAAGAAGGATGCTAAACCACGCTTGATAAGATGGATACTCTTACTACAAGAGTTTGACTTGGAAATTCGAGATAAGAAGGGCAGTAATAATGTTGTGGCTGACCATTTGTCCAGGCTTAATGAAAACCATGGAGTTGGACAACCTTTGCCCCTAAATGAATCATTTCCAGATGAACAACTCCTTGTTGTTCAAGAAAAAGAACCATGGTATGCAGATTTTGTTAATTATCTTGCTTGTGGTATAATGAGAAATGACCTTTCTTTTCAGGAAAGAAAGAAGTTCCTTGCCATGGTAAAGCACTATGTTTGGGACGAACCATATTTGTGTAAATATTGCCCTGATCAAATCATTAGGAGATGTGTCCCAGAGAGTGAGCAACAAAGCATCCTAACATTTAGCCACACATTGGCATGTGGAGGCCATTTTGGTGCCAAAAAGACATCGCTAAAGGTTTTACAATCTGGTTTCTTTTGGCCTACTTTATTCAAAGATGCTTTTGATTTTTGTTCTAAGTGTGATAGGTGCCAGAAAATGGGGAACATTAGCCGAAGAAATGAGATGCCATTGAACAACATTTTGGTGGTGGAACTCTTTGATGTTTGGGGAATCGATTTCATGGGACCATTTCCATCCTCTTTTGGCTACGTATACATATTAGTGGCAGTGGATTACGTATCCAAATGGGTTGAAGCCATTGCTACAAGAACTAATGATCATAAGGTTGTGTTGAATTTTCTTAAAGATGTGATTTTTTGTAGGTTTGGAACCCCAAGAGCTATTATTAGTGATGGTGGCAGCCATTTCTGCAACAAACCTTTTGAATCCTTGATGAAGAATGATGCGAAAATTAACTTAACACACAAATTAACCCTCTTTTGACAATTGTAGCATATAAATAAGTAGGGATCGTTCTTACACCGGGGATTAGGAGGGCTTGCTAAACACTCTAAACTGACTCAAATAAATGAAACTAACCTTTAAAACACTTAAACTCACTTAGAAAGACTCACACACGTTCAAAAGACTCAAAATAGGCTAAAAACACTCAAAACTGCCTTAAAAACACAATCTGGGCAGTTTTGAGCCTAAACACAATTTTGGACGAAAATTGGTTCTAACTTGACTCAAAACTCTTAAAAACACAATCTAAAACATATTTGGACCAATTAGACACTCTAGAATAAACGGGGATTTGGTTTTGGACGAAAATAAACAAAACAAATATGTTAACTAGGCAGATTTTGACGAAATTGGTGGAATTAAATGGATGGTGAGATGGCTAGGAGGTTTTTCTCCACACATGGCATACTTGCATACAAAATAATCTCCAGTTGCTTATTCGATGAATTTATGAACCTCAACACCCCAAGTTAATTAGGTACGCTTAAATTAACTCTCAGATTTCCCTTAGGTCATTGAATTGAATGGAATTAGCGCATTGCAATCAAATTATTCCTTAAAAGTTTTCTATATGAAAGCGCATAATAGAAAGACAATCAAAGATCATTAGGTTCTATGGAAATCATAGGTGTTGACGAGGCATTCGTAACTATGAAAGCGCATGATACTTATGCCAAGAATTTACTTAACATAATTGCTACCAACAATCTTAACTACTCATGGATATGAGTTCCCAACGATTAGGTGAAGTTCCCTCATATCCTAGCATCATGTTTATGCATGCAAATCAAGCGTGCACTCTCAATTCATATACATAAACTAGTTTTAATTAAAATAGATAAGTAAATTGAATTCATCATTCATGAAATCACAACTGAAAGTAATCAAATCATCATGCAAATATAACCATGGTTTCGAATTTCCCCCCTAGCCAAAGGGGGGATTAGTTCCTCATGCTTGCACAACAAAAAGTATTGAATTTAAACATTGAAATCATAAGAAAGAATACACCTATACGTTCAGCAATTCCAAGATGGATTTGATGCACAGATTGGCTCCTCTTCCTCCTCCTTGTTGCGGCACAAAGTGTGGGTGATGGAATTGGTGGTTTTGGATGGTGTTTCCTTGTTTAGAGGGATGGAGGATGGTTGATTATGGCGGGGAAGGTGCGGCAGAGGTGTATGGATGTGTAGGGAGGTCTATGGAGGCTTAGAATGGAGAATGGAGGTGCGGCACAAGGGTTTCTGAATAGCATAAGGGGGTGGTACGAATTTGTGGCTGAAAATATGTTTATATAGTCCTAGGGTTTATTAGATTAGGGTTTACTTAATAGATTTGGTGGATTAGGGCCCTAGAATTCGGCCATGGGTTGTCAAATCCACCTAGGAAGAGGTTTTTGGCCCACATAGTTTTATAAAACGAATTGTATACCCAAATCCACAAGGATTAGGCCTTGGAAATCAGAATCCCAAAGGGATTGGGCCTAGGAAGGTGCGGCTGATTTAGGGGAGAGGGTAGCTTGGCTTGCAAGGCAAGGTAAAGCCTTCTAGAAAGGTTTGGGGCGCCACTTTTCTAGGGTTTCTAGAAAGAGTAGGTTTTGTGGCAGATTTGGGCCTTCTAGAATAGAATGCTTCTAGAAATAGGTTCTAGAATGATCCATTTAAGTCCCCATGCAATTAGGAGTAAGACATGATAAGGTTTGGATAAGATAAGATGAGATAAGGTTTGGATAATGTTTTGGATAATTGGATAATGTTGGATAAGGTTGGATAATGTTTAGATAATGTTTTGGATAAGGTTTCCTCTTTTGAGCTCCTTCCTTATCCACTTTGTCCTTAGCTTAGTTCCTTCCTCTTCTTATCACATATCTAGCCTCTTGAAGTTCAAATTCGTCCATCCATGTTAGCCCATATGCAAGCTATCCCCATAGTGTCCAAAATAGCTCCAAAATGCACCAAAATGCACTTTCTTGATACTTTGACCCATAGGACCTACAAACACACGAAATTGAGTTGTAATACGACATTAACTAAGAAATAATAGCACAAATGCACAAGAATGAGGTAGTTAAGTCGCCTAAATATGCTCCTATCAAAGAAGTACAACATCAACCACAAAGTGGCAACCCCGTACCATCCTCAAACCTCAGGACAAGTGGAGATTAGCAATAGGGAGATCAAGAACATTTTGATGAAGACTGTGAGCCCTACAAGGAAGGATTGGTCGTTGAGGTTAAATGATGCACTATGGGCATATAGAACAGCGTACAAGACCCCCATTGGCATGAGTCCTTATCGCCTTGTGTTTGGGAAAGCTTGTCATTTGCCAATGGAGCTTGAACACCGTGCATATTGGGCCATCAAGAAGTTCAACTTTGATTACAAGGATGCTGGAGTAGCAAGGAAGCTCCAACTTAATGAGTTGGAAGAGCTTAGAAATGAGGCATATGAGAATGCCAAAATCTACAAGGAACGGACTAAGCTCTATCATGACAAGGCCATCCTAAGGAAGGAGTTTCACCAAGGTATGAAAGTACTTTTGTTTGACTCACGTTTGAGACTTTTTCCAGGAAAATTGAAGTCTAGGTGGGTGGGACCATTCAAAGTGCTGCAAACATTTCCCCATGGAGCTGTGGAGATAGAGAACATGAAGAATGGCACTTCTTTTAAAGTCAACGGGCAGCGATTGAAACCATACTTGGATAAAGTGGAGGAAGAGCAAGTGTATCAAGTTGTGGAGGTTCTTGAATTTACAACACCATGAACAAGCTACCATGTCTTGCCTAGACATTAAATAAAGCGCTTACTAGGAGGCAACCTAGTGTGGTTTGTGTTCTTTCTTTATGTTGTGTTTATTTTGTTACCATTCCATATTCTTTGCCTACTCTCATTGCATACAAGTTTAAACATCGAGGACAATGTTTAGGTTAGGTTTGGGGGTGTGGGATGGAAAGTTGTTTTTGTGTTTGTTTTAAGTGTTAGTTTTGGTTAGGAGTGTTTTTTGCATGCTAATACGAATGTATATGAGGACTATGTTTGAAAACAAACGATTGGGTTGCTATGAAAAAGGGTTGCATCTTGTTGTCATGTATAAAGCTATAACTCTTGAAATTATGATGATAGAGGTACCATACTCAAATTCTGGAAGAAGAATTGTGGAGACTACCCTAGTGAGTTATTTTGAGCCTAATTGCGTCTTTGAGAGGGTTTAAATTGTTTCCACTTTTATCTTTTTCTTTCAATTTCACTTTAAATGATCTCATTACTTCTATTTTGATTGGATGCTAAGAATCATTCTCCTTTGCAGATACCATGTATTTAGCTGATCATTCATGAATGAACTCAATGAGACGATGTTAGGCTATGCATGTGTTAACTACTAAAAGGCTTAAATCCTACCCATTTGTGTGCTCCATTCACCCTTGTTGCAGCCAAACACTTTAGCCTAATTCTTTCATCACCCACACCATACTCTACCCATTCTAGCCCATTACAAGCCATACCTTATAGTTTGGGGAATACCAAGGTGATGAAGACTAAAGGTAAATTGAGCTTAGAACAAGATTGTGGCATGTACCGAGGGCACCTATGTTGAAGATTCTTCTAAAAAAAAAAAGTTATAAAAAAAAAAAAAAAAAGAAGAGAATCAAAGTGGATACAAGTTCCAAATCTCCTCACGATAAGACATAGGGCCTGGATGCCAAAAACAAAGAAGAAAGAAAACAAATGCAAGTGAAGAGCATGATCCTCAAGAACACTTTGGTATACCCCAAGCTCTAGTATTTCATATCACTTCTCTCGTAACCTATAACCTAAGCCTTACATTACAATCTTGAAAAAGACCTAGCTGATCATTGAGGATGTATTCATGGGTGATAGTAAGTGTGTGTGTTATCAATATTCTTAGCATTTGATTCATTTCATGAGATCTACTCAGAAATTGTGCTTTCATTTCAGATTTCATATGTGAGAATTTTGATTCCCTTTGCATATTTTCACTCATATATGATTGTGGAGAGATTAAACCTTAAGATCTGAGTGAAAATTTGAGTGAAATCTGTGAGGTGTAGAGTTGAGGCGAATTCTACCTTAAGCATTTGGGTATGGTGACCTTGAAGTTGTAAGACATGGAGAAATATCTTTATAGGTTACAATTGATACGATTCTTTGAAGTGGAAAACTTTTGAGTTTGAATATATGACAAAATCTTCATTGGTTCTTATTAGTTTGTTTAAAGCATGTTTTAACCAAGTTGTTTGCAGTTTTTGTAGATGTTTGTGGGTTCATCGCTGTAAACCCTCAGGAGACACAACTTCTCCAACTAGGGACACCTAGGGGTTCAAAGGCTTGTTGCACATGCTCAGTGCAATCGTTTGGCCAGCGAAAGTGGTTTAGTTAGATGTTTGTATTTTGTGTGTTTTAGTTTTAAGTTTGCTCGAGGACTAGCAAAAACCAGGTTTGGGGGTATTTGATAAGTCACATTTTGCATGCATTTATATCTTCCTTATTTGGTGTCTTTGTGATTGTTTTGGATTAAACTAGTCGCGTTTTACATTGTTTTGTGTTAGTGTGCAGCCAAGGTGTAATAAGATCAATTGGAAGGCAAATGAAGGAATGTGGTGCAATTCGACCACATTGGGTGGTTCTAAACAAGGCAAAAAACATGCAGATTTCTTATTATTCCACATGGCTTGTGCCGTGTATCTCCTTGCCTAAAACATTCAGCCATATTTCCACCAACAAACACAATCATGTCATGCAAATCCCATGTGGTTCCAAGTCAGATTATGCACTTCTAAAACATCAAAACATGCATTCACATGCATGTCCACAACCTGACCCGTGCATTCCATTTCCCTTCTTCACTTCTCTTTGCAGAAATCCACATGCACCTCAATTAAACATTCCATGCCATTTCAGCTCCACTTATGCCCATGCCGTGAGCTTTCTGCCATTCCCAGAGTATTATAACCAATTTCAGGTTATCCACTTCATGCTTGCAGACATTCCACATGTGTTTTGGATTAAATAAACCACACACTTGCAGATCATGTCCATGCTTTGCAGGTATCATGCCAGAAATCCACTCATCCAACCATTTCATGCGATTCCATCTCCTTAATGCCCATACCGTGCACATTCATTCTCTTTTCAGAATTCCTTTCACATGGACCATGTCAGTTTTCCACATGCATTTCTGATTGTTCTCCATCATTAGCACATTAAGAAATTCACCAAGGCAGACTCACTCATTCCCTCTCTCGGATCCATTCGATTAGACACACCATTCTTGCTCTAATTTCTGTCCACCATTCACTCTCATTCTCCCTCTCCATTCCATTGCATTCCACATTCTCTTCCTTTCACAGAAAATATCCTCACTCATCCTCCCCCTCCATTCTATTCAGTTCGACATTCTCTCCCCCATTCACAAAAACTATCCAGATTCTATTCCATTGCACATTCTCTCCCATCCGCATGTTTCTTCTTCTTCCATTTCATGAGTCACACGCCAAAACACTCCATATCACTCCATCTCTGACCATTTCATTCTCCCAAGTGCAGAAACCATCCAACCATCACCAATCTACCTTCATCCGCACCACATTTGGAGAAGCAACACCAAGGAACTCTTCAAGGAATTCAACATCAGTTTTACTTCAAGGGTTTCTTCTTATTAATTCTATGTTCATTCATGTTTCATATGTTTATGTTAAATCTTTTGTAAACATGAATTGTAACTAATCCTCCTCTAGGGATTCGATGTAACCTTGCAAAGTTTGCCATGTAACTAAGTTAGAATGCTCAAGTTGTCTATCTATTTCTTGTTTCATTCTCTGATTTAATGGTGATTTAGTGTGTTGATTTTAATGTTTGATCATCATTTGAATTAATCACTAAGTTGTGTAGCCAAGATTAAAACACACATCATGCTTAATCTTGGTAGATATGTGAATGAATGAAGGGAATGTTTTGCAAACATCCTGCCGAGTTATTCCCTTTGGTTTTATGAAAGTTTCTTGTGCATTACATAATCTTGATTATGAACCAAAGTTGCACATCACAATTAGGTTCATGATTAGAGACATTTGATCAAATCCACACATCATATGGTTGATCATATCCAAGTGAAACAAACTCAAGAAATAGGTAGATGAATGAGTATAAACTAACTTGATGATAGGAGCATATTTACGCACCTTAGTTTAGCTTGTTTTTGTGCATTTATAGTGTTTTTCCTTAGTAAAGTAGTCTTTTAAGCTAGTTCTATGTATTTTCAGGTTTTAAGGGCAAAGTATGCAAAAGGATGCATTTTGGAGCCTTTTGGAGCAAATTAGAGCTTGGAATGGACATCATATGCTTGGAGCCAAGAGGATGGACGAAATTGAAGACTTGAAGATGATGATTCCTACTTGAGCAAGGGTTCCTAGTTGAAGTAGGAAAGTCCCTAGTGGAAGATGGTTTCCTAGTTGAATTAGGATTCCTAGAAGAACAAAGTTTCCTACTCAAATAAGGTTTCCTACTTGATGAAGGAAAGTCAAAATCCATATGGTCTCAAGTGAAGCAACAAAGAAGTTTTCCAAGTCCAATAAGGAAAAGGAGTCCAAGATGAAGAAGGAATGATGAAGACAAGGTTTCCTAATCCTAATAGGCAAAGTTTCCAAGTGCAATGAGGAGTCCTTATCCATTTAGGGCACCTTATCCATTTAGGACACCTTATCCTAATCCTATAGGGATGCCATGCACTTTACCTTATCTTGGAGGGTTTCTAGAAGCCTTAGATGCCCTATCCTATCTTTGCCGTGGGTTTTATCCAAATCCCCTTAGTTTTTAGGCTTTCTAGAAGCCCTAACATTATCCCTACAAAGGTGCTGCACCCTTATCTCTTTTTCCCTACAAATTTGGACTTTAAAACATGATTCTAGGAACCTTATCTTATCTCCTACAAAAGTGGCGCCCCAAATCCTTCTAGAAAGCTGATTTCCCTTGCCTTGCAAGGCATTCTAGAAGCCTTATCACCTTATCTCCTTACCTGCCGCACCTAGGAAGCATTATCCCTTTCTATTTCTGATTTCTAAGCCTATTTCCTTGTGGATTTGGGTTATTCAAGTCCATATCTGATTACCCTAGGGTTTTAAGTGCCTATATATACTCATATTAACCCCTAGATCAGATAACCACCTCTCATACACATTCATTAATTCCAGAAATTCGTCCAACCCTCTCCACACCCTTGCCGCAGCCACCAAACACCTTTCTCCTTAGTTTTAAGCTTTGCCGCACCATCCCCTTCCCCTAAACACTACTACATCCCTCCATAACCATGCATCCATACACCTAAGGCCCTAAACCTGTCCCTAGACCTTTGCCGCACCAAGGAGGAGGAGAAGGAAGCTCGAAAGTTCATGCAATTCGAGTTCGCGTCGCTGGAATTTCTAGGTGTTTCTTTTCCTTTGAATTCAATGTTTAATTTCAATTCTCTTTGTTTTGTGCGTATGAGGAACTAAACCCCCCCTTGGCTAGGGGGGGATTCGAAACCATGAACATACTTGCTATATGATTTGATTACTTCTAATTGCGTTTCATAAGTTGTGAATTCAATTTACTTATCTATGTGAATTACATTGATTTGTGTGTGTTGGTTGAGAGTGCACGCTTAATTATCATGCATAAATTGGATGCTAGGATATAAGGAAATTTCACCTAATCGTTATGGAATTATATTCACAAGTAGTAAAGGTTGATGATCTCAATCGCGTTAAGTAAATTCTTGGCATAAGTTTCATGCAATCATAGTAACAAGTGCTTCGTCAATGCTTATGGTTTTCATAGAACTTAATGATTCTTGCTTGTATCTCTATTATGCAATCATGTAGGGGACTTGTGGGGAATGTTTTGGGTTGTCGTATGCAATCATCCAATTCAATAACGTTAGGAAAATCTGAAGGTTAATTTAAGCGAACCTAATTAACTTGGGGCGTTGAGAATTCATGGGTTATTGAAAAGCAATTGGAAATCGTTTTATATGCAAGTATAACATGTGTGGAGATGAACCCCTTAGCTAGCTTCCCATCCAGTCAATTCCATCAAATTCGTTTTACAATCTGTTCTAATTTAAAAAGTTTGTTTTGTTTTTAAATTCGTCCAAAACCAATCCCCCTTTACTTTGTTGAGTCATAGTAGTTAGAAATCACTTTAGTTTGTGTTTTTAAGTGTCTTAGGACAAGTTAAAACCAATTTTCGTCCAAAGTTGTGTCTAGTGTTCAAAACTGCCCAGATTGTGTTTTTAAGGCAGTTTTGAGTGTTTTGGTGCTGTTTTGAGTCTTTTGGTTTGTTTTGGTGATTTAAAGTTTAGTTTTGCATTCCTTGAGTCTAGTATAGTGTTTTATATTGTGTTTTTACGTTTTTGAGTCAAATCCAAGTGATTAATAATCCCTCCTAATCCCCGGTCCAGAACGATCCCTACTTACATTCTTCACTACAATTGATAAAAAGAGGGTTTAATTTGTGTGCGTATAATTCTCGCATCAAATTTTGGCGCCGTTGCCGGGGATTAGCAACTTTGCTAATCCCTTGGATTGTTATTTTCGTTTTTCTTATTAGATCAGATTCTTATGTTATTTTGTTTCTTGTTTTAGGTACTTGTTTATGACTCGGGGTTCTAATCCGGTTCACGAACATATTTTAGACTTTGACGACGATTTTGAGCGTGAGTTGAGACGTAAGAGGAAGAACCCGGAACCTAGTGAATCAAGTGCAAGTTCCGAGTCCGTTTCTGAATTTGAAGAAGAAGTGGAAGACATGGCAGCGGACAACCGAACAATCAAGGAGCTTTCCGCTTCGGGATTGGCCAATGCCGCACCCTTGTGCATCCAATACCCAAGGGCGGCTCAAGACAAGACTGCCGAGTTCGAATTGAAGTCAAGCCTGTTACATCACATTCCAAAGTACCATGGGCTATCCATGGAAGATCCGAACAAGCATTTGAAGGAGTTTGAAGTCGTTTGCTCAAGCATGACTCCGGTGAACGTAGATGAGAGCATCTTGAAGATGAAGGCCTTTCCCTTTTCTCTCCAAGAGAAAGCGAAAGATTGGTTGTACGAATTGGCTCCCGGAACGGTCACATCATGGGAGAGCATGAAACGAGCTTACTTGGAGAAGTTTTTCCCAACTTCTCGAGTCATCCTCCTACGAAAAAGGATAAGTGGAATTCAACAAGATGAAGGTGAATCCTTTCCTACTTATTATGAACGTTTTAAATCTCTTGTTGCTTCATGTCCACAGCATCAAATGAAGGAGGAACTACTTCTACAATACTTTTACGAAGGACTTCTACCTATTGAACGTCAAATGCTAGATGCCTCAGCGGGAGGAGCCTTGGTGGACAAGACCCCCACGGCTGCAAAGACCTTGATTGCTAATCGAGCATTGAATGCTCAACAATACGAAGGCGTTGGACAAAGGAGTACCCCACGGCAACACCAAGTCAATGAGGTAAGTACCATAACCGAACTTCAAAATCAAATGGCTAACCTTACTACGTTGCTTTCTCAGGTGGTGGAAGGTCCAAAAGTCAAAACCATAGCTTCTTGTGGCGTATGCTCCATGCAAGGACACCCTACGGACAAGTGCCCACAATTGATCGAGAATGGAGGGTGGGAGACACTCAATGCCGTGGGATATGGCAACCAATACCAATCACGTGGGGATCCGTTTTCTAATACTTACAATCCCGGTTGGCGTGATCATCCGAATTTCAAATGGCGAGACCCCCAACAAGGTCAACAACAAAGCGGATTTAGGCAACAACCCCCGGGTTTCTATCAAAAGCCGTTGGCACCACCACAAGCCCAAGCACAACCTGCCCAAAGCAATGTAGGTAATTCAAGTGATAATGATAAGATTTTTCAATTACTTACTACTTTGACGCAGGAAGTCCAAACTCAAAACAAAGAGAGGCAAATCCAAGACAAGAGGGTGGACAACTTGGAGAAGCAAGTGGGACAGATTGCCGAGTTCATGGGGCAATTTCGTGAGCAAGGAAGGTTGCCTAGCTCAACGGTGGTCAATCCGAAAGGTGGATTCGAATCTGCAAAAGCTATGCATTTGCGAAGTGGAAAGCAAGTCGGATCTGACCTCAAACCATCCAAATCACGTTCCAACGAGGAGGACGAGTTGAGAATTGAAGAGGAGGAGTGATGCGTGATTTATACGCACACAAATTAAACCCTCTTTTTGTCAATTGTAGTATAAGTATAAGTAGGGATCGTTCTGGACCGGGGATTAGGAGGGATTGTTAATCACTTGGATTTGACTCAAAAACATAAAAACAAAGTTAAAAACGTTCACAAAGACTCAAAGGACTCAAAACAAGTTCAAAAGACTCAAAACTGCCTAAAAACACTAACTAGGCAGTTTCTGACCTTAACCCCAATGTTGGACGAATTTAGGATTATGGCTTGATTCAAACGTAAAATAACAATATAAAACACTATACTAGACTCAAAGAATGCAAAACTAAACTTTAAAACACTAAAACAAACCAAAAGACTCAAACATCACCCAAAACACTCAAAACAGCCTTAAAATCACTTTCTGGGCAGTTTTGAGCACTTTGGTGAATTTGGACGAATTTTGGGAAATAAATTGAATCAAAACACTTTAAAACATAAACTAAACAAAGTCTAAACACTAAAGAACAAGAAAGTAAAGGGGGGGTTAGGTTTTGACGAATTTAAACTAAAAGAACAGATTGTAAGTAAAAGCAAAATGTAAATGTGAATGTGTGATAGAATTGAATGGAATGAAGGCTAGCTAAGGGGTTCATCTCCATACATGTTATACTTGCATAATAAAATGATTTCCAATTGCATTTCAATAAACTATGATACTCAACACCCCAAGTTAACCGTGATGCACTAATTAACCTTCAAATCTTCCTAACGTTATTGAATTGGATGATGCATGCGACAATTCAAAACATTCCCCACAAGTCCTCAACATGAATGCATAGAAGAGGTACAAGCAAGAATCATTACGCTCTATGAAAATTATAAGTGTTGACGAGGCATTCGTTACTATGATTGCATGAAACTTATGCCAAGAATTTGTTTAACGCGATTGTTTATAAGCAACCTCCACTACTTGTGAATATAAGTTCGTAACTATTAGGTGAAACTCACTTATATTCTAGCGTCATATTCATGCATGAAAATTAAGCGCGCATTCTCAATAAACAGACATAAATAAGTTATCAATCAAACGGTTAAACAAATTGAATCCACAACTTATGAAACACAATTAGAAGTAATCAAATCAAAATGCAAGCATAAACATATATTTCGAATTCCCCCCTAGCCAAGGGGGGTTTAGTTGAATTTAAACATTGGAATCAAAGAAACACCTAAACATTCCAACAACTCAAACTTGAATTGTATGAACGTTTAGGCACTCTTCTCTTCCATTCCTCATACGTACAAAACAAAGAGTATTGAAATTAAACATTGAAATCAAAGAAACACCTAAACATTCCAACAACTCAAACTTGAATTGTATGAACGTTTAGGCACTCTTCTCTTCCTCTTCGTTGTAGCACAAGGTCTAAGGATAGTTTGATGGTGTGAATGGTTTGGGGAGTGGTTGGAGTGGCTGCAATGGAGGAGAAAAGTGTTTTGGTGGCTGCAATGAGGGTGTGGAGAGGTTTTGACGAATTTCTGGAATATGGAAGAGTGTATGAATGAAATGTGTATGCAATGGATGCTTATTTATAGGTGAAATGGGGGGAACATGACAGCTAGGAGGGAATGTGGCTGCATGTTTGAATGATTAAAGGATGCATGTGGGTTGGAATTGCATGTGCAATGAATATGTGGCTGCATGTGCAAGGGGACAATCTGAAAATGCATGTGAAAGCATGTGTTGGCTGCAATGATGAAATGGATGGGAGTGCATGTGGCTTAATTAATTAAAGGGAGTCCATGTGCAATGTTTTAAAGGATGGAATGCATGTGAATATGATGGAAATCTGATGGGAGATGGAATGGGATGTTTTGCATGTGAATTAAAGAGTAAATGCATGTGAATTAAAGAGTGAATGCATGTGCAATGACAGCTAGGTTGAATATGCATGTGGAATGGCTGATTTATTTGAAGATGCATGTGCAATGAAGTGGAATGACAGCTAGGTTATGATGATGAATGCATGTGGCTGATTTAATTGAATAGGAAAGCATGTGGATTTAATGGTTTAAAGGGTGAATGCATGTGGATGCATGTGTTGATGAATGGGATTAGGAAAGGTTTAAATGTCCTAAAACTAAAGGGAACAAGGTTCCAACACTTTGGTCTTCAATTATGTCTTCAATTTCGTCCAACACTTTGGCTCCAAGCATAAGCTATCCATCCTTAGTCCAAAAGTGCTCCAAAAGTCTCCAAAATGCATCTTTTTGCTCCTTTAGCCCTTTGGACCTACAAACACACGAAAATAGCTTAAAGTAGTAAAATAACTAAAGAAACATAACGTAAATGCACGAGAACAAGCCATTTAAGTCGCATGAATATGCTCCTATCAAATACCCCCACACTTATCTTTTGCTAGTCCTCGAGCAAAACAAAACAAAAGAAACCAAAAACAAAACAAAACGAACAAAACACAACCTATACCTTCCAACAATCGTCTCAGGGATTTCCAATGCACATGACAAGTTAAAAATCATTATTCCCACAGATTTTAGCCATCTTTACACTTAAGTACATTTTTAATCATAGTCACCACATACTAGTTCACAATTAAGCATTTAAAACCATGTTTTGAATGTAGTAACATGCCTTAGAGAATTCCCTCAATTCCTTACTAGATGTACTCTCGTTTTTCACACAGATTTTCTAACTTCACACCCTACACTAGTTATATGTGAGAAGATTGATGTAAACATGAAAACGAACACTCACATATATGTATCATAAAGAGAGCAATTTCTGGAGTTAATAAGCATGTTTAGGTATGATCTCATGAATGGAATGCTACTACTTAGAAGCGAGAACCAGTGACACCATAAGCTTATACCAAGTTCAAACTCCACAAATTGAAACACATAACAATCAAGATAGAAGTCAAAGGGTTGTAACGAGGCTAGGCTATTGGCTAACAATGAACGGTGAAGGATAAGCAAACATTCTTAAAGCAATAGTGAGCAAAGTATTGAATTAGGTACTTAGAATTCCCTTTAGAACGCAGAAGTCAACTTTGAACACCCAAGGGGAAGTCACAAAACTTAGGGCCATATTCAACTTTTTGGGCCCTTTCTTCAACAATCACACTTGTGAGTCCATTCTCACTTATTTTCACTCTTTTTCTTTCTTTTCTTCTTCTTTTTCTCACATTTTTTTTTTCTTTTTCCCGTGCCTCCTTTAAGACTTAGGCACATACATACACACAAAAATCCCTTCCCCCACACTTATTTTCTGCAACATATTAATCAAAAGGAATTCATTATCCGTCATGCTTACTATGCTTCAAGAACAAGGGTACGGATGGTCCTAATCTAGGCTAGGTGAGGATGATATGGGTTAACAAAGAACATGGGCTAAACAAGGCTCAACGGGGTTAAAACTTACAACATATACGAAATATGGGAAGTAAGGCTATTTGGCTATGGTGGCAACTACACAACTTCATCTTGATATATGTTATGCAATTCAATGTCATGCTTTGAATGAAACGGATATAAGTTCTAGCATTTAGTTCTATCATGATACAATTGCATTCTAAGTAGCAACCAAGCAAGGATAATGAGATCATGCAACAACTTTAGAAAACAAAGAATCACAGAAAATAACTCTCCAAAGAAAGTAATGGCTCGAGTCTCACAGGGATGTAGCGTTATTATGAGTTTCTTCCTTCAAGCATGTTACAAAAACGAATTTTTCTTTTATGATTGCATGTGAAGTCATACATTATAACCATAACCAAGCATATACCAAGAGTAAATCAAACTTTCATCCATGTTTATAACTCTCTTTAACAGTCATGCAATTACAAACCAAATCCTTATCATTGTGTTGGAAGGTACCCTAAGACACAAACACACAAAAACGACTCAAAACACTCTTTTTAGGCTTTTTAAAACATGTTTTTCAACTTTTTATGTGATTTTCGAAGTTATAAAAGAAAACATACTAAAAACACTCTAAGACAACTTAAAAACACCTTAAAACAGCAAGGAACAACATTTGAAGTAATGGGTGATAAAATCCCACGAATTTGCATTAAATATACTTAGTTACCCCCCCACACTTAAATCAAACATTGTCCTCAATGTTTTAAGCATAGATTCACACAAAACATAAGTAAACTCACAAAAAGCACTTAAACATACTAAACATGGCAAAATGTAATTAACTAAGAGAAGAGTTTAGAGACGCAAATCTGGTTATAGAGTGTAAATTCCATCTTCTCCTTGGTAATTGCATTGAGGCTTTTGATCTTTGTGATTCCACAGGCTTACTCTTGAACTGGTTTCTGCCCATCGTTGATTTTCCTTTGTGCTACTTCTTGAACTGATCAGCATGATGGTTCTTTTGGTCTCCCCCGAAGGTCTGAGCTTACCCCTTTGGTCTGTTTCTTTGTTCAATCTTTCCAATTCGTATTGAAAAGGGTTGGAGGATAACTCAGCCTATGTTTGTCTCCACATGCTTCAATGTATCATTTTCACTTGCCTTACTCGCTCCCCTTTGCAGAAGTGGTCCCTTCTCTGGAAGTGTATCAACCGTTGAAGATGACTACTCGAGAGCAACGCTAGGTAAGCAATCAGGAATAGATTCCAGGCAGTTGGCTCCAGATCGGAAGACTGACTCCAAGTGCCGGCTGATTGCTTCTTTTACTTTGCCATGCGAGTAAGAACAAGGACAAAGAAACAGACAGGGAAAGAGCATGATATGAGATACTTTTGCTTTTGACCTTGATGATATGAGATACCTTTGCTTTTGAAGAAGCGGTGAATGAATCAGCACACTTCAATCCGCCATTTCCTCCTGGGTCATGTTAAGTCACATTTTGCATGCATTTATATCTTCATTATTTGGCATCTTTGTGATTGTTTTGGAGTAAACTAGTTGCGTTTTACATTGTTTTGTGTTAGTGTGCAGCCAAGTGTGTAATAAGATCAATTGGATGGCAAATGAAGGAATGTGGTGCAATTCGACCACATTGGATGGTTCTAAACAAGGCAAAAACATGCATTCACATGCATGTCACAACCTTGGCCGTGTGTTCCCATATCATCCCATCAGATTATACACTTCTAAACACCAAACATGCAATCACATGCATGATAACATCCATTCCGTGCAGATTCCATCTTTTAACACCCAAAACATCCCTCACATGCATGTCCACAACCTGACCCGTGCATTCCATTTCCCTTCTTCACTTCATCTTTGCAGAAATCCACATGCATTTGGATTAAACAAACCACATATCTGCAGATTATGTCCACTCCTTGCAGCCTTCATTTCAGAAATCCATTTCATCCCATCATTCCATGTCATTTCCATTTCCTTCATGTCCAAACCGTGCACTCCCATACCAAATTCCAGATTATTCTAACCAATTTGCAGGTTCCACTCCCTTGCTTGCAGACATTCCACATGTGTTTGGATTAAATAAACCACACACTTGCAGAGCATGTCCATGCTTTGCAGGTAGCATGCCAGAAATCCACTAAAACAACCATTTCATGCGATCCCAACTCTAATGCCCATACCGTGCACATTAATACTCTCTGCAGCACCCCTTTCACATGGACCATGTCAGATTTTCATATGCATTCCAATTGTCTTCCCATCATCAATCATATTCAGAAATTAATTAAGGGGAATCACTCATCTCTCTCTCGGATCCAATTTCCATTACACACTCAATTGGCTCCATTTTTCTGTCTCCCATCTCAGAAACACAATCATTTCCATCACTTAAGCTCTGCCATCTGAGTTAAACAAAGCCAAGATCCAATCTGATTGTCTCCCCATCATTAGACTCATTCAGAAATGCACCAAGACTTAGGGATTTTCTCTCTCGGTTTCATTGGATCACACACACTCTATTTGCTCCAATTTCTGATTACCATACACACTAATTCGCCCTCTCCATTCCATTGCATTCCACTTTCTTTTCCTTGCACAGAAACTGTCCATATTCTCTCCCTTTCCCATCCGCAAGTCTTATTCTTCATTTCAGTCCATTTACACACCCATAACCTCTCCCATTTTCACTCCATTCTCTGTCCATTTCTGTCCTAAGGGCAGAAACCATTCAAACCAAACCAATCTACTTCATCCGCACCACATTTGGAGCTCCAACACCGAAGGCACTCTTCAAGGAATTCAACATCAGTTTTGCTTCAAGGGTTCCTTCTACTTCATTCTATGTTCATTCATGTTGTGTATGTTTATGTTAAATCTTTTGTAAACATGAATTGTAACTAATCCTCCTCTAGGGATTCGATGTAACCTTGCAAAGTTTGCCATCTAATTAAGTTAGAATGCTCATTTTGTCCATCTATTTCTTGTTTCATTTTCTGTTTTAATGGTGACTTAGTATGTTGATTTTAATGTTTGATCATCATTTGAATTAATCACTAAGTTGTGTAGCCAAGATTAAAGCACACATCATGCATAATCTTGGTAGATATGTGAATGAATGAAGGGAGTGTTTAGCACACATCCTGCCGAATTACTCCCTTTGGTTTTATGAAAGTTTCTTGTACATTACATAATCTTGATTATGAACCAAAGTTGCACATCACAATTAGGTTCATGATTAGAGACATTTGATCAAATCCACACATCATATGGTTGATCATATCCAAGTGAAACAAACTCAAGAAATAGGTAGATGAATGAGTATAAACTAACTTGACAAACATGGATTTAATTGAGCAATGGTGAAATCGAATCCCTAGTTTCATTTCCATTGATACTATCTCGTTATATTGGTTGTTGATTCATTTAGTTGTGTTTACTTCTTTTATTTATGCTTTTAAGTAACAACAACAAATCTGCTCAATTTGATTAGTTTGATTCATTTCTTAGATTTCTTGCAAACAAGTAGTTACATAGGTCCAATTAGTCCCTGTGGATTCGACACCCTTACTTATGCCATTATACTAAACATATTCTAGCATTAGGAAGGAATATTACATCAACAGGTCATCTGTACTCCAGGCATCTGGTATCATCTTTGGGGAAGAAGAAAGAATTGAGTATTTCGAAAGGCTTTGCTGGGAGTGCGCCCTCAGAGGTGAGGGAGAGTTGGGCATTTTCTTCAGGTTTGCCTTGCCATAAAAGACGAAGGTCGACATATATAGAAATAATATCAAGTGGTGGTACTGTTTTTTTACCCTTGTCGACAAACGTCTTGATCCCGCAAATCCGGCTTTTTGAAATAGTGGCGCCCCTTCGATTTCTGAACGACGCCTCTTCGATTTCTGAGCGGGCGCCCCTTCTCTTTCTGAACGACACGTGGTAGTGCAGATGCGGCTTCTTTTGACAAAGCTGCACGCGTTTTCTGAAAAGCAGAGAAAGCGTCGCCGAACTTTGCGCTTGTCAGCTAAAGACGTGTAGTTGCGATGATGGCCTCCACGTGTTTTCAGCTTTGTCAGAAATCTTTTGACAAAGTTGAACGCGTCTTCTGAAAAGCCGAGAAAGCGTCGCCAAAATTACGCCGGAAATTCCGGCTTTTTGAATCGGTGGACGCGTCGCCTTGGCTTTTTTATTGAGGTATTGATCACCACAACAAACACACTCTGAAGATTTCCCATTCTTGAAAATCGACTCTGGCCCTTTGAAATTTAACTTCATCCCTTCTCTTTGAACACTTTTGAAAAAAATGGCAAACTCATCGAACCTTAGCTTGGAATTGAGCCTTAGCAGTGATACGGGCGCGCCGCGTCAAGGTAACGTATGGCGCCCTTCTTTCTTATCTTCTAACGGTCTTCTTACAGGTGAAGACTCCGTGATGCAGGACGCCACAACAGCTACAATAGTAGCTAGGAACCTCCTCACTCCAAAAGATAGTAGGCTGCTGTCAGGACGGTCTGATGAGTTGGCCGTTCAAGAGTCCCTCGCACTTAGTGTTCAGTGTGCGAGCTCTGTGTCCAACATGGGCCTACGCCTGCTTGCCCGCTCTCGTCAGGTGGAATCGTTGATGGCAGAGGTGGAAAGACTTAAGCAAGAGATCCAGCAGCTTAAGTACGAGAATAGAAGTTTGCATGTGCTTGCAAATAACTATTCGTCGGGGATGAAGAGGAAGCTTGATGAGCTGCAAGAATCTGAGGGTCGAATTCACAGTGACCGTCAAAGGTTTGCGTCTTATCTCCAGAGGCACCTTTTTCCTGGGTCATCCAGCGCTTGGCCAAGTATTGAGGCCTGGAATGCTCTAGCTCCGATGGCTTCCGCTCCGATGCCTCCCGCTTCTATGCCTCCCGCTTCTATGCCTCCCGCTTCTGCGCCTTCCGCTTCTGCGCCTCGTAGTGGGGCTTCACGTAAACAACCTTTGTGAAGCTCCATCTTTAGTATTTTATTTAATAAATAATTTTTTTTTTTTTTTTTTTTTTTAACATAAATAAAATCAAACGGCATGGAATTGGTCCTTGAATGGAAGGTGATACTTGAAGTGAACCGGCATTGGTTTGAATTCTAGTGTAGGTGCCTGATTCATAAAAAACAGCAAGTTAGTATAAAATGTAATGGAATTTGGAAAAAAAAAACTTACTTGTTTTGTCCGATAAGAACTCAATGACAAACACCACTCCTTTGAAAGTTTCAAGGATATTGGACTTGGCCAGATTGCATGTGATGGTTATGACTTGTCCAATGTCATCAAATTCAACTTCTTTGGGCATTGTTGTCTCAAGTATATCCTCTTTGACGAATTCATGAAATTCCCTACTTTGCACCTTTGGAAGGTCTTCCAAGATGTCTTTTTCACTTTCTTCTTCCTTGGAATTCATGAACCTGCAAGGAATAGGGATATTAGGTGGAATGGGGTTAGAACTAATTGGAACAACCTTACTTGAATTAGATGGCGTAGGAGCAATAAGTGCTTCCGGCAAAGGTGCTTCAAATTCTCCCTTCGGTTTTACAATGGTTCAAATTCTTAATCAAAACAAGTTCTTAATCAAAACAGAAAAGTAACCCACATACATAAACAAGTTCTTAATCAAAACAGAAAAGTAACCACATCTAAAGTTCATGAATTCATAACTGGAGTAAATCAAATCATAACCAACATATGTCCATGGCTTCAAATTCGCCTCTAACTAAAAAGAAATTAGTTTCACATGTTTAACATAATTGAATAACAAGTTAAATTAAACATGAAAACAGAAACACAAAAAAAGAGAAAAAACAAATGGATGGAAAGTTAGCTACGGGGTTCATCTCCACATATGTTATACTTGCATAATAAAACGATTTCCAATTGCATTTCAACAAATCATTAATTCTCAACGCCCCGGGTCAATTAGATCCGCTTAAATTAACCGTCAAGTTTTCCTTAAGTTAATGAATTGGATGGGTTAGCGCAACGCAATTCACAACATTCTCCAAAAGTCCTTTACGTGAAAAGCACAATAAAGATACAATCAAAGATCATTAAGCATCATGAAAACTTTAAGTGTTGACGAGGCATTCGTTACTATGGACTACGCATGAAACTTATGCCAAGAATTTATTTAACGCGATTGTTTATAAGCAACCTCCACTACTTGTGAATATAAGTTCGTAACTATTAGGTGAAACTCACTTATATTCTAGCGTCATATTGATGCATGAAAATTAAGCGCGCATTCTTAATAAACATTCATAAATAAGTTATCAATCAAACGGTTAAACAAATTGAACCACAACTTATGAAACGCAATTAGAATTAATCAAATCAAAATGCAAGCATAAACATATATTTCGAATCACCCCTAGCTAAAGGGGGTTTAGTTTATTATAACTTTGAAATCAAAGAAATACCTAAACATTCCAACAACTCAAACTTGAATTGTATGAACGTTTAGGCACTCTTCTCTTCCATTCCTCATACGTACAAACAAAGAGAATTGAATTTAAACATTGAAATCAAAGAAACACCTAAACATTCCAACAACTCAAACTTGAATTGTATGAACGTTTAGGCACTCTTCTCTTCCTCGTTGTTGTAGCACAAGGTCTAAGGATAGTTTGATGGTGTGAATAGTTTGGGGAGTGGTGTTTGGATTAATAGGGAAATGGAAAAATGGTGTTTGGATTACAAGGGAACTCACGGCAAAGAGAAGGAATGGAAGTGTTTGTGGTGTGTTGTGTATGAAATGAGATGTCCATGAATGAATGAATGCAAGGGTATTTATAGGAGTAGTGGAGGGAACATATGGCTATGTCATTTGTAGGTGAAGTAAGTGTGTGAGGTTGGTGAAGTAAGTGGAGGTTGTAGGTGAAGTAGGTGGATGTTGTAGGTGAAGTAGGTGGATGTTGTAGGTGAAGTATGTAGATGATTATGAGTGATAAGTGATAAGTGTATGATATGTTAAGTGATAAGTGAATGATTATGATAAGTGATAAATGAATGTATGATATGATAAGTGGTGAATGATATGTGGTGAATGATAAGTGGTAAGTGATATGTGATAAGTGATATGTGGTGTGTGATAAGTGATATGTGATAAGTGATTGAGTGTATGATATGATAAGTGGTGAATGATATGTGATAAGTGACATGTGGTGTATGATATGTGATAGTGTGGAATGTTGGAATGTTATGCACGGCTAAGGATAAAGGAAAGGTTTAAATGTCCTAAAACTAAAGGGAACAAGGTTCCAACACTTTGGTCTTTAATTAGGTCTTCAATTTCGTCCAACACTTTGGCTTCAAGCATAAGCTATCCGTCCTTAGCCCAAAAGTGCTCCAAAAGTCTCCAAAATGCATCTTTTTGCTCCTTTAGCCCTTTGGACCTACAAACACACGAAAATAGCTTAAAGTACTAAAATAACTAAAGAAACATAATGTAAATGCACGAGAACAAGCTATTTAAGTCGCATGAATATGCTCCTATCAAGGTGCAAGTAGGGATCGTTCTGGACCGGGGATTAGGAGGGATTGTTAATCACTTGGATTTGACTCAAAAACATAAAAACAAAGTTAAAAACGTTCACAAAGACTCAAAGGACTCAAAACAAGTTCAAAAGACTCAAAACTGCCTAAAAACACTAACTAGGCAGTTTCTGACCTTAAACCCAATGTTGGACGAATTTAAGTAATAACTTGACTCAAGAACGTAAAAACACAATATAAAACACTAAACTAACTCAAAGAATGTAAAACTAAATGCTTGAAACACTAAAACAAACCAAAAGACTCAAACATCACCCAAAACACTCAAAACTGCCTTAAAATCACTTTCTGGGCAGTTTTGAGCACTTTGGTGAATTTGGACGAAATTGGGAAATAAAATGAATCAAAACACTCATAAACACAAACTAAATTGATTTCTAACAAATTTGAACATTAAAGTAAAGGGGGAATTAGATTTGACGAAAATTTAAATAATGAAACAAATTAATAAACTAGACAGAATGTAAATATGAAATTGAAATAGAATGAATGGAATTGAAATGAATGAATGCTAGTTAAGGGGTTCATCTTCACATATGTTACACTTGCATAATAAAATGATTTCCAATTGCATTTCAATAAACCATGAAACTCAACACCCCAAGTTAACCGTGATGCACTAATTAACCTTCAAATCTTCCTAACGTTATTGAATTGGATGGGTTAGCGCATACAACAATTCAAAACATTCCCCACAAGTCCCCTACATGATTGCATAATAGAGATACAAGCAAGAATCATTACGCTCTATGAAAATTATAAGTGTTGACGAGGCATTCGTTACTATGGAATACGCATGAAACTTATGCCAAGAATTCGTTTAACGCGATTGTTTATAAGCAACCTCCACTACTTGTGAATATAAGTTCGTAACTATTAGGTGAAACTCACTTATATTCTAGCGTCATATTCATGCATGAAAATTGATGCGAAATATATTAAGCACACAAATTAAACCCTCTTCTGACAATTGTAGCAAAGTATGTAAGTAGGGATCGTTCAAAACCGGGGATTAGGAGGGATTGCTAAACTCTTGAAAACTGACCTAAGGACTCCAAAACAAAATTAAAAACACTAATTTGGACTCAAAGAATGAAAAACCAAAGTTAAAACACTAAAACAAAACAAAAACTCAAAACAGCAACTAGAAGACTCAAAACTGCCTAAAAACCACTTTCTGGGCAGTTTTGAGCACCTACACTAATTTGGACGAAATTGGTTGAAAACTTGACTCAAAACACTTAAAAACATGAACCAAAACAATTTCTAACTAAATTGAGACTTCAAAGTAAAGGGGGATTTGATTTGGACGAAATTAAAGTTGAGAAAACAGATTGCAAAGTAAAACTGATTTTGAAACATTTTTGGGGTTTTTAATGGATGATGGACTAGTTAGGGGTTCTTTCTCCACACATGACAAGTATGCAAATGACTCGATTTCCAGTTATTCCTTCATAGAATTATGAATGACAATGCCCCAAATTAACCGTGACATCACTAGTTAATTCTCAAGTTTTCCTTGTGTTATTGAATTGGATGACATCATACGACAACCCAAAGCATTCTTCAAAAGTTCCTTACATGACATCATAATAAAGATGCAATCAAAGATCATTACGTTCAATGAAAACTATAAGCATTGACAAAGCACTTGTGACTATGACATCATGACACTTATGCTAGGAATTGAACTTAACGCGATTGTGACTAGCAACCTTCACTACTTGTGAATATAAGTGTGTGACAATTATGTGAAACAAACTTATATTCTAGCATCATATTCATGCAAGCCAATTAAGTGTCGACCCCTAATTAACAAACACAAATACGTTATTACTCGCACAGTTAAGCCAATTGCATTCACGATTCAAGAACTCATAACTGGAATTTATCAAATCAACTTGCACACATAGTTATGGCTTCGAAATCACCCCTAACCAATAGGGGTTTAGCCACTCATGTTCATAGCAAAATGAAAGGAAAATAAATTAAACATTGAAATCATAAAACAAATTACACCTAGAATGCACCAACGACGAAGCTTGAGCATCCAAGAGTCTTTCCTTCTTTCTCCTTACTACGGCACAAAGGTGGATGGGATGGTTGGGATGTGTTTTAGGATCAGGGATTATGGAATTGGATGGAGGATAGGCACGGCAAGGTGTAGTGTTTGGCTGGAATTGTGTTTCTAGGATTTTAGGATGTGTAGAGTGGTGTGGCTAGATGAATGGACGAAAATTGGGTGAATGAGTGATCCCCTTAGTGCCTTGCTGCAAAGCCTTATTTATAGGGCTAGGAAAGGTTTTGAACTTAGTTGAAACCAAAAGGTTTTTTGTACCAGAAATTCTATACATGAAACACTTAAAGGATATATGTGTGTAGCTTGGACAAGGTAGGACGGCTAGTGACAAGCTAGGACGGCTAGGAGACAAGCTAGGACGGCTAGGAGACAAGCTAGGACGGCTAGTGACAAGCTAGGACGGCTAGGAGACAAGGTAGGACGGCTAGGAGACAAGGTAGGACGGCTAGTGACAAGCTAGGACGGCTAGGAGACAAGGTAGGACAGCTAGGAGACAAGGTAGGACGGCTAGTGACAAGGTAGGACGGCTAGTGACAAGCTAGGACGGCTAGGAGACAAGGTAGGACGGCTAGTGACAAGGTAGGACGGCTAGTGACAAGCTAGGACGGCTAGGAGACAAGCTAGGACGGCTAGGAGACAAGGTAGGACGGCTAGTGACAAGCTAGGACGGCTAGGAGACAAGCTAGGATGGCTAGGAGACAAGCTAGGACGGCTAGTGACAAGCTAGGACGGCTAGGAGACAAGGTAGGACGGCTAAGAGACAAGGTAGGACGGCTAGGACAAGGTAGGAATTAGGCACCATGTGTGAATAGATAAAGCCTTCTAGAAATAAGGTTTTTAGGCCCCCTTGCAGCTCCCTAACTGAATTCAAGCCTTCAAATTCGTCCATCCTCATGCCTCCATGCTTGCACTATCCAATCTTGGCCCAAAAATGCTCTAGAATGCTCCAAATTGCTTCTTTTTGCTTCCTTAGCCATATGAACCTAGAAACACACGAAAATGGCATAAAGGACTAAAATAACTAAAGAAACACAACGTAAATGCATGAGAACAAGCCAATTAAGTCGCATAAATATGCTCCTATCAAAAATTAAGCGTGCACTCTCAATAAACATACATAAATAAGTTATCAATCAAACGGTTAAACAAATTGAATCCACAACTTATGAAACGCAATTAGATGTAATCAAATCAAAATGCAAGCATAAACATATATTTCAAATTACCCCCTAGCCAAGGGGGTTTTAGTTCCTCATGGTACAAAACAACGAGAATCAAAGAAACACCTAAACATTCCAACAACTCAAACTTGAATTGTATGAACGTTTAGGCACTCTTCTCTTCCATTCCTCATACGTACAAAACAAAGAGTATTGAAATTAAACATTGAAATCAAAGAAACACCTAAACATTCCAACAACTCAAACTTGAATTGTATGAACGTTTAGGCACTCTTCTCTTCCTCTTCGTTGTAACACAAGGTCTAAGGATAGTTTGATGGTGTGAATGGTTTGGGTAGTGGTGAAAATGGAAGGATGGTGTTTGGATTAATAGGGAAACTCACGGCACAAAGGGGGAAGTGGTGGTGGTATGTACAATGGAATGGAAGTGTTTATGGAATGGGTGAATTTCTGGCACAAAGGCCTTATTTCTGTGGTGAATGGATCCCCCACGTTGTGGCTGCAATGAAGGGTTATTTATAGGTGAAATGGGGGGAACATGACAGCTAGGAGGGTGGTGGAAATCTGGAATGGTGATGGGAGATGCATGTGGCTGATTTATGCATGTGATTAAAGGGTGGAAATGCATGTGCGTTGACAGAAATGAAAGGGAATGCATGTGCAATGAGTGTGTGGCTGCATGTGCAAGGGGACAATCTGAAAATGCATGTGAAAGCATGTGTTGGCTGCAATGATGAAATGGATGGGAGTGCATGTGCAATGTTGTTGTTGTGATAAGTGATAAGTGTATGGTTATGATAAGTGTATGATATGATAAGTGAATGATATGATAAGTGAATGATATGATAAGTGAATGATAAGATAAGTGAATGATATGATAAGTGGTGAATGATATGTGGTGAATGATATGTAATTGATAAGATAAGTGAATGATATGATAAGTGTATGATATGATAAGTGAATGATATGTGGTGAATATGGCTGAAATGAAGGAGTGGAATGTTGGAATGTTATGCACGGCTAAGGAAATTGGAAAGGTTTAAATGTCCTAAAACTAAAGGGAACAAGGTTCCAACACTTTGGTCTTCAATTAGGTCTTCAATTTCGTCCAACACTTTGGCGCCAAGCATAAGCTATCCATCCTTAGCCCAAAAGTGCTCCAAAAGTCTCCAAAATGCATCTTTTTGCTCCTTTAGCCCTTTGGACCTACAAACACACGAAAATAGCTTAAAGGACTAAAATAACTAAAGAAACATAACGTAAATGCACGAGAACAAGCCATTTAAGTCGCATGAATATGCTCTTATCAGGAACCAAGAGCACGCCAAAGCAATCACTACACTTAGAAGTGGTAAGATTATTGATAATAGAGTTGGCAATGAAGTTACTAATGAATATGATCATGTGAATGCAGGTGTCACTCAAGGAGACAATGAGAAATCAATTGAGGAACCAAGCCATGCCACTTCCTCACTAGAAGCACCAAATCTTCACAAAGCCGAGAAACCATACACTCCACCAATACCATTCCCTGGAAGACTTGCCAAGAGCAAGCAGGATAAGTCATTCAAAGAAATTTTTGATATACTAAGCAAAGTGAATGTTAACTTACCTTTGCTTGATGTCATTAGGAACATGCTGGCATATGGGAAGTTCTTCAAGGAGTTAAACAGCTACAAAAGGAAGTATGGACCACATGAGAAGGTAGTGGTGTCTGAGAATGTGAGTGCAGTTTTGCAAAGAAAACTTCCACCAAAGCTCAAGGATCCAGGCAGTTTCTCTATCAACATCACCATAGGGGACAAGAAAGTAGAGAAGGCAATGCTTGATTTGGGTGCTAGCATCAACTTAATGCCTTATTCAGTGTACCTTCAACTAGGTTTGGGAGATTTGAAAGCCACCACCATTTCATTACAACTTGCAGACAGATCAGTTAAATATCCAAGAGGTATAGTTGAAGATATCCTAGTTCAAGTTGATAAACTAATATTGCCTGCAGATTTTGTAGTGTTGGACATGGAAGAAGCTCCTATACATGATCGTGAGTTGCCAATATTGCTTGGGAGACCTTTCATGGCCACGGCCAAGACCATCATTGATGTGCAAAATGGACTCCTCACTATGACAGTGTTAGGAGAGACAGTTCAATTCAAAGTGTTTGAATCTCTTGCTCATCCTTCTTCATCTCTTGATTGTTATGCCATTGATGTGCTTGATTCACTTGTATTCTCTAAGTTCTTGCAGGCACAATCGAATGAACCCTTACAAACTGTTTTGAGTCAATCTCAAGATGAGTTTGATGAAGAAGATGCACTCATGGAAGAAGTAGCTGCCTTGGAAGCATTGGCATTGTATCCTTTGAATGTTTCACCTATTGTAGAGCCTTTAGAACCATCAATGTCACATCTAACTCCTTCCACTGTTAAGGCACCAAAACTTGAACTTAAACCACTTCCACCACATCTAAAATATGCATATCTAGCTGAATTTGAAACTCTTCCAATTATCATAGCTTCTGATCTCATCCCAAATGAAGAAGATAAACTAATTAGGGTGTTAAAAGAGTTCAAATCAGTTTTTGGTTGGTCTATTGCAGATATCAAGGGAATAAGCCCTACCATGTGCATACATAGGATTCTTTTGGAGGAAGGGGCAAAGTCAACTCGTGAGCCACAAAGAAGACTCAATCCACACATGAAGGAGGTCGTGAGGAATGAGGTGTTGAAATTGTTAGATGTGGGGATCATATATCCCATTTCTGATAGCAAATGGGTGAGCGCTATTCAAGTGGTACCTAAGAAGGTGGGAATCACTGTGATGAGAAATGAAAACAATGAGCTTGTGCCCACAAAGCCCACGGCCAGTTGGCGTGTTTGTACCGATTACAGGAAGTTGAATTCTAGCATTAGAAAAGATTACTTTCCTATGCCTTTCATAGATCAAATGCTTGAGAGATTGGCAGGTTACTCACATTATTGTTTTCTGGATGGATACTCAGGTTACAATCAAATTGCAATCGCTCCGGAGGATCAAGAGAAAACAACCTTTACTTGCCCCTTTGGCACATTTGCATACAGGAGGATGCCTTTTGGACTTTGCAATGCTCCAGCAACATTCCAAAGATGCATGTTGGCCATCTTTTCTGACATGGTAGAAAGATTCATTGAGGTATTTATGGATGACTTCTCAGTGTTTGGTTCCTCTTTTGATGAATGTCTTAACCATCTATCGTTAGTACTTCAAAGATGTCAGGAAACAAATTTGGTTCTCAATTGGGAAAAGTGCCAATTTATGGTGAAACAAGGAATTGTATTGGGACATGTAATCTCTAGCAAAGGAATGGAGGTAGACAAAGCCAAAATTGACGTCATCACCAATATGGTAGCCCCCACCACTGTGAAGGGAGTAAGAAGTTTTTTGGGCCATGCGGGTTTTTATCGTCGTTTCATTAAGAACTTTTCAATGATCACCCGTCCATTATGCAATCTGTTAGCTAAAGATGTTGTATTTCATTTTGATAAGGCTTGTATGGATGCATTCAATACTTTGAAAAATGAACTAACCTCGGCCCCTATTATTATGGCACCAGATTGGTCGTTACCTTTTGAATTAATGTGTGATGCCTCTGACTATGTTGTTGGTGCAGTTTTAGGGCAAAGGGTGAACAAGCTTCCACATGTGATCTACTATGCAAGCCGGACTCTGAATGATGCTCAACTTAACTATTCCACAACTGAAAAGGAGTTGCTTGCTGTTGTTTTTGCCTTAGAAAAGTTTAGGTCATATCTTGTGGGATCTAAAGTTATTGTGTTTTCTGATCATGCAGCCATTAGGTATTTGATGACAAAGAAGGATGCTAAACCACGCTTGATTAGATGGATACTCTTACTACAAGAGTTTGACTTGGAAATTCGAGATAAGAAGGGCAGTGATAATGTTGTGGCTGACCATTTGTCCAGGCTTAATGAAAACCATGGAGTGGGACAACCTTTGCCCCTAAATGAATCATTTCCAGATGAACAACTCTTTGTTGTCCAAGAAAAAGAACCATGGTATGCGGACTTTGTGAATTATCTTGCCTGTGGTATAATGAGAAATGACCTTTCTTTTCAGGAAAGAAAGAAGTTCCTGAAAATGGTGAAGCACTACGTTTGGGACGAACCATATTTGTTTAAATACTGCCCTGATCAAATCATTAGGAGATGTGTCCTAGAGAGTGAGCAACAAAGCATTCTAACATTTAGCCATACACTCGCGTGTGGAGGACATTTTGGTGCCAAAAAGACATCTCTAAAGGTTTTACAATCTGGTTTCTTTTGGCCTACTTTATTCAAAGATGCGTTTGATTTTTGCTCTAAGTGTGATAGGTGCCAGAAGATGGGGAACATTAGTCGAAGAAATGAAATGCCATTGAACAACATTTTGGTAGTGGAGCTCTTTGATGTTTGGGGAATTGACTTCATGGGACCATTTCCATCCTCCTTTGGCTGTTTATACATATTAGTGGCAATGGATTACGTATCCAAATGGGTTGAAGCCATTGCTACAAGAACTAATGATCATAAGGTTGTGTTGAATTTTCTTAAAGATGTGATTTTTTGTAGGTTTGGAACCCCAAGAGCTATTATTAGTGATGGTGGCAGCCATTTCTGCAACAAACCCTTTGAATCCTTGATGAAGAAGTACAATATCAACCACAAAGTGGCAACCCCGTACCATCCTCAAACCTCAGGACAAGTGGAGATTAGCAATAGGGAGATCAAGAACATCTTGATGAAGACCGTGAGCCCTACAAGGAAGGATTGGTCATTGAGGTTGAATGATGCACTATGGGCATATAGAACAGCATACAAGACCCTCATTGGCATGAGTCCTTATCGCCTTGTGTTTGGGAAAGCTTGTCATTTGCCAATGGAGCTTGAACACCGTGCATATTGGGCCATCAAGAAGTTCAACTTTGATTACAAGGATGCTGGAATAGCAAGGAAGCTCCAACTTAATGAGTTGGAAGAGCTTAGAAATGAAGCATATGAGAATGCCAAAATCTACAAGGAACGGACTAAGCTCTATCATGATAAGGCCATCCTAAGGAAGGAGTTTCACCAAGGTATGAAAGTACTTTTGTTTGACTCACGTTTGAGACTTTTTCCAGGAAAATTGAAGTCTAGGTGGGTGGGACCATTCAAAGTATTACAAACATTTCCCCACGGAGCTGTGGAGATAGAGAACATTAAGAATGGCACCTCTTTTAAAGTCAATGGGCAGCGTTTGAAACCATACTTGGATAAAGGGGAGGAAGAGCAAGTGTATCAAGTCGTGGATGTTCTTGAATTTACAACACCATGAGCAAGCTACCATGTCTTGCCTAGACATTAAATAAAGCGCTTACTAGGAGGCAACCTAGTGTGGTTTGTGTTCTTTCTTTATGTTGTGTTTTTGTTGTTACCATTCCATATTCTTTGCCTACTTACATTGCATACAATTTTAAACATCGAGGACAATGTTTAGGATAGGTTTGGGGGTGTGGGATGGAAGGTTTGTTTTTTTTTGTGTTTGTTTTAAGTGTTAGTTTTGGTTAAGGGTGTTTTTGCATGCTAATACGAATGTATATGAGGACTATGTTTGAAAGCAAACGATTGGGTTGCTATGAAAAAGGGTTGCATCTTGTTGTCATGTATAAAGCTATAACTCTTGAAATTATGATGATAGAGTTACCATACTCAAATTCTGGAAGAAGAATTGTGGAGACTACCCTAGTGAGTTATTTTGAGCTTAATTGCGTCTTTGAGAGGGTTTAAATTGTTTCTACTTCTATCTTTTTCTTTCAATTTCACTTTAAATGATCTCATTACTTCTATCTTGATTGGATACTAAGAATTACTCTCTTTGCAGATACCATGTGTTTAGTATCATTCATGAATGAACTCAATGAGATGATGTTAGGCTATGCATGTTTTAACTACTAAAAGGCTTAAATCCTACCCATTTGTGTGCTCCATTCACCCTTGTTGCAGCCAAACACTTTGGCCTAATTCTTTCATCACCCACACTATACTCTACCCATTCTAGCCCATTACAAGCCATACCTTATAGTTTGGGGAATACCAAGGTGATGAAGACTAAAGGTAAATTGAGCTTAGAACAAGATTGTGGCATGTACCGAGGGCACCTATGTTGAAGATGTTTCTAAAAAAAAAAAGAAAGTTATAAAAAAAAAAAATAAAAAAAAAAAAAGAAGAGAATTAAAGTGGATACAAGTTCCAAATCCCCTCATTATAAGACTTAGGGCCTGGATGCCAAAAACAAAGAAGAAAGAAAACAAATGCAAGTGAAGAGCATGATCCTCAAGAACACTTTGGTATGCCCCAAGCTCTAGTATTTCATATCACTTCTTTCGTAACCTATAACCTAAGCCTTACATTACAATCTTGAGAAAAGACCTAGCTGATCATTGAGGATGTATTCATGAGGTGATGGTAAGTGTGTGTGTTATCTAAATTCTTAGCATTTGATTCATTTCATGAGATCTACTCAGAAATTGTGCTTCCATTCCAGATTTCATATGTGAGAATTTTGATTCCCTTTACATAATTTCGCTCATATATGGTTGTGGAGGGATTAAACCTTAGGATCTGAGTGAAAATTTTGAGTGAAATCTGTAAGGAGTAGAGTTGAGGCGAATTCTATCTGAAGCATTTGGGTATGGTGACCTTAAAGTTGTAAGACATGGAGAAATATCTTTATACGTTACAATTGATACGATTCTTTGAAGTAGAAATCTTCATTGGTTCTTATTAGTTTGTTTAAAGCATGTTTTAACCAAGTTGTTTGCAGATTTTGTAAATGTTTGTGGGTGTCATCACTGTAAGCCCTCAGGAGACACAACTCCTCCAACTAGGGACACCTAGAGGTTCAAAGGCTTGTTGCACATGCTCAGTGCAATCGTTTGGCCAGCGAAACTGGTTTAGTTAGATGTTTGTGTTTTGTGTGTTTTAGTTTTAAGTTTGCTCGAGGACTAGCAAAAACCAGGTTTGGGGGTATTTGATAAGTCACATTTTGCATGCATTTATATCTTCCTTATTTGGTGTCTTTGTGATTGTTTTGGATTAAAATAGTTGCATTTTACACTATTTGGTGTTAGTGTGCAGCCAAGGGTGAACTTGGATCAATGGGAAGGCAAATGAAGTAAAAACATTCCAGAAAAGATGTGAAGTGTTAAGAGATGCAATTCGGCCATATTGGGTGATTCTAAACAAAGCAAAAGCATGGAAGTCACCTATGTGGTTCCAACATCAAAACATGCATTCACATGCATGTCACAACCTTGGCCGTGTGTTCCCATATCATCCCATCATTTGATGCAATTCTAGCACCAAATCAGATTCCTCACAATCCCATTTCCATCACTTAATTCATTTCAGCCATTTTGACACCAACAAACACAAACATCCATTCCGTGCACTCCATTACATTTCTACACTTCATCTTTACAGAAATTCACATGCATTTGGATTAAACAAACCACATATCTGCAGATCATGTCCACTCCTTGCAGCCATCATTTCAGAAATCGATTTCATCCCATCATTCCATGTGATTCCAACCCCCTTTGTCCATGCCGTGAGCTTTCTGCCCATTCCCAGAATATTATAACCAATTTCAGGTTATCCACTTCATGCTTGCAGACATCCCACATGTGTTTTGGATTAAATAAACCACATACTTGCAGATCATGTCCATGCTTTGCAGGTATCATGCCAGAAATCCACTAAAACAACCATTTCATGCGATTCCAACTCCCTACTGCCCATACCGTGCACATTAATCCCCTTTGCAGCATCCCTTTCACATGGACCATGTCAGTTTTTCACATGGATTCTGATTGTTTTTATCCATCATTAGCTACATTGAGAAACTGACCAAGTAACACTCACTCTCCCTCTCTCTCGGATTTTCATTCCATTACACACATACATTCTCTCCATTTTCACAAAAACGGTCCTTGGCATTCATTCCATTATTATTCACCCATAGCCGCTCCATTTCACCCTATTCTCTGTCCATTCTCTGCCCATTTGCTCTCCCCTTTGCAGAAAACATACCAAGTGGATCTAATTCAGTTGCACCATACTTGGAGAACCAACCCCGAAGGCCACTCCTCAAGGACTTCAAAATCAGTTTTGCTTCAAGGGTTTATTCTTATTAATTCTATGTTCATTCATGATTTATATTTTTATGATAAATCTTTTGTAAACTGATGCGAGATTTATACGCACACAAATTAAACCCTCTTTTCGTCAAATTATAGTATATGTATAAGTAGGGATCGTTCTGGACCGGGGATTAGGAGGGATTGTTAATCACTTGGATTTGACTCAAAAACGTAAAAACACAATATAAAACACTAAACTAGACTCAAAGAATGTAAAACTAAACTTTAAAACACTAAGACAAACCAAAGACTCAAAATGCTTTTAAAAACACAAACTAAAATGATTTCTAACTAAATTGACATTAAAGTAAAGGGGGATTTAAGTTTATATGAAAATTGAAATAACGAAACAAGTTAAATAAACTAGACAGAATGTAAATATGAAATTGATGAAATGGAATGAATGGATGATAGAATAGCTAAGGGGGTCATCTCCACATATGTTACACTTGCATAATAAAAAGATTTCCAATTGCATTTCAATAAATTATGAATTCTCATCACCCCAAGTTAATTAGGTCCGCTTAAATTAACCGTCAAGTTTTCCTTAAGTTAATGAATTGGATGGGTTAGCGCAACGCAATTCACAACATTCTCCAAAAGTCCTTTACGTGAACAGCACAATAAAGATACAATCAAAGATCATTAAGCATTATGAAAACTATAAGTGTTGACGAGGCATTCGTTACTATGATGAGCATGAAACTCGTGCCAAGAATTCATTTAACGCGATTGTTTATAAGCAACCTCCACTACTTGTGAATATAAGTTCATAACGATTAGGTGAAAATCACTTATATTCTAGCGTCATATTCATGCATGAAAATTAAGCGCGCATTCTTAATAAACATACATAAATAAGTTATCAATCAAACGGTTAAACAAATTGAATCAACAACTTATGAAATGCAATTAGAAGTAATCAAATCAAAATGCAAGCATAAACATATATTTCGAATCACCCCCTAGCTAAAGGGGGTTTAGTTTATTATAACTTTGAAATCAAAGAAATACCTAAACATTCCAACAACTCAAACTTGAATTGTATGAACGTTTAGGCACTCTTCTCTTCCATTCCTCATACGTACAAACAAAGAGAATTGAATTTAAACATTGAAATCAAAGAAACACCTAAACATTCCAACAACTCAAACTTGAATTGTATGAACGTTTAGGCACTCTTCTCTTCCTCGTTGTTGTAGCACAAGGTCTAAGGATAGTTTGATGGTGTGAATGGTTTGGGGAGTGGTGGAAATGGAAAGATGGTTTTTGGATTACAAGGGAAATGGAAAAATGGTGTGTTGTGTATGAAATGAGATGTCCATGAATGAATGAATGCAAGGGTATTTATAGGAGTAGTGGAGGGAACATATGGCTATGTCATTTGTAGGTGAAGTAGGTGGATGTTGTAGGTGAAGTAGGTGGATGTTGTAGGTGAAGTGGATGTTGTAGGTGAAGTAGGTGGATGTTATGTTAAGTGATAAGTGATAAGTGATATGATATGTGGTTATGATATGATAAGTGGTTAAGTGGTGATGATAAGTGATAAGTGATTAAGTGATATGATATGTGGTGATGATAAGTGATAAGTGCATGTGGGTTAACTAATGAAGGAAATGCATGTGCAATGACAATGTGTTAGAATGGATGTGTGTTATGCATGGCATGATTGGGATTAGGAAAGGTTTAAATGTCCTAAAACTAAAGAGAACAAGGTTCCAACACTTTGGCTCCAATTAGGTCTTCAATTTCGTCCAACACTTTGGCTTCAAGCATAAGCTATCCGTCCTTAGCCCAAAAGTGCTCCAAAAGTCTCCAAAATGCATCTTTTTGCTCCTTTAGCCCTTTGGACCTACAAACACACGAAAATAGCTTAAAGTACTAAAATAACTAAAGAAACATAACGTAAATGTACGAGAACAAGCCATTTAAGTCGCATAAATATGCTCCTATCATAAACATGAATTGTAACTAATCCTCCTCTAGGGATTCGATGTAACCTTGCAAAGTTTGCCATGTAATTAAGTTAGAATGCTCAATTTGTCCATCTATTTCTTGTTTCATTCTCTGATTTAATGGTGATTTAGTGTGTTGATTTTAATGTTTGATCATCATTTGAATTAATCACTAAGTTGTGTAGCCAAGATTAGAACACACATCATGCATAATCTTGATAGATATGTGAATGAATGAAGGGAGTGTTTAGCACACATCCTGCCGAGTTATTCCCTTTGGTTTTATGAAAGTTTCTTGTACATTACATAATCTTGATTATGAACCAAAGTTGCACATCACAATTAGGTTCATGATTAGAGACATTTGATCAAATCCACACATCATATGGTTGATCATATCCAAGTGAAACAAACTCAAGAAATAGGTAGATGAATGAGTACAAACTAACTTGACAAACATGGACTTAGTTGAGTAATGGTGAAACCGAATCCCTAGCTTCATTTCCATTGATACTATCCTATTACATTAGTTGTTGATTCATTTATTTGTGTTTACTTCATTTTCTCATGCTTTCAAGTTACAACAACAAATCTGTCTATTTAGACTAGTTTGATTCATTTCCAAATCTGCCTAGTTTGTTTAGTTTGATTCATTTCTTAGAGTTCTTGCAAAACAAGTAATTACATAGGTCCAATTAGTCCCTGTGGATTCGACACCCTTACTTGTGCCATTATATTAAACATATTCTAGCATTAGGAAGGAATATTACATCAACAAAAATGGCGCCGTTGCCGGGGACTGATTTCAGTCCCTTGTAATTGCTTGTTTGCTTGTTTGCTATTTTGATTAGTGTCAAGGTTCATAACTTGTCAAATTGGTAACTGGAAGTTGATTTAAGTTGCATACATTTCATGTGTGGAAAAGAATCCCTTAGCCATTCCATTATCCATTGGTTTACATCAATTTGCTTTACAATCTGCTTTCGTTATAATCTGTCCATTTAATTGCATTTTGTCCAAATACAAATTCTCCCTATATTTTGTTAAGTTTTAGGCTTAGAATCTGTATTATCTTGTGTTTTGAAGCATTTTGAGTCAAGCTCAAATCTAATTTTCGTCCAAAATTAGGTTTAGTGTCAAAACTGCCCAGTTTGTGTTTTTAGGCAGTTTTGAGAGTTTTTAGCTTGTTTTGAGTCTTGTGAATCTGTTTTGAGTCCTTTGAGTCCTTTCAAACGTTTTTAAGTTTATTTTTGTTCATTTCATTGTTGTTGCTAGTAGATTTTCATTCACACTTGTGTTATTTTATTTCAGGTAGTATATGTCAAATAAACTTGTTGAGTTAGGCCAAAGAATTGAACGGTTGAAGGGCCACACTTTGGACAATTTTGTGCCATCAAGTTCATCCTTTAGCCGTGAGGAAGAGGAAGGGAATTCACCTAGTTCAACAAGTAAAGAATCTGAGCAATTTAATTGGGAAAGAGAAGAAGAGATGGCGGGCAACGAAGATGAGCTTCGAGCTTTGGAGGACTTTGCTCAACCAATCATACCAAATTCACCTTCATGCATCTTGCTGCCCACAGAAGCTAGAAACTATGATCTCAAATCTTCACATTTCCATATGTTTCCTTCATTTTATGGCTTACCTAATGAAGACCCTTTAGCTCATATTAAAGAGTTTTACAATGTTGTGAGTGGTTTACCTTTGCAGGGCGTAAGTGAAGCAAATTTGAGGATGAGAGTGTTTCCTTACACCTTGAAAGATAGGGCCAAGAGTTGGTTGATGACTCTAACACCAGGTTCCCTCACTACATGGGATGCCGTGGCTAAGAAGTTCTTGGAGAAGTTCTTTTCCACTCAAAAGACAGCCACATTAAGGGGACAAATATTCAACTTCAAACAAGATGATGGAGAACCTTTCAATGAGTGTTGGGAGCGTTTTAAAGGCCTCTTGATCCAATGTGAAATAGTATGTGGTGACTATGATTAAGAATGTATTCAAGTGTGAAGATGACTAAAATCTATGGGACTAATGATTTTTAACTTGTCATGTGCATTGGAAATCTGTGAGACGATTGTTGGAAGGTGTAGGTGGTGTTTTGTTCGTTTTGTCTAGTTTCGTGTTCTTTTGTTGTTTTGTTTTGCTCGAGGACTAGCAAAAGATAAGTGTGGGGGTATTTGATAGGAGCATATTCATGCAACTTAAATGGCTTGTTCTCGTGCATTTACGTTATGTTTCTTTAGTTATTTTAGTACTTTAAGCTATTTTCGTGTGTTTGTAGGTCCAAAGGGCTAAAGGAGCAAAAAGATGCATTTTGAGACTTTTGGAGCACTTTTGGGCTAAGGATGGATAGCTTATGCTTGGAGCCAAAGTGTTGGACGAAATTGAAGACCTAATTGAAGACCAAAGTGTTGGAACCTTGTTCCCTTTAGTTTTAGGACATTTAAACCTTTCCTATATCCTTAGTCGTGCATAACATTCCAATATTCCACTCCTTCATTTCAGCCACACTCCCACATATCATTACATATCATTCACCACTTATCATTCACCACTTATCATATCATTCACTTATCATATCATTTACTTATCATATCATACACTTATCATAACCATACACTTATCACTTATCACAACAACCTTGCACATGCACATTCATCCACATGCACCCATAATCATTCACTCATCTTTAATCCACATGCATCTTCCATAAATCAAATCAGCCACATTCCACATGCCATTGTCATTCCACTTTACCTTTAATCCACATGCATCTTCCATAAATCAAATCAGATTTCCATCATATTCACATGCATTCCATCCTTTAAAACATTGCACATGCACTCCCTTTAATTAATTAAGCCACATGCACTCCCATCCATTTCATCATTGCAGCCAACACATGCTTTCACATGCATTTTCAGATTGTCCCCTTGCACATGCAGCCACATATTCATTGCACATGCAATTCCAACCCACATGCATCCTTTAATCATTCAAACATGCAGCCACATTCCCTCCTAGCTGTCATGTTCCCCCCATTTCACCTATACAATTCAAGTTTGAGTTGTTGGAATGTTTAGGTGTTTCTTTGATTCCAATGTTTAAATTCAACTAAACCCCCCTTGGCTAGGGGGGGATTCGAAATATATGTTTATGCTTGCATTTTGATTTGATTACTTCTAATTGCGTTTCATAAGTTGTGGATTCAATTTGTTTAACCGTTTGATTGATAACTTATTTATGTATGTTTATTGAGAATGCGCGCTTAATTTTCATGCATGAATATGACGCTAGAATATAAGTGAGTTTCACCTAATAGTTACGAACTTATATTCGCAAGTAGTGGAGGTTGCTTATAAACAATCGCGTTAAACAAATTCTTGGCATAAGTTTCATGCAATCATAGTAACGAATGCCTCGTCAACACTTATAATTTTCATAGAGCGTAATGATTCTTGCTTGTACCTCTTCTATGCATTCATGTTGAGGACTTGTGGGGAATGTTTTGAATTGTCGCATGTGATAGAAGCATATTTAGGCGACTTACTTAGCTTGTTTTCGTGCATTTATATTGTTAATTCATAGTTGTTTTTGGCGTTTAAGCCATTTTCGTGTGTTTTTAGGTTCATGTGGCTAAGGAAGCAAAAAGATGCATTTTGGAGCATTTTGGAGCAAAATTGGACTTGGAAGGGATAACTTATACTTGGAGCAAAAGGAATGGACGAAATTGAAGAGTTGATGTCACAAGGATTCCTACTTGAAGTAGCCACACACCTTCCACATTTCAGCCACATGCACTTGTTCCTCCATCATTGCACCAACAACAACATTGCACATGCACTCCCTTTAATTAATTAACCCACATGCACCCTTTATTCTTTCATCATTCCAGCCACTCCACAATCCCATTCATCAACACATGCATCCACATGCATTCACCCTTTAAACCATTAAATCCACATGCCTTCCTATTCAATTAAATCAGCCACATGCATTCATCATCATAACCTAGCTGTCATTCCACTTCATTGCACATGCATCTTCAAATAAATCAGATTTCCATCATATTCACATGCATTCCATCCTTTAAAACATTGCACATGCACTCCCTTTAATTAATTAAGCCACATGCACTCCCATCCATTTCATCATTGCAGCCAACACATGCTTTCACATGCATTTTCAGATTGTCCCCTTGCACATGCAGCCACATTCCCTCCTAGCTGTCATGTTCCCCCCCATTTCACCTATAAATAAGCATCCATTGCATTCATACTCATTCATTCATTCTTCCACATTTCAGAAAATCATCCATTCACACCAAGAAACATCCCCTTTGCCGTGCAAATCCACCAATTCCCTACAAATCCAAACACCACTCCTCTTCCATTTCCATCACTCCCCAAACCATTCACACCATCAAACTATCCTTAGACCTTGTGCTACAACGAAGAGGAAGAGAAGAGTGCCTAAACGTTCATACAATTCAAGTTTGAGTTGTTGGAATGTTTAGGTGTTTCTTTGATTTCAATGTTTAATTTCAATACTCTTTGTTTTGTACGTATGAGGAATGGAAGAGAAGAGTGCCTAAACGTTCATACAATTCAAGTTTGAGTTGTTGGAATGTTTAGGTGTTTCTTTGATTTCAATATTATGAAGAACTAAACCCCCCTTGGCTAGGGGGGGATTCGAAATATATGTTTATGCTTGCATTTTGATTTGATTACTTCTAATTGCGTTTCATAAGTTGTGGATTCAATTTGTTTAACCGTTTGATTGATAACTTATTTATGTATGTTTATTGAGAATGCGCGCTTAATTTTCATGCATGAATATGACGCTAGAATATAAGTGAGTTTCACCTAATAGTTACGAACTTATATTCACAAGTAGTGGAGGTTGCTCATAAACAATCGCGTTAAATAAATTCTTGGCATAAGTTTCATGCAATCATAGTAACGAATGCCTCGTCAACACTTATAATTTTCATAGAGCGTAATGATTCTTGCTTGTATCTCTATTATGCAATCATGTAGGGGACTTGTGGGGAATGTTTTGAATTGTTGTATGCGCTAACCCATCCAATTCAATAACGTTAGGAAGATTTGAAGGTTAATTAGTGCATCACGGTTAACTTGGTGTGTTGAGTATCATGATTTATTGAAACGCAATTGGAAATCATTTTATTATGCAAGTATAACATGTATGGAGATGAACCCCTTAGCTAGGTTCCCATCCATTCATTTTCATCAAATTCATCTTTACTATCTGTTTTAACTTAGAATCTGTACATTTTATTTAATTTCATCAAAAACCAAATCCCCCTTTACTTTATTGTCCATTTTAGTTAGAAAGTATCTTATTTTGTGTTTCTAAGTATTTTGAATCAATTTATTACCCAATTTCGTCCAAATTCACCAAAGTGCTCAAAACTGCCCAGAAAGTGATTTTAAGGCAGTTTTGAGTGTTTTGGGTGATGTTTGAGTCTTTTGGTTTGTTTTAGTGTTTCAAGCATTTAGTTTTACATTCTTTGAGTTAGTTTAGTGTTTTATATTGTGTTTTTACTTTCTTGAGTCAAGTTATTACTTAAATTCGTCCAACATTGGGTTTAAGGTCAGAAACTGCCTAGTTAGTGTTTTTAGGCAGTTTTGAGTCTTTTGAACTTGTTTTGAGTCCTTTGAGTCTTTGTGAATGTTTTTAACTTTGTTTTTATGTTTTTGAGTCAAATCCAAGTGATTAACAATCCCTCCTAATCCCCGGTCCAGAACGATCCCTACTTGCACCTATACTACAAATGATAAAAAGAGGGTTAATTTGTGTGCGTATAAATCTCGCATCAGCATGCATCATCCAATTCAATAACGTTAGGAAGATTTGAAGGTTAATTAGTGCATCACGGTTAACTTGGGGTGTTGAGTATCATAGTTTATTGAAATGCAATTGGAAATCATTTTATCATGCAAGTATAACATGTATGGAGATGAACCCCTTAGCTAGGTTCCCATCCATTCAATTCCATCAAATTCATCTTTACATTCTGTCTAGTTTATTAACTTGTTTCGTTATTTCAATTCTCGTCAATTTAAAACCCCCCTTTACTTTCTTGTTCTTTAGTGTTTAGACTTTGTTTAGTTTATGTTTTAAAGTGTTTTGATTCAATTTATTTCCCAAAATTCGTCCAAATTCACCAAAGTGCTCAAAACTGCCCAGAAAGTGATTTTAAGGCTGTTTTGAGTGTTTTGGGTGATGTTTGAGTCTTTTGGTTTGTTTTAGTGTTTTAAAGTTTAGTTTTGCATTCTTTGAGTCTAGTATAGTGTTTTATATTGTGTTTTTACGTTTGAATCAAACCATAATCTTAAATTCGTCCAACATTGGGTTTAAGGTCAAAAACTGCCTAGTTAGTGTTTTTAGGCAGTTTTGAGTCTTTTGAACTTGTTTTGAGTCCTTTGAGTCTTTGTGAACGTTTTAAACTTTATTTTACGTTTTTGAGTCAGTTTCCAAGTGATTTGCAATCCCTCCTAATCCCCGGTCCAGAACGATCCCTACTTATTCTTATACTACAATTGTCAAAAAGAGAGTTTAATTTGTGTGCGTATAATTCTCGCATCACAAGGTTATACACGGCAATGGATTTGTGTTAGGTGATGGGTGCATGTGTTGGATTTATTTGTTGTGCAATGATGAAAGGCAAAGTGCATGTGCAATGTTGGAGGATGAATGTGTGATGGTGTGATTGAATGATTTAAAGGGGCATGTGGGTGAATTAAAGGATGGAATGCATGTGAATTAGGTTGCAAAGAGAAGGAGAAAAGCTGGAAAATGGAATGGGATACATGGCAAGGTGTGTTTGGTGTTGGAAATGCATGTGTTTTAGGTTGTGAAAGCATGTGGATTAGGTGGAAAGAGGTGGGTGTGCATGTGAGTTGAAATGCATGTGTTTAAATGGTTGAAATGTGTAGATGATTATGAGTATGATAAGTGATAAGTGTATGGTTATGATAAGTGATAAATGAATGATATGTTAAGTGATAAATGAATGATATGTGGTGATGATAAGTTGGTCTTCAATTTCGTCCATTCCTTTTGCTCCAAACATAAGCTATCCATTCCAAGTCCGATTTTGCTCCAAAATGCTCCAAAATGCATCTTTTTGCTTCCTTAGATGGTAAACCTAAAAACACACGAAAGAAGCATAAAGGACTAAAATAACTAAAGAAACATAACGTAAATGTACGAGAACAAGCCATTTAAGTCGCATGAATATGCTCCTATCAATTGGCTTGAAATCCTTGCCTATATGAAGCACCAAATGTAGGGACACTCTGCATTGTGGTCCTTTCGGCATACGACGACAATTGAGAAGTAAGATTTGCCAATTGAGCTTGAATGCTAGCAAAATCCATATCTTACTTCTCTAGTACCTAAAATCAAAGAAAGAGAACTAAATCAAATATCAAAAGTAACAACAAACAAAGAAAACAACACTAAGTTAGAAACTAAAACGAAAACAACTAAACCAAAAAGAAAAGAACCAAGGGATTAGCAAAGTTGCTAATCCCCGGCAACGGCGCCAAAAATTTGATGCGAAATATATTAAGCACACAAATTAAACCCTCTTCTGACAATTGTAGCAAAGTATGTGATAGGAGCATATTTAGGCGACTTACTTAGCTTGTTTTCGTGCATTTATATTGTTAATTCATAGTTGTTTTAGTAGTTTAAGCCATTTTCGTGTGTTTTTAGGTTCATATGGCTAAGGAAGCAAAAAGATGCATTTTGGAGCATTTTGGAGCAAAATTGGACTTGGAATGGATAGCTTATGTTTGGAGCAAAAGGAATGGACGAAATTGAAGGATTCCTAATCCATTGCAGTCACATGCACATTCAATCATTCACACCAAAACCTTGCACATGCTTTCCCATTTCATTATTCATTCACTTTGCAGCCACCATTCACTCTTTAATCCACATGCATTCATCATCATTCACCACACCTTGCAGCCACATGCATTCCCCTTTTATATTTCCAACCCACATGCACTTCGCCCTTTATCATTTCAGCACATGCACTTCCCACTTCATCATTTCAGCCACCAAACATCCACATGCATTCATCCTAGCTGTTTTGCACATGCATTCACTTAACCTAGCTGTCATGTTCCCTCTCCCATCCAAACCTAGCTGTCATGTTCCCTCTCCCATCCATTCATCTCCCTATAAAAACCATACACACCTCAATTCATTCTCATTCACTCTTCCATATTCCAGAAATTCGTCAAAACCTCTCCACACCCTTGCAGCAGCCACCAAAACACTTTTCTCCTCCATTGCAGCCACTCCAACCACTCCCCGAACCATTCACACCATCAAACTATCCTTAGACCTTGTGCTACAACGAAGAGGAAGATAAGAGGGCCTAAACGTTCATACAATTCAAGTTTGAGTTGTTGGAATGTTTAGGTGTTTCTTTGATTTCAATACTCTTTGTTTTGTACGAATGAGGAATGGAAGAGAAGAGGGCCTAAACGTTCATACAATTCAAGTTTGAGTTGTTGGAATGTTTAGGTGTTTCTTTGATTCCAATGTTTAAATTCAACTAAACCCCCCTTGGCTAGGGGGCAATTCGAAATATATGTTTATGCTTGCATTTTGATTTGATTACTTCTAATTGCGTTTCATAAGTTGTGGATTCAATTCGTTTAATTGTTTGATTGATAACTTATTATGTATGTTTATTGAGAGTGCACACTTAATTTTCATGCATGAATATGAAGCTAGAATATAAGTGAGTTTCACCTAATAGTTACGAACTTATATTCACAAGTAGTGGAGGTTGCTTATAAACAATCGCGTTAAACGAATTCTTGGCATAAGTTTCATGCGTATTCCATAGTAACTGATAGGAGCATATTCATGCGACTTAAATGGCTTGTTCTCGTGCATTTACGTTATGTTTCTTTAGTTATTTTAGTACTTTAAGCTATTTTCGTGTGTTTGTAGGTCCAAAGGGCTAAAGGAGCAAAAAGATGCATTTTGGAGACTTTTGGAGCACTTTTGGGCTAAGGATGGATAGCTTATGCTTGGAGCCAAAGTGTTGGACGAAATTGAAGACCTAATTGAAGACCAAAGTGTTGGAACCTTGTTCCCTTTAGTTTTAGGACATTTAAACCTTTCCTATATCCTAAGCCGTGCATAAAATTCCAACATTCCACTCCTACATATCATTCATCACTTATCATATCATTCACTTATCTTATCACCACTTATCATATCATTCACTTATCATATCATACACTTATCATATCATTCACTTATCATATCATACACTTATCATCACCACTTATCACTTATCATACCCATAATCATTCACACCTTGCAGCCACATTCATCACCAAAGAAACCATCATTTCAGCACATTCCCTTGCATTCCAACCAAAACCGTGCACATGCTATCACCATGCATTCACATGCACTTGTTCCTCCATCATTCCATCCTTTAAAACATTGCACATGCACTTTAATCATTCAACACATGCACTCCCATTCTTTAATCCATGCAGCCACACATTCACCCACATGCATTTCCACCCACATGATCTCCCATTTCAGATTGCATTCCATAATCATTCACTCACCTTTAATCCACATGCATCTTCCATAAATCAAATCAGATTTCCATCATATTCACATGCATTCCATCCTTTAAAACATTGCACATGCACTCCCTTTAATTAATTAAGCCACATGCACTCCCATCCATTTCATCATTGCAGCCAACACATGCTTTCACATGCATTTTCAGATTGTCCCCTTGCACATGCAGCCACACACTCATTGCACATGCATTCCCTTTCATTTCTGTCAAAGCACATGCATTTCCACCCTTTAATCACATCCATAAATCAGCCACATGCATCTCCCATCACCATTCCAGATTTCCACCACCCTCCTAGCTGTCATGTTCCCCCCATTTCACCTATAAATAACCCTTCATTGCAGCCACAAGGAGGGGGGATCCATTCACCACAGAAATAAGGCCTTTGTGCCAGAAATTCACCCATTCCATATTCACTCTTCCATATTCCAAAAATTCGTCAAAACCTCTCCACACCCTTGCAGCAGCCACCAAAACACTTTTCTCCTCCATTGCAGCCACTCCAACCACTCCCCAAACCATTCACACCATCAAACTATCCTTAGACCTTGTGCTACAACGAAGAGGAAGATAAGAGGGCCTAAACGTTCATACAATTCAAGTTTGAGTTGTTGGAATGTTTAGGTGTTTCTTTGATTTCAATGTTTAATTTCAATACTCTTTGTTTTGTACGAATGAGGAATGGAAGAGAAGAGGGCCTAAACGTTCATACAATTCAAGTTTGAGTTGTTGGAATGTTTAGGTGTTTCTTTGATTCCAATGTTTAAATTCAACTAAACCCCCCTTGGCTAGGGGGGGGGGATTCGAAATATATGTTTATGCTTGCATTTTGATTTGATTACTTCTAATTGCGTTTCATAAGTTGTGGATTCAATTTGTTTAACCGTTTGATTGATAACTTATTTATGTATGTTTATTGAGAATGCGCGCTTAATTTTCATGCATGAATATGACGCTAGAATATAAGTGAGTTTCACCTAATAGTTACGAACTTATATTCGCAAGTAGTGGAGGTTGCTTATAAACAATCGCGTTAAACAAATTCTTGGCATAAGTTTCATGCAATCATAGTAACGAATGCCTCGTCAACACTTATAATTTTCATAGAGCGTAATGATTCTTGCTTGTACCTCTTCTATGCATTCATGTTGAGGACTTGTGGGGAATGTTTTGAATTGTCGCATGCATCATCCAATTCAATAACGTTAGGAAGATTTGAAGGTTAATTAGTGCATCACGGTTAACTTGGGGTGTTGAGTATCATAGTTTATTGAAATGCAATTGGAAATCGTTTTATTATGCAAGTATAACATGTATGGAGATGAACCCCTTAGCTAGGTTCCCATCCATTCAATTCCATCAAATTCATCTTTACATTCTGTCTAGTTTATTAAATTCTTTCGTTATTTCAATTCTCGTCAATTTAAAACCCCCCCTTTACTTTCTTGTTCTTTAGTGTTTAGACTTTGTTTAGTTTATGTTTTAAAGTGTTTTGATTCAATTTATTTCCCAAAATTCGTCCAAATTCACCAAAGTGCTCAAAACTGCCCAGAAAGTGATTTTAAGGCTGTTTTGAGTGTTTTGGGTGATGTTTGAGTCTTTTGGTTTGTTTTAGTGTTTCAAGCATTTAGTTTTACATTCTTTGAGTTAGTTTAGTGTTTTATATTGTGTTTTTACGTTCTTGAGTCAAGTTATTACTTAATTTCGTCCAAATTTGTGTTTGTGCTCAAATCTGCCCAGAAAGTGGTTTTTAGGCAGATTTGAGTGTGTTTGTGTTGTTTTGAGTCTTTTGGTTTGTCTTAGTGTTTTAAAGTTTAGTTTTCAATTCTTTGAGTCTAGTATAGTGTTTCATATTGTTATTTTATGTTTTTGAGTCAAATCCAAGTGGTTAACAATCCCTCCTAATCCCCGGTCCAGAACGATCCCTACTTACTGATGCGAAATATATTAAGCACACAAATTAAACCCTCTTCTGACAATTGTAGCAAAGTATGTAAGTAGGGATCGTTCAAAACCGGGGATTAGGAGGGATTGCTAAACTCTTGAAAACTGACCTAAGGACTCCAAAACAAAATTAAAAACACTAATTTGGACTCAAAGAATGAAAAACCAAAGTTAAAACACTAAAACAAAACAAAAACTCAAAACAGCAACTAGAAGACTCAAAACTGCCTAAAAACCACTTTCTGGGCAGTTTTGAGCACCTACACTAATTTGGACGAAATTGGTTGAAAACTTGACTCAAAACACTTAAAAACATGAACCAAAACAATTTCTAACTAAATTGAGACTTCAAAGTAAAGGGGGATTTGATTTGGACGAAATTAAAGTTGAGAAAACAGATTGCAAAGTAAAACTGATTTTGAAACATTTTTGGGGTTTTTAATGGATGATGGACTAGTTAGGGGTTCTTTCTCCACACATGACAAGTATGCAAATGACTCGATTTCCAGTTATTCATTCATAGAATTATGAATGACAATGCCCCAAATTAACCGTGACATCACTAGTTAATTCTCAAGTTTTCCTTGTGTTATTGAATTGGATGACATCATACGACAACCCAAAGCATTCTTCAAAAGTTCCTTACATGACATCATAATAAAGATACAATCAAAGATCATTACGTTCAATGAAAACTATAAGCATTGACAAAGCACTTGTGACTATGACATCATGACACTTATGCTAGGAATTGAACTTAACGCGATTGTGACTAGCAACCTTCACTACTTGTGAATATAAGTGTGTGACAATTATGTGAAACAAACTTATATTCTAGCATCATATTCATGCAAGCCAATTAAGTGTCGACCCCTAATTAACAAACACAAATACGTTATTACTCGCACAGTTAAGCCAATTGCATTCACGATTCAAGAACTCATAACTGGAATTTATCAAATCAACTTGCACACATAGTTATGGCTTCGAAATCACCCCTAACCAATAGGGGTTTAGCCACTCATGTTCATAGCAAAATGAAAGGAAAATAAATTAAACATTGAAATCATAAAACAAATTACACCTAGAATGCACCAACGACGAAGCTTGAGCATCCAAGAGTCTTTCCTTCTTTCTCCTTACTACGGCACAAAGGTGGATGGGATGGTTGGGATGTGTTTTAGGATCAGGGATTATGGAATTGGATGGAGGATAGGCACGGCAAGGTGTAGTGTTTGGCTGGAATTGTGTTTCTAGGATTTTAGGATGTGTAGAGTGGTGTGGCTAGATGAATGGACGAAAATTGGGTGAATGAGTGATCCCCTTAGTGCCTTGCTGCAAAGCCTTATTTATAGGGCTAGGAAAGGTTTTGAACTTAGTTGAAACCAAAAGGTTTTTTGTACCAGAAATTCTATACATGAAACAATTAAAGGATATATGTGTGTAGCTTGGACAAGGTAGGACGGCTAGTGACAAGTTAGGACGGCTAGGAGACAAGCTAGGACGGCTAGGAGACAAGCTAGGACGGCTAGTGACAAGCTAGGACGGCTAGGAGACAAGGTAGGACGGCTAGGAGACAAGGTAGGACGGCTAGTGACAAGCTAGGACGGCTAGGAGACAAGGTAGGACAGCTAGGAGACAAGGTAGGACGGCTAGTGACAAGGTAGGACGGCTAGTGACAAGCTAGGACGGCTAGTGACAAGCTAGGTGATGCGTGAATTAAACGCGCATAAATTAAACCCTCTTTTCGTCAAATTGTAGTATATGTATAATTAGGGATCGTTCTAGACCGGGGATTAGGAGGGATTGTTAACCACTTGGATTTGACTCAAAAACGTAAAATAACAATATGAAACACTATACTAGACTCAAAGAATGCAAAGCTAAACTTTAAAACACTAAGACAAACCAAAAGACTCAAAACAACACAAACACACTCAAATCTGCCTAAAAACCACTTTCTGGGCAGATTTGAGCACAAACACAAATTTGGACGAAATTAAGTAATAACTTGACTCAAGAACGTAAAAACACAATATAAAACACTAAACTAACTCAAAGAATGTAAAACTAAACACTTAAAACATTAAAACAAACCAAAAGACTCAAACATCACCCAAAACACTCAAAACTGCCTTAAAATCACTTTCTGGGCAGTTTTGAGCACTTTGGTGAATCTGGACGAAATTGGGAAATAAAATGAATCAAAACACTTAAAAGCACAAACTAAATTGATTTCTAACTAAATTGGACATTAAAGTAAAGGGGGATTTAGATTTATACGAAAATTGAAATAACAAAACAAGTTAATAAACTAAACAGATTGTAAAACGAATTTGATGGAATGGAATGAATGGATGATAGAATGGCTAAGGGGTTCATCTCCATACATGTTATACTTGCATAATAAAATGATTTCCAATTGCATTTCAATAAACTATGATACTCAACACCCCAAGTTAACCGTGATGCACTAATTAACCTTCAAATCTTCCTAACGTTATTGAATTGGATGATGCATGCGACAATTCAAAACATTCCCCACAAGTCCTCAACATGAATGCATAGAAGAGGTACAAGCAAGAATCATTACGCTCTATGAAAATTATAAGTGTTGACGAGGCATTCGTTACTATGGATTGCATGAAACTTATGCCAAGAATTCATTTAACGCGATTGTTTATAAGCAACCTCCACTACTTGTGAATATAAGTTCATAACGATTAGGTGAAACTCACTTATATTCTAGCGTCATATTCATGCATGAAAATTAAGTGTGCACTCTCAATGAACATACATAAATAAGTTATCAATCAAACAGTTAAACGAATTGAATCCACAACTTATGAAACGCAATTAGAAGTATTCAAATCAAAATGCGAGCATAAACATATATTCGAATCACCCCCTAACCAAGGGGGGGTTTAGTTCCTCATGGTACAAAACAAAGAGAATCAAAGAAACACCTAAACATTCCAACAACTCAAACTTGAATTGTATGAACGTTTAAGCCCTCTTATCATCCATTCCTCATTCGTACAAAACAAAGAGCATTGAAATTAAACATTGAAATCAAAGAAACACCTAAACATTCCAACAACTCAAACTTGAATTGTATGAACGTTTAGGCACTCTTCTCTTCCTCTTCGTTGTGGCACAAGGTCTAAGGTGAGTTTGATGGTGTGAATGGTTTGGGGAGTGGTGGAGATATGGAAGAGGAGTGGTGGAAATGGAAGGATGGTGTTTGGATTGTAAGGGAGAGCACGGCACAAGGGAGTTTGATGGTCTACATTTCTGCAATGGATGAGTTTATGGAAGAGTGTTTGGAATGGGTGAATTTCTGGCACAAAGGCCTTATTTCTGTGGTGAATGGATGTGTATGAATGAGAATGAATGAATGAGTATTTATAGGTGAAATGGGGGGAACATGACAGCTAGGAACTTGGTGGAAATCTGAAATGGTGATGGGAGATGCATGTGGCTGTTTGTGCATGTGATTAAAGGGTGGAAATGCATGTGTTTTGACATAAATGAAAGGGAATGCACGTTTTTGGTTGATTTCTGGTGGTTGTGAGGTGGAAATCTAGGTGGAAATGCATGTGGATTAAAGCTATGTGAATGATTAAGGTGAATGTGCATGAGTGCATGTGAAATCTGCCAAGATGCATGTGTTATGAAGTGGATTTTCTGCAAAGCAAGGTGAATGTGCATGTGATTAAATTAAAAGATGGAATGCATGTGAATATGATGGAAATCTGATTTCTTTGAAGATGCATGTGCAATGAAGTGGAATGACAGCTAGGTTATGATGATGAATGCATGTGAATATGATGGAAATCTGATTTCTTTGAAGATGCATGTGCAATGAAGTGGAATGACAGCTAGGTTATGATGATGAATGCATGTGGCTGATTTAAATGTCCTAAAACTAAAGAGAACAAGGTTCCAACACTTTGGCTCCAATTAGGTCTTCAATTTCGTCCAACACTTTGGCTCCAAGCATAAGCTATCCATCCTTAGCCCAAAAGTGCTCCAAAAATCTCCAAAATGCATCTTTTTGCTCCTTTAGCCCTTTGGACCTACAAACACACGAAAATAGCTTAAAGTACTAAAATAACTAAAGAAACATAACGTAAATGCACGAGAACAAGCCATTTAAGTCGCATGAATATGCTCCTATCAAATACCCCCACACTTATCTTTTGCTAGTCCTCGAGCAAAACAAAACAAAAGAAATAAAAAACAAAACGACACTGAACAAGAAAAACACAACCTAAACCTTCCAACAATCGTCTCAAGGATTTCCAATGCACATGACAAGTTAAAAATCATTAGTCCCATAGATTTTAGTCATCTTCACACTTAAGTACATTCTTAATCATAGTCACCACATATTATTTCACAATTAAGCATTTAAAACCATGTTTTGAATGTAGTGACATGCCTTAGAGAATTTGCTCAAATCCTTACAAGATATGCACTCGTTTTTCACACAGATTTTCTGACTACACTCCCTACACTAAGTTATATGTGAGAAGATTGATGTAAATATGAATTCTAACACTCACATATGTTATATCAAAGAAAGCATTTTCTGGATTTACGACAATGACATGAATATGATCTCATGAATTGAATGCTACTACTTAGAACGAGAACCAGTGATTCCATAAGCTCATATCAATTCCAAACTCCACATTATTGAACACATAACGATCAAGATAGAAGTCAAAGGTTGTAACGGGGCTTGGGGAGTTGGCTAACAATGAAAGGATAGGGAAAACAAACGTTCTTTAAGCAATAGTGAGCAAAGTATTGAATTAGGCACTTAGAATTCCCTTTAGAACGCAGAAGTCAACTTTGAACACCCAAGGGAAAGTCACACAAAACTTAGGGCCATATTCAAACTTTTTGGGCCCTTTCTTCAACAATCACACTTGTGAGTCCATTCTCACTTATTTTCACTCTTTTTCTTTCTTTTCTTCTTCTTTTTTTTTCACATTTTTTTTTTCTTTTTCCCGTGCCTCCTTTAAGACTTAGGCACATACATACACACAAAAATCCCTTCCCCCACACTTATTTTCTGCAACATATTAATCAAAAGGAATTCATTATCCGTCATGCTTACTATGCTTCAAGAACAAGGGTACGAATGGTCCTAATCTAGGCTAGGTAAGGGGTGATGTGGTTAGCAAAGAAAATAGGCTAAACGGGGTTCAACGGGGTTAAAACTAATAACAAATACGAAATATGGGAAGTAAGGCTATTTGGTTAGGGTGGCAACTACACAACTTCATCTTGATATATGTTATGCAATTCAATGTCATGCTTTGAATGAAACGGATATAAGTTCTAGCATTTAGTTCTATCATGATACGATTGCATTCTAAGTAGCAACCAAGTAAGGAATAATGAGATCATGCAACAACTTTAGAAAACAAAGAATCACAGAAAATAACTCTCCAACGAAGGTAATGGCTCGAGTCTCACAGGGTTGTAGCGTTTGTTTGAGTTCCTTCCTTCAAGCATGTTACTAAAACGAATTTTTCTTTTATGATTGCATGTGAAGTCATACATTATAACCATAACCAAGCAAAAAAAAATACCAAGAGTAAATCAAACTTTTCTCTATGTTAATAACTCTTTTTAACCGTCATGCAATTACAAACCAAATCCTTATCATTGTGTTGGAAGGTATACTAAGACACAAACACACAAAAACGACTCAAAACACTCTTTTTAGGCTTTTTAAAACACGTTTTTCAAATTTTTATGTGATTTTCGGAGTTATAAAAACAAAACAAACTAAAACACTCTAAAACAACTTAAAAACATCTTAAAACAGCAAGGAACAACATTTGAAGTTATGGGTGATAAAATCCCATGAATTTGCATCAAATATACTTAGTTACCCCCCCCCCCCCCCCCCCACACTTAAATCAAACATTGTCCTCAATGTTTTAAGCATAGATTCACACAAAACATAAGTAAACACACAAAAAGCAACTAAACATACTAAACATGGCAGAATGTAATTAACAAAGAGAAGAGTTTTAGGGACGCAAATCTGGTTATGGAGTGTAAATTCCCTCTTCTCCTTGGTAATTGCATTGAGGCTTTGATCATAGTGACTCCACAGGCTTACTCTTGAACTGGTTTCCGCCCATCATTGATTTTCCTTTGTGCTACTCTTGACCTGGGCAGCAGGATTCTTTTGGTCTCCCCCGAAGGTCTGAGCTTACTCCTTTGGTCTGTTTCTTTGTTCAATCTTTCCAATTCGTATTGAAAAGGGTTGGAGGATAACTCAGCCTAAGTTTGTCTCCACATGCTTCAATGTATCATTTTCACTTGCCTTACTCGCTCCCCTTTGCAGAAGTGGTCCCTTCTCTGGAAGTGTATCAACCGTTGAAGATGACTACTCGAGAGCAACGCTAGGTAAGCAATCAGGAATAGATTCCAGGCAGTTGGCTCTAACTCGGAAGACTGACTCCAAGTGCCGGCTGATTGCTTCTTTCACTTTGCCATGCGAGTATGAACAAGGACAAAGAAAAAGACAGGGAAAGAGCATGATATGAGATACTTTTGCTTTAGACCTTGATGATATGAGATACCTTTGCTTTTGAAGAAACGGTGAATGAAGCAGCACATGTATTTGTTGTGGTTGTCTCCACATGCTTCGATCGACCGTTTCCTTCTGCCTCATTTGTACTCCAGTTTTCTGGTATCTTCTTTGGGGGAGAAAAAATTGAGTATTTCAAGAGGCTTTGCTGGGAGTGCGCCCTCAGAGGTGAGGGAGAGTTGGGCATTTTTCTTCAGGTTTGCCTTGCCATAAAAGACGAAGGTCGACATATATAGAGATAATATCAAGTGATGGTATTGTTCTTTTACCCTTGTCGACAAATGTCTCTTCGATATCAGAACGACGCCTCTTCGATTTCTGAGCAGGCGCCCCTTCGATTTCTGAACGACGCCCCTTTGCTTTCTGAACGACACGTAGTAGTGCGGATGCGGCTCCTTTTGACAAAGCTGCACGCGTTTTCTGAAAAGCAGAGAAAGCGTCGCCGAACTTTGCGCTTGTCGGCTAAAGATGTGTAGTTGTGATGATGGCCTCCACGTGTTGTCTGAAAAGAAGAAATCTTTTGACAAAGTTGAACGCGCCTTCTGAAAAGCCGAGAAAGCGTCGCCTAAATTACGCCGGAAATTCCGGCTTTTTGAATTGGTGGACGCGTCGCCTTGGCTTTTTTATTGAGCTATCGATCACCACAACAAACACACTCTGAAGATTTCCCATTCTTGAAAATCGACTCCGGCCCTTTGAAATTTAACTCCATCCCTTCTCTTTGAACACTTTTGAAAAATGGCAAACTCATCGAACCTTAGCTTGGAATTGAGCCTTAGCAGTGATACGGGCGCGCCGCGTCAAGGTAACGTATGGCGCCCTTCTTTCTTATCTTCTAACGGTCCTCTCACAGGTGAAGACTCCGTGATGCAGGACGCCACAACAGCTACAATAGTAGCTAGGAACCTCCTCACTCCAAAAGATAGTAGGCTGCTGTCAGGACGGTCCGATGAGTTGGCCGTTGAAGAGTCCCTCGCACTTAGTGTTCAGTGTGCGAGTTCTGTGTCCAACATGGGCCAACGCCTGCTTGCCCGCTCCCGTCAGGTGGAATCATTGATGGCAGAGGTGGAAAGTCTCAAGCAGGAGATCCAGCAGCTTAAGTACGAGAATAGAAGTTTGCACGTGCTTGCAAACAACTATTCGACGGGCATGAAGAGGAAGCTTGATGAGCTGCAAGAGTCTGAAGGTCGGATTCAAAGTGACCGTCAAAGGTTTTCGTCTTTCCTCCAGAGGCACCTTTTTCCTGGCTCAACCAGCGCTTGGCCAAGTATTGAGGCCTGGAATGCTCCCGCTCCGATGCCTCCCGCTCCGATGCCTCCCGCTCCAATGCCTTCCGCTCCGATGCCTTCCGCTTCGATGCCTTCCGCTTCGACGCCTCGTAGTGGGGCTTCACGTAAACAACCTTCGTGAAGCTCCACCTTTCTCCATGTTTAGTATCTCTTTTTTTTTATTTTTTTTTTATTTTTTATGAACATGCTTTGTTTTATTCAGCGCATTGGGTTGCCTCCCAAGTAGCGCTTTCTTTTACGTCTTGCAGCCGGACGAAGAACCCAATCACTCCAGGATATGTTCACAAATCGGATGAGAACTCCGAGTCATGAACTAGTACCTAAAACAAGAAACAAAACAAAATTAAGAATCTGGAAAAATAAAAACAAACAAAAATAAAACAATCCAAGGGATTAGCAAATTTTCTAATCCCCGGCAACGGCGCCAAAATTTGATGCGTGAATTAAACGCGCATAAATTAAACCCTCTTTTCGTCAAATTGTAGTATATGTATAATTAGGGATCGTTCTAGACCGGGGATTAGGAGGGATTGTTAACCACTTGGATTTGACTCAAAAACGTAAAATAACAATATGAAACACTATACTAGACTCAAAGAATGCAAAGCTAAACTTTAAAACACTAAGACAAACCAAAAGACTCAAAACAACACAAACACACTCAAATCTGCCTAAAAACCACTTTCTGGGCAGATTTGAGCACAAACACAAATTTGGACGAAATTAAGTAATAACTTGACTCAAGAACGTAAAAACACAATATAAAACACTAAACTAACTCAAAGAATGTAAAACTAAACACTTAAAACATTAAAACAAACCAAAAGACTCAAACATCACCCAAAACACTCAAAACTGCCTTAAAATCACTTTCTGGGCAGTTTTGAGCACTTTGGTGAATCTGGACGAAATTGGGAAATAAAATGAATCAAAACACTTAAAAGCACAAACTAAATTGATTTCTAACTAAATTGGACATTAAAGTAAAGGGGGATTTAGATTTATACGAAAATTGAAATAACAAAACAAGTTAATAAACTAAACAGATTGTAAAACGAATTTGATGGAATGGAATGAATGGATGATAGAATGGCTAAGGGGTTCATCTCCATACATGTTATACTTGCATAATAAAATGATTTCCAATTGCATTTCAATAAACTATGATACTCAACACCCCAAGTTAACCGTGATGTACTAATTAACCTTCAAATCTTCCTAACGTTATTGAATTGGATGATGCATGCGACAATTCAAAACATTCCCCACAAGTCCTCAACATGAATGCATAGAAGAGGTACAAGCAAGAATCATTACGCTCTATGAAAATTATAAGTGTTGACGAGGCATTCGTTACTATGGATTGCATGAAACTTATGCCAAGAATTCATTTAACGCGATTGTTTATAAGCAACCTCCACTACTTGTGAATATAAGTTCATAACGATTAGGTGAAACTCACTTATATTCTAGCGTCATATTCATGCATGAAAATTAAGTGTGCACTCTCAATGAACATACATAAATAAGTTATCAATCAAACAGTTAAACGAATTGAATCCACAACTTATGAAACGCAATTAGAAGTATTCAAATCAAAATGCGAGCATAAACATATATTCGAATCACCCCCTAACCAAGGGGGGGTTTAGTTCCTCATGGTACAAAACAAAGAGAATCAAAGAAACACCTAAACATTCCAACAACTCAAACTTGAATTGTATGAACGTTTAAGCCCTCTTATCATCCATTCCTCATTCGTACAAAACAAAGAGCATTGAAATTAAACATTGAAATCAAAGAAACACCTAAACATTCCAACAACTCAAACTTGAATTGTATGAACGTTTAGGCACTCTTCTCTTCCTCTTCGTTGTGGCACAAGGTCTAAGGTGAGTTTGATGGTGTGAATGGTTTGGGGAGTGGTGGAGATATGGAAGAGGAGTGGTGGAAATGGAAGGATGGTGTTTGGATTGTAAGGGAGAGCACGGCACAAGGGAGTTTGATGGTCTACATTTCTGCAATGGATGAGTTTATGGAAGAGTGTTTGGAATGGGTGAATTTCTGGCACAAAGGCCTTATTTCTGTGGTGAATGGATGTGTATGAATGAGAATGAATGAATGAGTATTTATAGGTGAAATGGGGGGAACATGACAGCTAGGAACTTGGTGGAAATCTGAAATGGTGATGGGAGATGCATGTGGCTGTTTGTGCATGTGATTAAAGGGTGGAAATGCATGTGTTTTGACATAAATGAAAGGGAATGCACGTTTTTGGTTGATTTCTGGTGGTTGTGAGGTGGAAATCTAGGTGGAAATGCATGTGGATTAAAGCTATGTGAATGATTAAGGTGAATGTGCATGAGTGCATGTGAAATCTGCCAAGATGCATGTGCTATGAAGTGGATTTTCTGCAAAGCAAGGTGAATGTGCATGTGATTAAATTAAAAGATGGAATGCATGTGAATATGATGGAAATCTGATTTCTTTGAAGATGCATGTGCAATGAAGTGGAATGACAGCTAGGTTATGATGATGAATGCATGTGAATATGATGGAAATCTGATTTCTTTGAAGATGCATGTGCAATGAAGTGGAATGACAGCTAGGTTATGATGATGAATGCATGTGGCTGATTTAAATGTCCTAAAACTAAAGAGAACAAGGTTCCAACACTTTGGCTCCAATTAGGTCTTCAATTTCGTCCAACACTTTGGCTCCAAGCATAAGCTATCCATCCTTAGCCCAAAAGTGCTCCAAAAATCTCCAAAATGCATCTTTTTGCTCCTTTAGCCCTTTGGACCTACAAACACACGAAAATAGCTTAAAGTACTAAAATAACTAAAGAAACATAACGTAAATGCACGAGAACAAGCCATTTAAGTCGCATGAATATGCTCCTATCACTAGGACGGCTAGGAGACAAGGTAGGATGGCTAGTGACAAGGTAGGACGCCTAGTGACAAGCTAGGACGGCTAGGAGACAAGCTAGGACGGCTAGGAGACAAGGTAGGACGGCTAGTGACAAGCTAGGACGGCTAGGAGACAAGCTAGGATGGCTAGGAGACAAGCTAGGACGGCTAGTGACAAGCTAGGACGGCTAGGAGACAAGGTAGGACGGCTAAGAGACAAGGTAGGACGGCTAGGACAAGGTAGGAATTAGGCACCATGTGTGAATAGATAAAGCCTTCTAGAAATAAGGTTTTTAGGCCCCCTTGCAGCTCCCTAACTGAATTCAAGCCTTCAAATTCGTCCATCCTCATGCCTCCATGCTTGCACTATCCAATCTTGGCCCAAAAATGCTCTAGAATGCTCCAAATTGCTTCTTTTTGCTTCCTTAGCCATATGAACCTAGAAACACACGAAAATGGCATAAAGGACTAAAATAACTAAAGAAACACAACGTAAATGCATGAGAACAAGCCAATTAAGTCGCATAAATATGCTCCTATCAAATTCCCCCACACTTAGCTTTTGCTAGTCCTCGAGCAAAACAAAACGAAAGAAACTAAAAACAAACCAAAACACATTTTAAACCTTCCAACATGTATCTCAGGGATTTCAAACGAACATGACACAATATAGAACATCATTCCCACGACATTTAGCTTACTTTACACTTCAACAAACACTTAATCAAAGTTACCACTTATTATTTCACATTTAATCAATTAAAACAACATTTTGAATGTAGTAACATGCCTTAGAGAATTCCCTCAATTCCTTACTAGAATGCACTCAATTTTCACACAGATTTTCTAACTCCACACCCTACACTAGGTATATGTGAGGAGATTGATGAAAATATGAATTCTAACACTCACATATGTTATATCAAAGAAAGCATTTTCTGGATTTATGACAATGACATGAATATGATCTCATGAATGGAATACTACTACTTAGAATGAAGACCAGTGATTCCATATGCTCATACCAAATTCAAACTCCACAAATTGAACACATAACATCAAGATAGAAGTTGAGGGTTGTAACGGGGCTAAGGGTAATGGTTTAACAAAGAAAGGTAAAGTAAAACAAAGGTTCTTAAAGTAATAGGAAGCAAAGTAATGAAATTGACACTTAAACTCACTTTTAATGGCAGAAATCAACTTTTAAACACAAGGGAAGATTCATGCAACAACTAGGGTCAAATTCACTCTTTTGGACCCTTCCTTCAATAACCAATACTTGTGAGATCATTCTCACTTATTTTTCAACTCTTTTTCTTTCTTTTCAACACTTTTCTATTTTCTATTTTTATTTTTCCACGAATTTTTTTCTTTTTTCTTTATTTCATTCTTTGGCCGTGCCCTATTATCTTCCCCCACACTTATTTTCTGCAATATATTGATCAAAAGGAGTTCATTCTAAGTCATGCTTCACTATCCTTTAAGAACAAGGGTATGGAAAGTCCTAATCTAGGCTAGGTGAGGATAATGTGGTTAACAAAGAAAATAAGCTTGAAAAGGCTCAAAAGGTGTAATCCTACAATACATGTGAAAAGGGATAGGCTTTTTGGCTTTGGCTTGACTAACAACTTCATCTTATTGTATGTTATGCAATCAATATCATGCTTTGAATGAATTGGGCATGAGTTCTAGTATTTGGAACTACAATGAAATGCATTCCAAGTAGCAACCAAGCAAAGAATGATGAGATCATGCAACGACTTTAGAAAACAAGAAATCACAGATTTATACTCTCCAAAGAACGTTATAGGCTCAAGTCTCACAAGGATGTAGCTTTAGTTTAAGTTCCTTCGTTCAAGCATGTTACAAAAACAGATTTTCTCTTTGTAATATGTGAATTCATAAGCTATAACCATAACCAAGCATAAACCAAAGCATAAATCAACTTCCAGCCATGTTTACAACATTCTTTAATAGTCATGTAATTTAAAACCAAATCCTCATCATTGTGTTGGAAGGTGACCTAAGACCCAAACAAACACACAAAAACAACTTTAAAACAACTCTTTTTGGGGTTTTTCAAAACTCTTTTGCAATTTTTTTTTTGTAAATTTTCGGATTTTCTGATCCAAACACATAAAAACACTTCAAAACACACTAAAAACACTTAAAAACAGTGAGAAACAACATTATAAGTGATAGGTGATAAAATCCCACGAAAATCATGTAAAATCATACAAAAACACTTGTTTACCCCCCCACACTTAAATCAAACATTGTCCTCAATGTTTCAAGTATAGACTCACACAATTAACAAACAAACAAACAAAACAACAAATAAACAACCTAACATGGCAGAAACGAAATAGCAACAAAGAGAAGAGTTTAGGAACGCAAATCTGGAATTGGAGTGCTTTCTAGGTCTTCCTTTGTTGAATGCATGGGTTGCCTCCCAAGTAGCGCTTGCTTTAACGTCGTACAGCCGGACGAAGAACCCAATCACTCCAGGATATGTTCACGAATTGGATGAGAACTCCGAGTCATAAACTAGTACCTAAAACAAGAAACAAAACAAGATTAAGAATCTGGAATAAAATAAAAACAAACGAAAATAAAACAATCCAAGGGATTAGCAAAGTTGCTAATCCCCGGCAACGGCGCCAAAAATTTGATGCGAAATATATTAAGCACACAAATTAAACCCTCTTCTGACAATTGTAGCAAAGTATGTAAGTAGGGATCGTTCAAAACCGGGGATTAGGAGGGATTGCTAAACTCTTGAAAACTGACCTAAGGACTCCAAAACAAAATTAAAAACACTAATTTGGACTCAAAGAATGAAAAACCAAAGTTAAAACACTAAAACAAAACAAAAACTCAAAACAGCAACTAGAAGACTCAAAACTGCCTAAAAACCACTTTCTGGGCAGTTTTGAGCACCTACACTAATTTGGACGAAATTGGTTGAAAACTTGACTCAAAACACTTAAAAACATGAACCAAAACAATTTCTAACTAAATTGAGACTTCAAAGTAAAGGGGGATTTGATTTGGACGAAATTAAAGTTGAGAAAACAGATTGCAAAGTAAAACTGATTTTGAAACATTTTTGGGGTTTTTAATGGATGATGGACTAGTTAGGGGTTCTTTCTCCACACATGACAAGTATGCAAATGACTCGATTTCCAGTTATTCATTCATAGAATTATGAATGACAATGCCCCAAATTAACCGTGACATCACTAGTTAATTCTCAAGTTTTCCTTGTGTTATTGAATTGGATGACATCATACGACAACCCAAAGCATTCTTCAAAAGTTCCTTACATGACATCATAATAAAGATACAATCAAAGATCATTACGTTCAATGAAAACTATAAGCATTGACAAAGCACTTGTGACTATGACATCATGACACTTATGCTAGGAATTGAACTTAACGCGATTGTGACTAGCAACCTTCACTACTTGTGAATATAAGTGTGTGACAATTATGTGAAACAAACTTATATTCTAGCATCATATTCATGCAAGCCAATTAAGTGTCGACCCCTAATTAACAAACACAAATACGTTATTACTCGCACAGTTAAGCCAATTGCATTCACGATTCAAGAACTCATAACTGGAATTTATCAAATCAACTTGCACACATAGTTATGGCTTCGAAATCACCCCTAACCAATAGGGGTTTAGCCACTCATGTTCATAGCAAAATGAAAGGAAAATAAATTAAACATTGAAATCATAAAACAAATTACACCTAGAATGCACCAACGACGAAGCTTGAGCATCCAAGAGTCTTTCCTTCTTTCTCCTTACTACGGCACAAAGGTGGATGGGATGGTTGGGATGTGTTTTAGGATCAGGGATTATGGAATTGGATGGAGGATAGGCACGGCAAGGTGTAGTGTTTGGCTGGAATTGTGTTTCTAGGATTTTAGGATGTGTAGAGTGGTGTGGCTAGATGAATGGACGAAAATTGGGTGAATGAGTGATCCCCTTAGTGCCTTGCTGCAAAGCCTTATTTATAGGGCTAGGAAAGGTTTTGAACTTAGTTGAAACCAAAAGGTTTTTTGTACCAGAAATTCTATACATGAAACAATTAAAGGATATATGTGTGTAGCTTGGACAAGGTAGGACGGCTAGTGACAAGTTAGGACGGCTAGGAGACAAGCTAGGACGGCTAGGAGACAAGCTAGGACGGCTAGTGACAAGCTAGGACGGCTAGGAGACAAGGTAGGACGGCTAGGAGACAAGGTAGGACGGCTAGTGACAAGCTAGGACGGCTAGGAGACAAGGTAGGACAGCTAGGAGACAAGGTAGGACGGCTAGTGACAAGGTAGGACGGCTAGTGACAAGCTAGGACGGCTAGTGACAAGCTAGGACGGCTAGGAGACAAGGTAGGATGGCTAGTGACAAGGTAGGACGCCTAGTGACAAGCTAGGACGGCTAGGAGACAAGCTAGGACGGCTAGGAGACAAGGTAGGACGGCTAGTGACAAGCTAGGACGGCTAGGAGACAAGCTAGGATGGCTAGGAGACAAGCTAGGACGGCTAGTGACAAGCTAGGACGGCTAGGAGACAAGGTAGGACGGCTAAGAGACAAGGTAGGACGGCTAGGACAAGGTAGGAATTAGGCACCATGTGTGAATAGATAAAGCCTTCTAGAAATAAGGTTTTTAGGCCCCCTTGCAGCTCCCTAACTGAATTCAAGCCTTCAAATTCGTCCATCCTCATGCCTCCATGCTTGCACTATCCAATCTTGGCCCAAAAATGCTCTAGAATGCTCCAAATTGCTTCTTTTTGCTTCCTTAGCCATATGAACCTAGAAACACACGAAAATGGCATAAAGGACTAAAATAACTAAAGAAACACAACGTAAATGCATGAGAACAAGCCAATTAAGTCGCATAAATATGCTCCTATCACTTACATACTTACTGATGCGAAAATAGTTAAACACACAAATTAAACCCTATGGATGACAATTGTAGTAAATGAGCAAATAGGGATCGTTCTAGACCGGGGATTAACTAGGGATGCTAATCAATGTGAAATTGACTCAAAAACGTAAGAACACAATATAAAACACTTACTAGACTCAAAGAATGCAAAACTAAACTTTAAAACACTAAAACAAACCAAAAGACTCAAACATCACCCAAAACACTCAAAACTGCCTTAAAAACACTTTCTGGGCAGTTTTGAGCACTTTGGTGAATTTGGACGAATTTGTGTAACAAATTGAATCAAAACACTTAAAAACACAAACTAAGACACTTTCTAACTAAGTTGGACACTAAAGTAAAGGGGGATTAAGGTTTTGACGAAATTAAATTAAATGCACAGATTAATAAACTAGGCAGATTGTATAAACGGATTTGAGAAACAAGATGATGGATGGATTAGTTAGAGGTCCATTCTCCACACATGACACATTTATATATGAATCGATTCTCCAATTGTTTTTCATTAACTATGATGCTCAACACCCCAAGTTAACCGTGATGCACTAATTAACTCTCAAATTTTCCTTAAGTTATTGAATTGGATGATGCATGCGACAATTCAAATCATTCTCCAATGGTTCTCAACATGAATGCATAGAAGAGATACAATGAGAGATCATTATGCTCTATGAAAATTATAAGTGTTGACAAGGCAATTGTAACTATGAATGCATGATACTTTTGCCAAGAATTCAATTAACGCGGTTGTGACTAGCAACCTTCACTACTCATGTTTATAAACTTGTGACGATTAGGTGAAACTCGTTTATAAACTAGCATCGAGTTTATGCATGAAGACTAAGTATGCATCCCTAATCAACATACAAAAACAAGTCTTTAATAAACATGATAATTGAATTGCAATCACAAATTAACAAATCACAATTGGAAGAAATCAATTCATATTTCAAACATGTTCATGGCTTCAAACTTTCCCCTAACTAATTAGGGGTTTAGCCACTCATGATTACAACAAACTTAGAGAGTAATAACAAAGTAAACATTGAAAACAAGAATCGAAGTACACCTAAAAATTCCAACAACTCAATCTTGAATTGTATGAACGTTTAGGCCTCTTCTCCTCTAGTTGCTGCGGCACAAGGGGTTTTGGTGAGTTTTGGGGGTTATGGATGATGTAGAAGGATGTGTTTAGGGTAGGGATGGATGTAGGGGAAGGTAAGGAGTGTTTTTGTGCAGAAAATATGAAGAATGGTGAAGTATGGTAGTGCTAGAGAGAGGGGAGGAATTTCTGGCGTGAATGAATGTGTATGAGAGATGGTTTTCTGAAATGGAAGAGTGTGTTGTTTGTGGCTGCAATGCATGCTTATTTATAGGTGAAATGGGGGGAACATGATGACTAGGAATTAGGTGGAAAGCTGAAATGGTGATGGGAGATGCATGTGGCTGTTTGTGCATGTGATTAAAGGGTGGAAATGCATGTGCTTTGACAGAAATGAAAGGGAATGCACGGTTTTGGTTGATTTCTGGTGGTTGTGAGGTGGAAATCTAGGTGGAAATGCATGTGGATTAAAGCTATGTGAATGATTAAGGTGAATGTGCATGAGTGCATGTGAAATCTGCCAAGATGCATGTGTTATGAAGTGGATTTTCTGCAAAGGCAAGGTGAATGTGCATGTGATTAAATTAAAAGATGGAATGCATGTGAAAGGTTGGAGATTGAATGTGTGTTGGTGTGATTGAATGATTAAAGTGCAAGTGGCTGATTTATGAAGGGGAAATGCAAAGGGGAAATCTGGAAATGGGATAGGAGCCACGGCATTGTGTGGTGTTTGTTTGAATGTTTGCAATGATGAAATGGATGGGAGTGGTTTGATGAATGAGTGGATGGAATGATGAAAGAATAAAGGGAATGATGAAAGGGGAACAAGTGCATGTGGCTGCAATGATGGTGAAAGAATGTGTGGATGCATGGTTGTGTTGGTGATGAATGTGAACTCTTTGTTCTTCATTTTCATTCCTTTGGTCTTCAATTTCGTCCATCTACTTGGCTTTAAGCATATGCAATCCATTCCAATCTCTAATTTGCTCCAAAAGGCTCCGAAAGGCATCCTTTTGCATCCTTAGCCATATGAACCTATAAACACACGAAAATGACTTTAAACACTAAATTAAGTAAGAAAACACAACATAAATGCATAAGAACTAGCTAACTAAGGCGCATAAATATGCTTCTATCAAATTCCCCCACACTTAGCTTTTGCTAGTCCTCGAGCAAAACAAAGAAACAAAACATAACCTAAACCTTCCAACGTTCACCTCAGGGATTTCCAATGGTACATGACATGTTAAAAATCATCATCCCCACAGATTTGAGTCATCTTTATAATTGAGAACATACTTAATCATAGTCACCACTTACTAGTTCACAATTAATCGATTAAAAGAATGTTTTGAATGTAGTAACATGCTTTAGAGAATTTGCTCAATCCTTACAAGATATGCACTCAATTTTCACTCAGATTTTCTAACTACACACCCTATACTAGTTATATGTGAGAAGATTGATGTAAATATGAAAACGAATGCTCACATATACGTATAACAAAGAACGCAATTTATGGAGTTAATAAGCATGTTTAGAAATGATCTCATGAATGGAATGCTACTACTTAGATGCGAGAACCAATGACCATATGCTCATACCAAATTCAAACTCCACAAATTGAAACACATAACACTCAAGAATGAAGTCAAGGGTTGTAACGGGGCTTGGGGTAGTGGTTAACAAAGAAAAGATAAGGAGAACAAGCGTTCTTCAAGTAATAGTAAGCAAAGTAGTGTACTTAAGACTTAGAATTCATTTAGATTGCAGAAATTAACTTTAAAACACAAGGGGAAGACTTAGACAACTCCTTAGGGCCGAATTCATTGTTTTGGACCCTTACTTCAACAAACAATACTTTGGAATTCTTTTTCACAACTTTTCAACTCTTTTTCATACTTTTCACGCCTTTTTTTTTTTTCTTTTTCTTTTCTTTCATGCCGTGCCTATGGCACACAAATTCTCACACAAGAACACTTCCCCCACACTTGTTTTCTGCCAACATAAATCGAAAGAAATTCAATTCGAATCATGCTTTACTAAGCTTTAAGAACAAGGGTGTGGATGGTCCTAATCTAGGCTAGGTGAGGATAATGTGGGTTAACTTAAACATAAAATGACATGGGATACACGGCAATATGGCTAAGGTGGTGGTCACTACACAACTTCATCTTGAATCTGTGTTATGCAAATCAATAACATGCTTTGAATGAAATGGGCATGAGTTCTAGCATTTGGAACTAAATGATGAAACGCCTCTAAGTAGTAACCAAGCAAAGAATAATGAGATCATGCAACGACTTAGAAAACAAAAATGCACAGATTCTAACTCTCCAAATAAACGTTTAGGCTCAAGTCTCACAAGGTTGTAGCGTTAATTTGAGTTCCTTCCTTCAAGCATGTTACAAAAACTGATTTTTTATTTTTTATTTTTTATGATTGCATGTGAAGTCATAAGTTATAACCACAACCAAGCATACACAAAGAGTAAATCAAACTTTCATCCATGTTAATCACTCTCTTTAACAGCCATGTAATTACAAACCGAATCCTCATCATTGTGTTGGAAGGTACCCTAAAACAAAAACAAACACACAAAAACACTTTGAAAACAACTCTTTTTGGGTTTTTAAAACAAATTTTTCAAATTTTTATGTGATTTTCGGATTTTTACTTCAAAATACACTAAAACACACCAAAACTGCTTAAAAACACTTAAAAACAGCAAGGAACAAGTCTATAAGTAAAGGGTGATAAAATCCCATGAATTTGCATCAAAAACACTTAGTTACCCCCCCACACTTAAATCAAACATTGTCCTCAATGTTTCAAGCATAAAATCACACAAAACACAAAGAAACACACAAACAGCAAGTAAAACAACTAAATAGGCAGATTCGAAATAAACAACAAAGTGAAGGGTTTAGGAACGCAAATCTGGAATTGGAGTGATTCCTTGAGCTTCCTTTGTTGAATTGCATGGGTTGCCTCCCAAGTAGCGCTTTCTTTAACGTCTTGCAGCCGGACGAAGACACGTTCATGCTCCATTGGAGCCCACGGCATGGAGTGGGATCTCCTCCACGACATGCTCCACAAAGTTCTCATAGTATGGCTTCAATCTATGTCCGTTCACGTTGAACTCGTGGCCACTTTTTAAGCTTTGGACTTGGACTCAATGGACAGAAGTTGCTCATCCGGAAACGTTTCTAAAATGGGGGTGGACTCTTCCTCACGCACCATTCTACTTAGGTGGTCAGCCACCACGTTTTCACACCCTTTCTTGTCTCGGATTTCAAGATCGAAC